>NC_139667.1:6729106-7254106 GCF_951799395.1 Argentina silus
CCCAGTATGGATAAATAAGACAAGTGCTAAAACCTCTACTCTGCAGTGAGTACCATAGGTTTGCACTCTCTGGCCAAATATGCAAGGAGGGGGGAGGCAGAGCAGTTGTTTAGCATTCTACACATTTTTTTCATTCCCATAACTTGACACTTGTGAATCACATCGATAATTCATGTCCGATAGCAATAGCATCTGCCACCGTGCCTTGTCCAATTATGATTGATGTAATTACTTTATCTCTATCATAACTTTATGATATATCTCTATACATGTGTAAGGATGCTAACTCTAAAAAAATACAGCATTCCAAGTGAGTACAAAGTGGCCAGGAGACACCCTTGTTTGCAGTTCCAGAAAAAACACATAAATTCACTCCCACAAGACGTTAAATCCCCAAGCCCTTGCTTTCTAGACCAATTACCGCCTAGCCATTTCTAGAGTCCAATAGCCAATGAGGTGAGAGTGTGTGTTGTCTCAACTGCGTGGGTGATTGAATGATCTACAATATAACGCATCTGTAAAGTGTAAAGTAAACAAAAATTAAATTGAGTGCGCTGCATCTGCTTCTAGTTGGTGTGTGAGATCCTGTTTGTGTACCTCTCTAGCATTCACAAGTGATGAAGATAATTGGATGTATGCAGATATTGCATCACAGGACTCTCCTTGGGGGAACCTAGAAGAACTGTTAAGACGTTACCCAGAACGGTGCTATGTGGTGTTAGCTTAAGACTTTGCTCACTGTGTCAATGTGGAGAGTGGGGGTGTGAATTCTGGGATTATTACGGCAGCTGTGAGCAATGTTAAAGGTATCTGTGGTAAAGTGGGGGCGTGCGGCAGACTGTGTGTAGACGTGTTGTTCTTCCTCAGCGTATGAGCAATGCCAGGAGAGCAGTGATGTTGTGTGATGTGGGTGTTGTGAGTGGTTTTTTAAGGTCATTAAATAGGGGGGAGGGGGGGGGGGGAGTATAAAGCTAATATAGAGGTTTCTTGTGATGAGAGTTGTGTGGAAGGTACTGTGGCATGAATACTTCTCGGTGCCCCTTTAAATTCTGCTTTTCATTGTGTTTCGCAAACAAAGTGACTACAAAGTTTTCCGATGTTTTTGGTGCTGCATTCATGATTATAAAACAGTTTTCAGCTTGTTACACTTCTTAAGTAGTACAGTACCCGCAATATGTCATACCTAACCCTGTACCATTTAAATCAATTGATGGTACATTGTTTTGTTGCGCAGGCTGTTTGAACGCAGTGAAATAGGCTTGATGTGTGAGAGGCTCGACGATTTATCTGAGTCATCCTCCCCCTTCTGACCACAAATATTACAGTCCATCTGTGATTTGAACAAGGTCTCTTCTTTATTATTTCACTCTCTGCCTGGAACAGGCCCTTATAACAAGATTGAACTCCACAACTGTTGGGTGGCTCATGTTTAAGTCATGTATATGTTGGGTTAGTTCCTCTTTCTTTTTGCCATTGCTTAAACCAATGAAAGGACCTAAGGACAGACAGAAGGGCAGAGATAGAGAAAGAGAAAGAGAAAGAGAGAGGGGGGGAGAGAGAGAGAGAGAGAGAGAGAGACGCTGAGATGTACTAATTGTCCTGCAGAGATAAGGGGGATTCTGAAGAGTGAGTCAGAGAACAGGCAGAGGCACTGAGCACATCACTGACTCACATACTGAGCGCACCATTAGACCATCAGTAACACATCAGTTTCAGTGGCAGAAGGGAATCCTACTGTATACTTTGTGAGCACACAATTTAGGTAAGACAAATCCATCTCTGTTTAACATCATTTGAAAGCTGCAATGGTAAAACAATGGTAGTCATTCTTATTTCATCATAGAGGAGAGTAACAGGAATATGCTCCTATGAAAAATGCAAAGCCCCTGCACAATGCTCCAGCTATCTATCCATTATTCAAATAATACTGATCTTGCCAGTACATCTAGATTAGCATCTACTTCTCTGTGCATAAAAAGGACATTTGCAAATCAAAAGTGCACATTTTAGCCTCCAACATTGTGCTCCAAATATCAATACCACAGCAGTCATTATTACAATATGAGTATGAATACCGGTAATAACAATATGATAATGTTAATGTTCATATTCTGACCACAGAGTTTTGTTCTTTCTTGAAATGCAACTCATAGATCTGATGAGTGGAGATTCTAACATAACATTTTCCACTGAACCGACTACAGTATGTTTCGATCAATCATCCTGTCGACTCTTCTATTTATACACCTCTCTAACTTCCCGATATCCAAACTTACCCTGCTGACCCGTCCTTCGACAAGGACACTAGAGCAGAGCAGCAGCTACAGTACTAACTTGACCCAGGGCACCTGCGAACTGCACTAATTTGTGAGGATGAGCCATGTCTGGCACCAAAGTAATTCAGACATTATTGAATAGGTATTTTGAGTTTTGACAGCCAAAAAAGATGCTAATTTGCACCACAAAAATCTATTATTGAGTTGATTCGATTTTACCGACACGTGCATGCAGATTCTGCGTTTTGAAAGAGCCTCAGTGTGACAAAAGACACTGTTTTAGCCAACGAATTAATACTTTGTTCTGCAAAAATTGCAGCAGTAAGTCAATAATAACCTACAGGTAAAGTTGCAACTCACCCGTGGACCAGTTGATTTCTGAGTGCAGATCTGAGGGAGATGACACAGCAACAGAAGCACGAAAAAATGGGAAAAAGTCAAAATAATGTAACTTCGAGGTAACATAGTTAACCGTCGTAGAGGACTAAATAAGGTGATTTGAGGTGGTGGTAGGTGCTCTTTTTCAGTCTGTCGAATGGAGAGATGCGCCAAACACGTTCCACCAAAGTTCCAATGGTAGAAAGAACTTCCAAACGTTCCCTCTTCTTCTCCAAACTGTTTTTCCTTTGTGAGCTTTTCCTTTTGTTATTTCTTTAAGATTCTATAATCATGTATATTCACATAGTGCCACCAGGGTACTGGGCTTTCATGCATTGACGGTCACCATAGTGACAGATTTTATCCACTGCTTGAGGGCCAGCTGTTCATCTCGACTGCTACAGGTTGAGTACCTCTGCATCCATTGGAACTTATTTTAAAAGCAGGGGGTGGGTATAGCAGCAATGAGCGACACCACGGAGGTCCAATGACAGTTGAGAACAGGAAATTAACCCCCACCCCCTTAGACATGACTAATTTTTCACACCAATGCTGTTATTGCCCATTGATAATGATAGGTTACTGCCCTATTGTAAAACATGACATGAATATTACCTACAGTATCTGGCCTAATCCTCATGAGGTACAAAGGTATTACTAATAAGTCAGAATGCTCATTGCATTTAACAAATGTACATTAGCTGATCCAATGACAGATCCACAGCTCAAATCTGATTTGATTGAATAGAAGGGCATATCAGTGCAATGATGGAGAGAATCATGGGCTTCTCTCAGTCTGACATAAAAATAAATAAAGGTGTTGCCATAAGAAGTGAGGTCAATATTGAGGCTCTCGTTCCTATTCAAAGTGCTGTCTACCCTATGGAAATAGCCTGGTATTCTGCTACCGTGACATTCAGCCCTTCTACCAGGGATACAATGGCAAACATCTATTGACAAAAGTCAATAGCTGTCACAAGCACATCAGGAGGTCAGCTTGGGTGTTAGTGGGGTGGGTTGGGGGGGGGGGGGGGGGGGGGGGCTGAACCTGGCTAGCTAATAGGACAAGACCAGCTGTCTTCTCTTCATATCCGGTCTATATTTACTCCATATAATTTCTCTTATACTGTACATAAGATTGACATAAATGCTGTGATTGTACATGTGTGTACCGTTCCTTCTGCAACTCATTTTCACAAAGTTGTTTTCAGGCATGCCTCAGATTATTATTAAAAGTAAATACAAATTAATTCATATATATATATATATAGATATAGATATATATATATAGTGTACATCATATGGGAAGATTGAGCGCTACTTGGTCTGGCCACTCAACCTCTGCCTCTCTCTTTCACTTTCTCCTCACGCTCCTCACATTTGTGTGAGCCATTGGGAGTGAAAAAGAAAGAGAGAGAGAGAGAGAGAGAGAGAGAGAGAGAGAGAGAGAGAGAGAGAGAGAGAGCAGCAGAGAGAGAGGGTGAGCGAGGGAAACTGAGTGCTGAGTGCAGGTGTTCAGCTCTAGTCCAGCACTCCTCACACCCAGAGAAACAGGCCTTTAAAGAGCTGAAAAGGGCCGTCCGGTCACCCTTTAAAAGAATGTGTGACCACCCCCCCCCCCCCCCCCCCACTCACCCCCCACCCCCCACCCCCCACTCCATCCCCAGTCTTTGTCCCTATAGATATTATTTAATTGTTGGCTATGACAGTTCAGCGGCTTTTTGAGTGCGTCAATGAAGAGGCTTGTAATTAGAGCTATTGAGGAGTGTGAATTGGCACAATTAGGGTCAGCATTAATGATTTCTGTGTGTGCCGCCTTAAACAGAGGGGCCTTTTTCTGAGTGAGGACGGAGGGAATTTGGGAGGTTTGGTAGAGGTGGAGAGGGTCAGAGAGAATGGGAGAGAGGGAGGGAGAGAAGGCAAAGTGAACAAAATATAAAGGACATTTAACCAAATATTTTCTACTGAGAAACCCTGGAGTCTTGTTTATCAGACCTGGATGTCCACACAAAGCATCAACACAGTATCATTATCATAGCAGTGAAAGGTGGGATGCGTCCTACTCTGGCGCTGGTTCTCACCCTGGGGCTTTGGCTGGGCCCCCTGTGCTCTGTGCCAGCCGGTCCACTCATGTCCTGGGCTGTGTGAAGTTATGCTGGGGGAGGTGAAGTAAGGGGTGGGGGCTCACATGGGGAACAGGAGTGTCTCTAGGAATGTTAACGAGATCAGTTTATGTCTTGTATTCTCTTTTTTCCTCACTCCTCATACGACCCTCCACCCTAACAAAGACACAGAGTTTTCTGGGGTGTAAAACTGTTCTAGGGAAAGCATGGCTCGACACTTAATTCTGTTGTCATTTGGCGGGGCTTGAAAGACCTCTCTGCAAAAAAAAAGACTGAATGAACAAGCTGAAAGGAAATGTACTTTCCAATTACTGAGGCGGCCCTCCATAGATCCTCAATTGCTGTCCCCTGCCAGCTTACACCGACCACATAACGCAGAAAATTAGCAGGTGTCTGCATGCAGACACAGAAACAGACAGATTAGGCCAGCGACCACCAAGAGATGTAACACTGGTGTTCAATTATGTCAGAAGGTAGAACATACTGCTTACACTCACACAGAGTTCAAACATGGTGTGTTCTGTTGTACGGCAGTGTGAACTATATGTGGGTATTTTTCATGAAAAAACATTAAATTAAATTAAATTAAAAATTAAAATGACCATAGTGACTTTACCTAAGATTGTCTTTTGTATGTTTTCAGTGCAAAAAAAACGTTTTTATAAACGTATACTGTATTCACCAGTAATTACTAACAAACATTTGGACTAAAAAAGACAGTAATTACAATATTTGTAGAGCATGTATTATGTCAGGATTTATGTTATATGACAAGTCTGTGGTGACATTAAATTGCAAAGCACAATACTTCTTCAGATGGAGTGGTCTAAAAGCCCAAGCCCAAGGGAAATCTCCAGAAATGAGCGATGGGTCTGAGTGTAAGGTTTTGAGAAGATGTCTTGGTCCAAACAAGTTGAACGAAAGAAAGACAGAAAGACAGACAAAGAGGGGACTTCAAACAGAAAAATGTGAGGTCAGATAGAAAGCCCTCTCCCTTTAAAGTCCCTCATCTGGATTTCATTTGATAAATTCCACATCTTTTACATGTACTGGCTGCAATTTTCACTAGCTCCTGAATCCGGGGAGCTGCATAGTCCTGGGGCCGGCCAAGCTTTCTGGACAGCAGCAACCTGGCCTCTTATTACATCTTTTACACACACACACAAACACACACACACACTCCCTTACAAAGACACATACCAAGCCACACAAACATGCATAAACACATAAATAAGCAGTCACAAATGAATTAACACAAATAACCAAATCATCCTTGTTCCATTCATCAGAGCGAGGCAACTCGAGAGTAAAAAAGAGTGAGAGAAAGAGTGAAGGACAGATAGACACAGAGAGAGAGAGTGCAAGAAAGAGAGCAGCGGGTGTGAAAAGGGCTATTGAGCCAGGCTTGGGGTGTCCCGCACCTGCGCTGCCTATTCACCCCTCTGTTTACACACTGTCATCCACAATTAATGCCTCCCGGGGGCTGGGCTGCCTGCCCTCTACAGGGCCCCGGGACCCATCCTGAGCCCTTATGGATGCCTAATTGAGCATACCACTCTGCTGATTGAATTAACAGCTCTGTCTCTGGGACCTTTTCCCCTGAAACGAGGAGGGGCACTGTCTACATGGGACCCCTGTACCATCCCACAGAGGAGAGAGAGGGTGGGGGGGGTGGGGGGGAGACAGAGAAAGCAGGGGGTCAGGAGGGGGGAGTTGTTTGAAACTGTCAAGAAAACGTGGCCCTTTCTGTTGGCAAACCGGCTGGAAATGTGAACTGGGGGCAACGAAAGGTCCCAGTCTTCACAGGACCAGAGAGCCTGTTAGTTGCAGGGTCCTAAATCCCTGCAGGGCTGCTTTCAGGCAAACTGAATTGAAGGCCAAACAGCATTAAGTAGAGAAGCAGGGAGAAGTGAAGAATTTAGTCATTACAGAGCGTTTCTAAAACTGTTCCACTTGAACACCGCCTCCACAATGTCCCACTCCATTTCCCTAGATATTTTACAAATATGATAACACTGTGTCATAATGTGGAAAATCTGAGGAGAGGAAAGGAGTGGTGTGGGTGTTTTGGGGCAGCTCCAGAAATCTTATCAGCCTCAAAGGCTATAAAGGAGGCATAATTGGAGACTGAAAGTTACCACAACCTGGAGACTGAAAGTTGTAGTCATTTAACATCAATTAGAACAAAAAATGTATATCAGATGGAAACTACCAATTCAAAGCACACACAGTGAATGCCCTTGCGATTAGTTTTGTGCTTGATTAACTTCCTTACAATTACCAACACCTGCTTTCCTCTCCCTTATATATGGGAACTCCAGATCAGACTACACTGCAGGCGGTGACATAGGCATTAAGCTGCGCCTCCCAGGCCTTGGATTCCATGACTGCGCAGAACAACTAACCTCTCGATGAACCCCTAGTCCAGCTTTGGGGAACATACCCCTGCACCAGTGAACTGTGCAGCGACACCCCCCCATCCCTCTCTAGAACCCATGCCCCCATTTAACAAGCCAGCCCGCACGTTCCCTGATGTCACTTCTTACCCGTTGTTCTTCTGATACGGCTCGCGGGCGGGGCCAATTAAACTCGCACTGTTCCCCACACCGGGTCAAGAGTTTAGTGGGTCATCACTGTAGATTCTACCCCGAGTTATATAATCCTGCTCTGTGTCGCCTCATTCTGCCTGCACCCTATGGGTGGCCCTCTGGACATCGCTCACCAGGTTCTAGAGTGATGGCGCTTCTTCAAGAAACGGCCTCATCATTAATCATAAACGTGAAAAAAAAAAGGTTGAGGAGCTTGGACTCCAACAATAGCATATACTCAGAGCCAGTTCCCTCGTCAGAACATATCATACTCCTGGAATGGAACATGAACATATTGCAAGGCATCAACAGAGAGGAAGGGATGATGCTAGGGAATAAGTAAACCAGTCCTCTGGTTCTATCACAAAAAAAAACGATTAACTACTTTGAAGTGCAGGATTGTACATCAGTAGAGATGTGAAACATACATGATGGAGATCAGCCACCACCTGACTCCATAACATTGAAGACTGGCCATATTTGGCTCTCAGACTCCGCTTGGTCTGCCTTTTAAAAATGTAATACATGTTTTCATTATGGAGGACTACAAATTAAAATTTCCCTACAGAAGCGTCGTAAAAGATGTTACAATATCAAATCGTAATGCTTCCACCACTAAGAAAAGTAAGGGCAAGTTGACCCTTGTGATGCTGATTGACAAAGGTATGCGCATCCCTCCCAACCTCACCACGAGCTTACAGCACCCCCTAGTTGTTATGTTCTGTTATTACAGCCTTGGTCTCCATTTTTCCATTTCTGTGCCATAAATGACATTACACAGAACCTTAAAATAGCTCACTAGTAGTTGAACGTATATGAATATGAATTCTATTTTCAGCACTGAATTCTGTGCAATATAATTAATGTTATTCTTTATTTTTTTTCAATTATCTTCTGAAACATACACTCACCGAACACTTTATTAGGAACACTATATTAATACTGGGTAGGGCCTCCCTTTGCTCTCAAAACAGACATGGTGCATTATCATGCTGGAAGTAGCCATTAGAAGATGGGTAAATCGTGGCCATGAAGGGATGCACATGGTCAGCAATAACACTCAAATAGGCTGTGGCATTGAATCGATGATTGATTGGTATTAACGGGCCCAAAGTGTGCCAAGAAAACATTCCCCACACCATTACACCACCTCCACCATGAGAAGGTGTACAGGTGTTCCTAATAAAGTTCTCGGTGAGTGTATATTCACTATAGGTGTTTTAGCAACAGTGTAGAGTAATCGGCTACACTCATATAAACTACATTAGCCATAACTCTATCAAATTATACTGGAAATATATTTTTAAGTTCATATAGCCTCTGTAGTTTTTACCTCAATATTTGGAATGAGAGCATCTGGGCCTTGTGGTAGACGTATCATAAGATATTTATATTGGCCAAGGCTATACATTATTTCTCAATTAAATAATAATAAAAAATAAAAAATAAATAGACACCAGTAGATGCACATTCGGCACATTAATTCGCCCGCCAGTATGAGTATTGAGTAGAGTTTATTGACCCTTTGCTAAATCAACAAGCGGACAAAGGAGATACAGCAATATTTTTTTGCATATTGTCACAAGCAGCAGGCGGAGCTAGGATGCTTGAGATGGAGGGATGCGAGTGCAGAATAGCAGGTGGATGCTGATCAGACAGAGGCTGCGCAAGGACCAATCCAGATTTTATATTGGAAAACCCACCAAGCCCTTGGAAGCGAGAAAAATTGAAGACTGTGGATCCATATTCGCAGAATTGTGAAGAGTTTATTCGAGAACTGCTCTTGATGAATACATGGAGAAAGACACCGTCTGCGTCGTGTCGCTGAGGGCTGTGACGATGTGATATTCCATCGCTGGGTCAGCAGTGTAAGCGTTTCCTCTGTAATCTGATATTATGCAGGGTACGGTGGACACTGAAGACATTAAATTGGAACAAAGCATCGGTTTTGAAAACTATCGGCGAACTGGCAGGTCAGTCGGTGTTTACATGGCGCTGCTTGAGTCAGAGAGAGTCTTTCTACTAGAACATTTAAAATGAATTTATCAAAACATAAATTATATACTACATTTATGTACATTTTTTTCTTCATCAGCGGGAGTGAATGAATGTGGTTTCAGTCGTAAATGAAAATGGATGCAATGTGCGAGTTGTTGGTGCAGACGGCCTGCAGTCTGCTGTATCAATAGGCATATTTCAGTGGTAGCAGTAACCCTCTGTAGCCTATGTGACCCCAAATCTGTAAATGTTCAAGAACAGTAAAAAAAATACCTACTATATTAGATTTATAATTGAGCTTTTATGAATATTTGAATATGTCTATTGGTTCAGTTTCATAACATGAATTTTAATTGGGATTTGCTCTTGGAAGGAATTGGTATAGGCCCTGCAATATCGAGTGATTTCTAGTCTAGGCTTGTGTCGAGCTGTCATGTGGAGCCCCTAGGCCTATTGCATGCTTGTTTGTGCATAAGAAATATTCCAAATGTATCAAATTATTTCAAACTGTTTAATCAAATGGAAACAAACATGTTCCCCATTGTAGTAGAATTATGTCAAGTCTTGTTTAAAGTCATTTCTATTTATGGCCCTGGTGTTATGTAATTCCCCTGAAGCAGGATGCCTCATCTGGAGCATAATCAGAGCATTAATGTTTGGCCTATGTGTGCACGCATGCATGTTGGACCATTGCTGTCCCTCCCCCACAGATTGCATCACTGTTAAGACCTACACGTCAATATAATCCTCTGTTTAAAATCTCCTTCCTCTCATGTATCATCTGCCCCCCCATCAATCCCTTTCTCCTTCCCTTCTCCACCTATTAGCCAACTATGGTTGACACTTCGGAGGCTGAGGATCAGAACAAATGCAAAGGCCCACAGCCTGGGACACCGTCTGTGGCCTCTGAAGCCCCCAGAATACCAGACCAGGGTGATGGAATGGCGTCAGAGGAGGGCGTGGACAGTAAAGGTGAGACAGAACCCCCGGCTGGGCCGGAGGAGAGGACCGCAGCCCCGGATGGGCAAGAGGCGAGTCCTCAGGATAGCCAGCCCCAGTGTGGTGAGCAGGAACCGTCGCCCAAGCTGCATCTGGACCTGTACAACTTTGACACCCCAGCTGCAGAGGGCAGTCGCTATGTTCTGACCAGCCCTCGCTCTCTGGAGGCCTGTGCTCGATGTGGGGTCAAACCCGTGGAGCTCCTGTCACGCCCGTTAGGTGACTTTGCCCGTGAGGCTCCGGGCCGCTCCATGCGTGTCGCCACCGGGCTGTTTGAGGTGTATGAGAGGGACAGGCATGGCAAACTCAGGCAGTGCAGGGAGGAGAGAGAGAGGATCGTTAGGGAGGAGAAGAGGCGGATCCTGCAGGCTGAGGTCAATGGCAACGGCAGCACCCCTGCATCTTCAGGGGAACTGCAGCACAAACCTACAGTCGATTCTAGCTCAACTCAGTCACCTAAAAGTGTACCAGTGACCTCTACTCCAGCCCCTGAATCTCCCCCCAGTGGTTTTAGCTCGTCCTCTAGAGCAACTGCAACAACGTCAAGTCCGACCTCTAAAGCTGGCACAGCTACTATATCTAAAGCTGCTCCGTCTAGCCTTAGTACCTCCCCTAAATCTGTCCAGTCCTCAAAAAACAGTTCAATTAGCTCTGTGTCCTCTAAGGGTCCTTACTCTGGTTCTGCTAAGCATTCTAGATCTTTCTCAGAGCATATAAAAGCCCCCCTCAATGCTCAGGTGTCCCCATGTGCCCTCCCAGCCACACGCCCAGTCTCTTCAGGTCCACCAACAGTGGTCAGAAAGGCCCCCAGTGCCACAAAATCCTCAAAATCCTCCACTTTTCCCAGAGCAGCCTCAAAACCCACCTCCTTCCCCAGAACTGCCACTTCGTTAACATCCACTGTGTCAAAGACATCGACTGAGAGCCCAGTCACCCCAACTGCAGCATCTCTCAATGGAGCCATAGGCGGGGTGTTCGCTCAGCACAATGGACATGCTAAATCTCAGTCAAAGAGTCAAGGAAAAAGCCATTCCCTGGAGTCCCTGCAGCGGAGAATGGATACTACCTGCTCCTCCACTCATACCACCACAACTACTACCACCACATGTACCTCCTCTGAGTCAGGCGCCTCCTCCTCCTACAGCTGGGACGGGCCCAAGGATTACTGGGCAAAAGCGTCCGGCCCCCGCGCTCGCACCCTGGCCACCTTCAACTCTCTGATGGGCCGCAGCCTCAGCCTGGGCGACCTCAGCCACTCCCTCCATACCACACAGAAGGTGGAGCGGATAGTAAAGGAGGTGAGGCGGCGGGGTCTTAAGGCCGTGCCGGAGCGCGACCGTAAGATCGCGGCGCTGATGTTGGCCAGATACCAGGAGGAGGACATTATGAGTCAGACACGCTACGTGGCTCACCTCCAGTGGGACAGCGAGCGCCGTCTAGGGGAGCTCCAGCGTGAGCGTGAGGACAGGGAGAAGCAGCGTGCCGTGCTGCAGTGCCAGAGGGCGTGGCAGTGCCAGGTGTCTACACGCCAACGCCGCCTCAGCCAGCAGGAACGCGACACAGCGGCCGCCAAGCTCCGCCAGGCTGCCGAGAGCGAGGAGCGGTGGCGCGAGATGGCCGAGCAGCAGGAGCGCAGCCGTCAGCAGAGGCTCCAGCAGGCCACCAAGGAGGAGAAGCAGAGGAAAGCCCTGCAGGAACAGACTCTGAAGGCCCTGGAGGAAGACAGGGCTGCGGTTTCGGAGCAGGAGTTGCTACTAATCAAAGAGAAGCTCTCCATGGCTGAGCTGAAGAAGCAGGAGAAGGAGCACCAGGCCCAAGAGGAGCGACGGGGGTTGAACCATGCAGAGAGCAGACGACACACCGCCCTGATCCGGGAGATCGCCCGGCGAGAGGAGGAGGAGAGAGAGGTGTCCAGGAAGGCGGTAGAAGAGAAGCTGAACCGCTCCCTGGAGAACTACGAACAGATAGTGGAACGTCGAGGGCAGGAGCTGAAAGAGAAGGCCAAACGTGGGGAGCAGCAAAGTCAGAAAGCGCGTAAGGCCGCAGAACAGCGTGAGAAGCAGCAACAGCAGCAGGTGGAGGCCCGGGCGAAGGAAGCAGAGAAACGGGCCCAGCAGGCCAGCCTGGTGGCAGAGGAGAAGGCCAAGGAGAAGGCCCAGAGGGCAGTGCAGAGCAGGCGGGATAAAGAGAGGCTGCAGAGGCTGAACAGGCAGCGTGTGGCAGAGGAGGAGCAGCAGAGGCGCCTAGAGCTGCTTCAGTCCATCGAAAGGAAGCTGGAGAAGAGTGAGCAGATCTTCAGGGAGAAGCGCGCCGTGCTGGAGAGCGCCCGCAACACGGCCCGCGCCTCCTTCCATGTACGGGACAAAGTGCGGGAAGAGACCAATATGCGCACCTTCGATAAGATGGCTCTTGAGGCCCAGTTCCATGCTAGCCTGGATGAGAAATGAGCCCCGCCTTCATGCTGTGGACTACAGGTTATGGCTGGTCATGTGCTTGGCTTTAGCCTCCATGCTGGCCTCGCGGTTGCACAGCTTTAGATCATTTCTCATAAGGAACTATAGCTCCCATCATCTTTCCCTGTCAATTGGATTTTATCACATTTGATTCCTTCCTTTGTTTTAACATACTGTATCGTGAAGTATATTCTCTTCAGCAAATGCAAACCAAAAGAAAATATATACTTTTCTTCAGTGGGTTAAGTGACAATGGCAGACAAAATTGTCTGTTGTTTAGAAAAATGGAACAGTTATCCTGTAAGGGGCCTACTACATATAATATGTCGAGAGTGAGCTGCCCTGTGGGGTAACACAACCCCTCCTCTTTGCTCCCTGGCCATCACAGCTAGAAGACTGAAAGCTTTGCTGGAATGAAAAGCGCCTTTGTTGACCAGGAAGCACAACTCCATGACAACTGCGATGCCTCTTAATGGAGCACTTATTTAAAGGGAAATAAGAAAGATAAAGAAGAAGAAGTAAATGCTTTGAGAGCCCTAAGCAAATGAGGGGCCCTTTTGTACAGTGTGATGCAGATGGAGAGCTGAGTCTGTACAGAGCCCTTGGCTGTTACTGTCTCTACTGAACTGAATCGCTGACAATGCAGCTGAGCGAAGTGACATCACGAAGAGTGATCTCAGCACAACCCAGCTGCTGATGAGACATCAGAGCCGTGGTTCTGCAGCAGCGCCGTTCTTAACCTCATGGACCCTCCGGGACATGCCTGTCTCTCCTCACATAAAGGAACAGGACATGTCCTCAAGAGACCCTGACCCCCAAATAGGCTACCCACATTCTGTCCCCAGCCACCCAGCATCTAATGGGTCTATGTGAAGGTGAACAGGTATGTACATGTTTTTCAACAGACTCTCTAATCGCAGTGGAATCAAAGTTAGGTCACAATAGGGTCAAACATCAATAGGGTTCCTGTCACACGTTCTCACTAGGGAATTCAGAATGAGTGGTGTAAATTATTCTAACACCAAAACCACACCCTTAACCCCCCCCCCCCACACACACACACACACACACACTGCACTAAAATGTTCACACACATACTGATATCCTAGCCAACAGGCATTAGAGGCCTCTGTACTAATCCCGCAATCTCTGATTAAAAAAGAAAGAGAAATACACATGGGGTTTTGCCCTATGATGTAGCCGTTGCCATGGCGATGGGAACAGGGATGGAACTGGGGGGTGGCAAAATGCCAGAGCTAAGTGAGTCAGAGTGCGTGGGAATATGAGGAACAGCCAGTGGGGGGCTGGCTGCTAGAGGAGGAGGGGGAGGAGGAGGGGAGGAGGAGGAAGAGGAGGAGGGGAGGGTATTCTAGTCGGTTCCTAAAGGACATTATTGGAAAAAAGCTCAGCCTTACAGTGTGTGCTATATTGATTATGTTGGGCAGGGAAATTACTGCAGTGCTTTCTGTGCATTTCTGGACCTGGTTCACTCTGAAAGAAATCCTTTATTAAGACTGTGACCTAGAGAGCCAGCCTCTCTCTGCAGGAGTACTACCACGACAGAGGCCATCTGTGGCCTGCTTACTCTGCCTGATTAGATTGGAACCTGTACCACTACACACACTCACATGCTTTTAATAGAAAAGGTAATCTGCCAACAGTCATCTTAATACTAAGATAAAGCCCAAATTTATTTGAGCCCTACAATATAGCATTAGGCTGGCGAAAGACAGAAGCCAGGCTTAAAGCACTGACTAGACAGTCCTTCATAGACAGAAGGGAGAGGAAATGGAATGGCAGAATTACTAATGTTGCTATTTATGCCAAGAACTGAAATGCCCTCACAGATCCAGAATAGGTTGTTTGGTGTGGTCAAAAATACGGTGAAAGAATACACAATGCACTTGCAAGTATCAGCTCTTCATTGATGCATAGGATAACAATTTATACATTTAAGGGATCATGAAACATCATTATTTTCTCTTACATTGATATTTCTTTATGTTTTTGTAGGTGACACAGGTTCTGGTGAAGCAGGAGTGGATGATGGAGTCATCATCAACCTCCCTGCCCGACAGAATGCTCTGGAATAACAAGTCTAAAGGAATGACCCACAGCCAAGAGAACTTTACCTACTCACAGAACAGCTCCTCTATACTGTAGCAGTAAAAAAAGACCATGTAAGGTTGGGACACTTTGATAACGTCATGGCATGTAGATAAATACAATAAAGTTATGTTCCCGTATCCCTCCCCAAAACATGATGGCTTCTTTCTCACATGATCACAGGTGAAAATTTAATTTATCATTGTGTACATTATCATATACAGTCAGAGTTTTATAGTTTAGCAGTTGTTTTATAATTGTATTACATTTTCTTGGGCAGAATATGCATACACATGTAGCATTGATTGGTGGGTGATGGGGTTTTGCTACCGCAGCAGAATCGAGTTCCACATCAGAGAAAAACAAGTCGAAACGAGTCATCCATCATTTTCATCAACCCGCAAGTGGATAAAACCCTGTTTGGTAAAGACACAATCTGTGTAAATACAATCAAATACGCGAAAAATAAATTCAAAGATTTTTTCAAACATGACGTGTTGTCTTGGATGTGTCTAAAAAAGATGACAATATGGGTCACACTATTAGGTTTGAGGTCATCTTTCTGTGTGTAGTTTTGCTATCATATTTTGGTCAATGACAACATATACATTACTTGTACAGAGTATATCACACAGAATTATAATACGTGTGCTGACCTCAAGTCTAGATCATACATATATGTAACAGTACACACAGTTGCTATACCACTATGTACAATACATTTGATTTTCTATTTTTAATGCAAACACAAGTTGAATGCTACGGTAAATTCAGGAGATGGCATTTTTTAGACAATTATGTGCTGTGTCCTCAACTATAACACTGGAGCAGATTTCTAGGTGGAACATGACTTCACACTGTGTGTTGCACTGAGGTAAAGCTATGGTCCGCTCATCCTAGTCTCTCTCCTCTTCTACTTACCTCTTCCACTCTACCTCTCACCTGCCTACCTGCCTCCCTACCTACCTCCCTAATTTTCTCTCTCAGTCCTTTGTCTCCGAGGCATCTTGGTCAGCGATGATCTTATACATTTTCTCCCTGAAGCCACTGTCAGCGGTCATTCGCCGGGCGGTCTCCCTAAGGTCCTCCACGTTGGGGATGTCTCCGGTTCGAGATGCAACGAAAGACTGGGAGTGTTTCACTGTAGATAAAAAAGAGAGGGATTGGAAATAGTCTAACATATCCAACCAAATGCATGTTCTGAAAGAGTGTGTGTGTGTGTGTGTGTGTGTGTGTACAGTATACTACGTGTGAGTGGGAAACCCAGCAGTGCTTCGACATGCTTACACCAGTGGCGTCTAGAGGCCCTCCTCTGGATTCGACAGCTCTTAATTCGCCGGGCAGCAGCCTTGTGGAGATACACAGCATTCTTCATTATGGCGGGAAGCTTCGCCTCAATCTCTGCAGCACAGATGCACTCCTCAAAGAACTCTGGTTGAAAAAAACACACGTCATTTCAGAATCAGAATCAGAATCAGAATTTCACTGTTAATACTGGGGGGGATGATGTGTAATCGTCATCACAATATCGTCCATTTAAACAATGCAGGAGAGAGCAGTCTCAAAGGTGTGGGATTGTAGAGGAACGATGCGTTGTGTTACATTTTTATTTCTCATTTAACTGCACGCACACGTGTGATAGTTCATAGACGTGTGCGTATCTGTGGCTCATAGAGGACCTGTGTGTAAATGCACTCACGCTTGAGATGGTTGACGTCACCCTTCATCTTCTCATCTCTCTCCCTGGAGCACTCCATTGAGTTGAGGCCTTTCTCCAGGTTCTGCAGAGCCTCCTCTGCCAGCTTCAGCCTGCGCTCCAGCTCCACCCGCGACCCCATCTCTGCCTGGGCAACAGAGGTCAAAGGTCATGTCAGCACAGTCAACGCACACAATGAGGAGGAGGAGGGGTGGCTCGGGCTCAGGGAGGGAGAGATGTTAGGATAGGGGACACATTGAGCTGAAGGTTGTAATGGAGGTAGCCAAAAGTAAGAAATAAAGTACAGTATTATCTAATCACTATTGATCGAGGAGGAAGGAGAGTCGAGTGATTTGAGCGCCATTATTACTATACGCGCAATTCAATAAGCTCATAACTGAGAGATATTTGGTCACCTTCAGTTCTGCCTCTGTCTGCTGCTTGTCCACGGTGAGCTGTGTGAGGGAATGTTGCAGCGTCTGGGCCTGAGAGGAGTAGAACTCCCTCTCCTCCTGCAGCAATTTAGCTCGCTGCTCCTTCTTTTTCAGCCTGCAGGGGGACACAGTGAGCACTTACGGTGAGAGCAAAGCTATTATGCACAGAACTACATAAACCTGCAAAGTCAGTACAAGGGTAGTAGTGTACAGCACAGTACAGTACAGCTGCTATGCACAGTGTAAATAAGTGTGTCTCTAACCATCTAACAGCACTTTGATTAGTTTCTTAGAAGAAAATATTACAAACTCTTATAGACATGAGCTCACACTAACGTATAACATAGTGATACATCCTGTATAGCTAACAGAAGCAGTTACTGCCACAGCGAATGTCAGTGAAAACTTGTTAACTTCTTTCAATGGGACTTCCATTGAAAGAACCCCTCTTCTCACTCTATATACTCTGTACAAGAGAACACTATCAGCTCTGTAGTCAATACCAGTCTCTCACGGCCCACTCTCTGGTGCTGATCGATGTGCTGGTTGTATTGAGGAATCAATACACATTTCCACTAGTGGTTCACTTCCTCTCTCAGCCCCATTAAAACTGAAGGAGCCCTAGGACAGTCAGTATAACTGGTCATATGCCCACGAAACCAGGTTCAACCCCCCATGGAATATGCTGTACTATCTTCATCATCACAGTCCCAAATCACATGAAGCCCCATTTGATCGGAAGCTTTTTAGAGTAGGTGTTGAGATTTCCCTTGGTTGACGCCTAAAGATACAGTCCATTGAAAGGAGAGTAGAAGGCATCCCAATCCTCTACCCAATCAACTGCTTCATTTGTGTGCAATGGCCCACTCACTTTTCCTCTGCCTGCTCCTTCTCTCCCTGCAGGATCCTCATCTGCTCCTCAATGTGGCGTAGGTTCTGGATCAGGCTAATGTTTCCCAAGTCCTCTGAGTCCTCAGGCCTACTGGAGGCAGTCTGGGCGTCCTCCTCTGGTACCTCCAGCCCCTCCTGCTGCTCCTTCACCCCCAGCAGCTCTAGGGTATGCTGCTTCTCATGGGACAGCTCCTGAACAATGTTGAACACATGATGAGGAAGGGAATATACTGTACTGTACTGTGTGTGTGTGTGTGTGTGTGTGTGTGTGTGTGTGTGTGTGTGTGTGTGTGTGTGTGTGTGTGTGTGTGTGTGTGATTACCTATACCTCAATGGACTTTTGCAGCAGTGTTGTTAGACTGTTCAGCTCCTCCTTTTCAGACTCCACACCTTTCAGGGACTGAGCTGTGCCATCCAAGTCCCTATCATCAACAGACCACACATCTGAAGATCAAATAACTTTATGCGAGGTCTCACATTACTTGGGTTATATGTTCAAGTCCAAAGCTATGTTAGAAGATCACAGTCTGTTTCTCTCACAGTTTGATCTGTTCCTGTTCCGATTTCAGCTCAAGCACCACCTCCTCAAACTTCTGTTTCTCTTCTTCTAGAACCATGTTCAGCCGCTCCAACTCCTGTATACACACATATACTGTATGAGGGAATGTATTGGTGCACACATTAATAGGACACTATAGTTCCCATGGAAACATGATAGTGGTATTAAAGTCTTCAGAAGTTAGCATGTGAGACAAAGTAGAAAGTTTTACCTCTTTCTGTTCTCTTTGCAGACTCAGTTCCTCTGTCTCTTCCATCAGTTTATCTGGAGGGAGAAAAACACCCACAAACTTACAAAACAAAGGCCTTATTTTCCATTTCCTCCTTCCTATCCCAGCTCCCCATTCTTCCTCCTCCTCTTACCCAGGTATTCCTGCTTCTCCTTGGCCAGCTGCAGCCCTTGGGCCTCCAGGCTCTCAATCATGGCCTCACCCAGCTGGGAGTTCTTCCATGTACTGTCAGTTTCAAAGAGCATGATACAACCAACATTAGATTTGTTGTATGTTCAATTCTGTGTTTAATTCAATCTGAATATAGAATATATGTGACACTATACAACGCTTTACTGTTACAATTCATTGAAAACAGACTTCTTGTCTGAGAAGAGAATCATTCTCTTAGATGGTCTCTTTAGTTAGAGATGGAGCAGACTTGCCCTAGTTCCTAAATCCCATCCCTACCCAGTATACAGTAGATTTACTGAGGCAGTGTAGACAGTTACTCACACTTTCCCTGAGTCTTGAAGCATCTCCAGCCATTGGGTCTGCTCTGACTCTGACTCAGCAGCAAGGACGATGTTACCCTGTGGGAATATCGCAAACATCACACATCACACTCAGCTGCCTAGCATAGTGATGCAGGTGACAAGTATCTTAAAGTAACCGTACAGCTATGCGCTTACGGTGAAATCCTCAAGATTGATAATCATGGCAAATGGCATGCCCTGATCTTCCTTAGGAGCCACAACACATCCTCCCAGCGGGATAACACCCTGAAACACACAGAAATGGGACAAAACACATTTCATAAAGGTCTTGGAAACTTTTGGAGAAAATAACTTGTGACTTAAGGTCAGCACATGCACCATCTTTGCTATGTTTATGTTGGCTAAAGCTATTCCATTTTTAGTGTTTATTATCTTATGCATTTTGTTGCATATCAATTTTGACGTCCCTGATATTCAAGAACTCAAGCAACATTTTGCATACTGTATATTCACTCATACAAACATTGTCCATACAACCTTTCCACCCTCACAACACAAAAAAACCTGTTCCTGTTCATTAAATCAAGCCCAAACTCAAGGGCCATGCACATACTCACCTTGGGGTGGATGTTAAAGAATCTGTTGGTCTCAAAGCTTCTCTTTTCGCCCTCTGCATAGTACAGCAAGAAGCTGTCTTTGATGATAAAGAATCTATGAGATAATTGTGTGTCATTAACTAGATGAGACAGTCATAGCACCAGATTGCATCCTGACTTCTAGATAACATTGTATATTTTTGTATCAGTCTGCTCCTGACATACAGCACAAAATACTAACAGGTCATAGTTCAAATGGCCATTAGGGTCAGTCACCCCAAAGTGAGTGTTTGCTGACTGATCGATTATATATGGCAGGTGGTTGGTGTTTGGTTTCTGCTTGGTTTCAACAGACACTAATGCTACAGTACAGTACAGTACAGGCTTGGCCATAACCCTCAAACAACTGAAGTCTCTATGTATGAGTCTGAGAGAATTGATTGACAAAGTGCTCTATAACTGGTGATCGTTGAGTTAGGGTGAATGTGATCATCCGATTGCAAACACAATGGGAATGCCATTTGGCTCATAACGATTTGTTCCCACTGCTGCCAAAACTACAAAGATGGTCTTACTTTCATGTACCACACTATGACCTTGATATATTTATTTTATAGGGCTCTAACAGTCAACTCTAGATTCTTATGAGATTCCTACACTAAAAGAGCACTTAAGCTTGAACAGAATAAATTCAATTTGACGATAGCAAGACATTTTGAAATTAAAAGGTATACAGTACTGTAGTATAACAAAATTCCATTCAATAAGAGAGCCATCATCCTCTATGCAGACTGGCATACTCTCATACAGTAGACAGACAGATGATTTCCTTACCTGCGAGACCACTTGGCAGAGGGACGTCCGAAGGGCCTCTTCCACAGCACCCCATGCAGCTGCACCTTAGTGCTGATGCCCAGCAAGTCAGAATCAGCCTGCTCCATGGACGTCCAGAGGGAAACAGAGGGTCTGGACGAGAACATCGCATCTACTTTCACGGGGAGGTGGGGCAGCGATGGGAGGAAATATCAATGGAATCAAAAATAGACACAAATACAGACACAAACCCAATAACTCATAAACATGCACACACACGCACACACACACTCACACTCACACTCACACAGAAACAAACAAATCCCAATAACTCAGTGGGGTGGAATGATGTAGCTGCCAATACCGACATCAGCTGGAGGCAGACTGCACAGAGATGAAAGCAGGGATGTGATGGAGAGAAGAAGAGCTGGGGGAGGGCCGGAGTGGGAGAGAGGCTTTAGGAATGAGTGGTTAAATCTGGGGCTGGGTCAATACATCCCTGTCATAACTCTCTCCGCCAGTAAAAGCTGTTATTCAGATTACTGTACTTCCAGTGGCAGACTCCATTTAGCCCTTGGCAGGTGTGGATGTTGTGGTCTCTCTCCCACACACACAGAATTAAAAGAACATCTGTATCAGTGGCCAAAGCAAACCACTTTCAAGTAAAGCTCAGATGTAGAGCAGTTTATATTCTGCCCGATGTATAGATTTCTGCTTTATCCTTTTGAGTAGTTACATCACACATGCAAACTTATGGGGTGTGTGTGTCAGATTGAGTAGTTTAATGGATAAGAGATTACATCTTTAGGCAGTATTCCCCTCACTCCAACCAATACCACTAAGTGATTATGCGTTCACATGATGTTAAGCCTAAATGTTATTGCTGACCCGAGGCTCAAAGTTGAAGCTAAAGATGAATGAAATTAAAAGTTACCCACTTCAGAGCTAACAGTCCAGACATATAGCAAGAAGCTTAGCTAGATACATAAGAAAACAAAGAACACATTTTCTGATTGCACCAGTTAAAAAACTTTATTTAAATCATCATAAAACACATAGTTTTTGCAACTGCTTAACTTTTCACAATCAAAAGATGGAAATAAGGCAGACTCCTTATGGAATGATCACATTAAAACCTCAAAACAGTGACCCTCAATAACCTCCCCTCACCCTGACCACCCCGCTTAACAACCCTCTCACACCCACACACCCCTCGACTGTATCCACCAGCGGTGGAACAGCTCTGATGCTGAGGGGCTGTGGTCGGGATTTCCCTTTGGAACACACTTGCTGTTGTTCATAAATCTCAAAGTAAAAAACAAAATATGCTGCACAAGGTCTGCATGCACTACTCCCTAAACTCATACCCTTTGGGCATAACCTCACACCACGCAGCTGTCAGTGAACCTATGCCATCATCTTCCATCCTATACATTTCACATTTACATGTCAAGTAGGTACCAACTTGATACCTTCTTTAAAAACATCACAATGACCCAAGTGATATCCATTGAACAGAAGTTTAATGTGTGTGTAAGAAGACTTTCCGACCCCAAATGGGCTGTGTATCGTGTGTCTGCATGAATGTGAAGAAGTTGTTAAGAAAGAAATTAAATGGCATTGCTCAACTTCAGTCAATAGAAAATGGAGCATTCTATCCCAGACTAAAATAAAGAGAGAACACACACACCACGTGTGTGTAAGTACAGTTGGTCTCGCACTGAGACAATTAATATTGTGGAAAAAAGTTATTCTGTACATCATACATACATACATATACATACATACATACATACATACATACATACAGAAACATGAGCTCTGCTCTAGGCAGGCACAGTTACAGACACAACCACAAATCCCACTTCATCAGAAATGGAGGGAGCAGCCAGCTTCCATATGAATCCATAGAAACAGCTCCATTCATTCGGCTGTGTGAGAACGTGCCTATTTATGGGGTCGGGAAGCCCCTGTAGCCAAAATCATTGGGAATACAATAACATTGTTCCCTCCAGAAGACTCACCACCATTACCACCCAGGTCAAATGTTAAGTAAGGTATGATAGGCTTTGTACTCATTTCAGAAATAATGTTAGACTCCTGAAAAATAGGTAACCAGTTCCCTTGGCTTCAGACCTTACCGTACATGATTATTGCTAAGATCTGAGGACACTAAAGATGCAAGAAAAATCAAAACAAGCTAAAAATGTCCATCTAACCTCAGAGCTACTGTTTTTGGCCCAAATGATTAAAAAGTGTCTATGTTCTGACTCAGTGCCACTGTCTAGACTAGAGCGCTGGTCCCTTGATTCATAATTCATTGAACGAATGCCCTATCTGGCAAGTGGCATCTCATTGAAAAATGCAAAGCAGTTAAAACAACATATACAAACACTTTCCCAGACACAGGATAAGCCAAATCTTGGATAAAGACCATTAAAGATGCTTTTTAGTCTGGGAGTAGGCTTAATCCAGGTCTGGGAAACCAGCCCTCCACCATGAATTCTGTGTATAGGCAATTCTACAGGCCATTTAGTCTCTATACAATCATCTAAATGTGTTCTTTCACCAGTTCCTTTGCAAAGAAAACTGGATTGGAGAATACAGGCAAATTTGAGGAAATAAACAAGAGCAAGGGCTATTCAAGAAGGGAGGCAGGCTTTACAGTAGGTCTAAATCTTGTTGTGTGTCATTTTGAGGCTGGTAATACATGGTCCTGGTGCAGAGCTTCCATTACGTAGTTCAAGCAATTTGGATCATTAATATTAGTGTAGGGTCTGAGGAACGCACCCTACTGGTGAGGTATGCATCTCCTGCAGTCACACGTTACTTTCCTGTAGAGCAGAGTTAGTACGAAGCCTCTGGGTCAGGCTTTAATTTAAACACCTGAATGTGAAGTTCAAGAGACAAGAGAGCTGGATTACACTTAATATCAACCGTAATCTTACAGTAAGAGTGAAGTTCCAATGGCTGATGCGTCAATGATCTATGATGGCACTTAAATATTAACCTAAATCATCCTGAATACCAGTGAGGGTGATGGCCGCTATGTACACCCAAATAAAACACTTCACTTTTACTGCAAGATGCCACAAATTCGCCCAACACTTTTACACTTCTCTCTGCCCATTCTTATTTCATTTAAAAAAATAAAATAAAATAAAAAAACTGGTTGACAGGAGTCATGGTTGACTGGTTTGACAGGTCATGGACATCTCTACATCTGTAACACTAAAGCAGGATCGATAATAATAATCCAAAACTTCAGTGCTACCTAAACAGTCTACATAGATGTAGACCCTGTTCTGAGCCAAAATGAAGATACACATTTCTAATGAAAAAAAAAAGATATATATATATATGATAGAATACAGTCTCTTGTCAACAGTGCCAGCACAAAGCACTCCATTGTGAGTGTTGTGGAGGGGGTTGTTGTTGTTGTTGTTGTTGTTGTTACTCGATTATTGTGACGTCATCACCCTTTTCTGTTCTCAGGTGTATTCGCCTTCAGCCACAAGTAGATGAAACTCCGGTAAACAACCTCTGTCCATCCCATTAGCAGTCCAGACAACAGGTAATAAGACATTTGAGATCTGAAACATTTGAGGTTTCTGTTTGGCTGCTCTCCCTAACCTCCCCGCTTACTCCCTCTGAACTCTCTCACTCCCTTATCTCTCCTGCCCTGGGCTCTGTCTAATGCTGGTGGCCGACAGACAGCACCAGAGGAATGAGGCAGCCCAAAACCAGTGCCACCACTTCCACCTTGCTCAGTCCCTTTGCTCCATTCCCTCCCGTGGGGGCGTGGCTGTGACCGGTGCCTCCCACCTCAGGCAGGACATGTACAGTGGCTACGTAGAGGAAGGTTCCCGCCGAGAAGAGCATGGCCACACCTGTGGCGTTCACGTCCGACAGCGCCTCTTTACTGCTCTGAATGGGGATGGATCAGGGTAAAAGGAAGGGGAATTCTCGAATTAGCATGTGAACTTTTTTTCCCTGATGCTTATGACTACTCAATGAGAATGGGTTGGAGTAGCAGACCGTTGTTGGAATCATGATTGGACGGGGTTGTTTGCTCACCTGGCTGAGACCCAAGAAGGTAAGCATGGCGAGGACAGGTGCTGCCAAGGCAAAGACCAGCAGATGTTTACGGATGCGGTTCCTTTCCAGGCCAGCATGCATCAGGAAAGAGACCAATCCAAAAGCAGCTGGTGCCTAGGGGCAATAAAATTGAGGGTAAATATGGTTAAACACACAAAACAAACCCAATACAGACTATAAATAGAAAACGTTTGAACAAGATCAGTAGACTACAATGTGAGAAGAAAGGCTTGAAGTCACAGTACCTTGTGAAGCATAATGGCCACGAAGACAATGAGCTGAACACTCGTCTGGGAAGTAGAGGCGGCCGCCCCAAGAGCCACTCCATCCGCTGGAGAAACATAGAAATAAAAGACCAGCTACATTAACTAATTTACAGCAACAAGTCTCTCCGAAACCGTGTCACTCTCTCGCTAACATAAAACATGGATCTCTGACTGTGAGGCCTACCTGCAGCATGGACCACCAGGCCCAATGTGGTAGTGATTTTTGAGCTGGCAATCCTCGCTGATTCCGGATCTAAACGAAGAAAGTGCACCCACACACACACACACACACACACCCACACACACACAGTGAGACAGAGTACTCAGCGGACAAACCTTGCATTAACTAAGCATAACCCTAAAGTATGGTGAGTTTGCTCACTGACCGTCACTGCTGTGCACGTGGGAGCTGCCGATCTGGTCCACCAGCAGCATAAAGACGAAGCCCAGCACCAGGGACACTCCGATGTAGGCATGGAGGTGTTCATGGCTGTGGACGTGCTCCCCACTGTGCCCCACAGCTGCATCTACTTCCCCCTTCTGCTCCGACACCCCTACCCCCTCAGCCTGCCCATGGCCTTGGTGCATACCTGCATAGAGAGTCAAAACATATGACAACCAATATATTCAAACATACACCAGTGTCTATTCACTTGGGCTTTTTTTATTCATGACCACTGGTACCATTCGCTATAGTATTCCACTCACCATCCCTGGACATCTTTAGACATCATAAACCCTCCTGAAAATCGTACATGTATCACTTGGGAATATGTAAATGAACATGAAACATGCTTGTCAACTCAATCTCACAACCAAATACACAGAAAATATGGTGTGTTCTCAATCTCACCCTCTAGGACTTCCGCATAAAGTGCATGGACCCCCTCTGGAATGATAACAGCGAGTGCAGTGCCACACAACAGCCCCGCTCCCAACACTGTCACCAGCTTCAGTTTCTCCTGCAGCAGAGCAAAGGGAGAGGGCAAATCAGCATTACTCACAGTTAATCTACTCTACTCTGTTGTGGTTATCTGCATTGCTGCCAGCTGTAGTAGGGGGGCGTTTGCTGGTGCAGGAAGTTAAGCTATCGCCCTATATGATCTATTACTTCTGCAATTCAATTGGATTTTTCACATCCTAAAAAGACATCTATGAGTACTATAAAGACACCAATATCAGCAAGTAAAACATTTGGTCAAGGCATAATCATGATGACTTGTTTTCGTGTTTGATCACAGGCAAATGAAGACAAATTCCAACAAACTCATTTAAGTTAATCTAAAACACATTCCCATGACAATTGATTTGACAGTTAAATCTATGAGGAGTGAGTGATCAATATGCCACACATTTCAGACATCTGACGAAGACAAGTGAACTTTGACCCCTCTATAGAAATAATTGTTGTTATTGGCTAGCATTTGCTTACAATTATATTCGTATACCAATAGACTAATAAACCATTGACAACTACATGAAAAACAATGTTAACATGTGTATTGCAAGTCCATGAATTTACAAGTACTGACTCAGCTTGGACTTCAGAAGAAGACTGGCCAGACAGCCTACTAAGCTAGTTAACTATGTAGGACACTGTTTATTCAGGAAAGTGTTAAGGTATTACACTCACCTCTGAAAAGTTGACAGCCAGAGGGATTGTCCCGGCAACATAACATCCCACCAGCATAGCAAGTGAAAAACAGCTGATCGAGCTGAAATCGTCCATAATTGCAGCTTTGTTGATAGCTAAGTAACTTGGATTGCTAGAACCTCTAATAGAGGTATATGCACACCAGCAAAGACTTGCTAGCTAGCCAGCTAGCCTGAATTCACACACGAAAGGGTTGACAAACTTCCAGGTGGCTTAGCTTTGGTAGGTTTGCCCGACACGGCTAGAATTGAGAGGTTTGCAGCGACCTACTGAAGATCAGGAGGAGCAAGTCAGATAGCGCCACTGCGATCCACAATCTAACCAGCTAGCTGTATAAACAAAACAATGATCAAAGACGATGATGCTAACAGTTAGCGTAGCTAGCTAGCTAGCTATTTTCTGGCCAGCCTAGCTTAACAGAGCTCTAACAGCCATGTTGACAGTTCTGTCTGCTAGCTAAATAATTCATAGGCGATGTGCCTATTCAGTCCACATCGTTTTCTCACACGTACCTATCTACAAACCATTAAATGCTACTGAGTCTACCACAATGGTTAGCTGACTATCAAGTCTGTCTCCATCATCTTTTAATTGCAGAGCCAATTACTTCCGGGTTGCGGACATGACTTTTTTACACTGCCCTATTCAACATGCCACGTAAACCTGTCCGAAGCGTCTTAGCTGTCATGTCATCATGTATGTTAACCATTGACTGATATCAACGTTGCTGGATGTTGAAACATGTTTAATTTTCAGTTACAAATACGTGAAGCCCTTTTCTATGATCATTACATTACTCAACAATTATGAATAATTTAATATTCAATACAAAACAAATAAAATCAGTACATTTGAATTTACTCCCGACACCAACATATGTTTACTAATTATGAATGGAATACTTCATGTTTTAAAAAGGGTTTTATTTCATTAGGTAACAGAGTGGAGCAGTGCCTCCACTTGACAATACTAAATAATAAAGCAGAATGTCGGACACATGGGAGCAGAAATGGGTAAAAATGCATAACTGGCTTTGCCTGGACAGTCTCTCACAAATTGGGAACCCAGTTCAACAAAACATTTTCCATGCAATAAGCTTGTGCGAGCACTTACGAATTCAATACTCAAACTCATTCTTGCAGACACACATACACAGCAGACATTGCTCCCCGGTGATGGAATGGGGTTGGGGATCAAGGGTGTAGGCCCATTTTCACAGTTTCTCAAAATCTGAAAGGCCCGTTATTATGGGTGGTATGATGATCAGTCAGTGTAATAAAGGGCAAGACCAGAGACAAACTGGCCCTTTTCCTTCAGTAGGGTGTCCTCACTTCACCAGTCCAATCTTCTTGGCCTCAGTTTCATATATCAAAAGCCTCCACATTTTTACTATGAAGACCTCTGCTTCTTCATCTAGAACCTGTAAATCGATCAGTTTGTAGTTAGATTGTGCTATCTGGGTCGATGAAATTGTTTCTCAGAAACATGTCAATGATTAAAACTTGTGATCTTCAAAATATGTATTTGTATTTATGTACTTTTATCTACACTCCGATCTAATTGTCATGTTCATAAGATGCACTAGGAGGTACATCCAGGATCCACTCACCATAGCAACATCATCGAGAATACCCTGGGGTGTGCCATGTGCCATCACCTGAGGAGAGGAAGAGACAAGATGCTAAAGAGAAAACCACAGCAGACCATGTGACCATGACTACAGCAAACAATTATAATCACAGCAGCGAACACTGGTTCTCCAACCACCGTTACCTCTGACAACACCCTCTCCTCAACTCCTACATAATCAGTGAGGAGAAACCTCAGCACACAACTATCCCTAGGAGAACAGTTAACATGCTTATTCCAGACAGGGCTGTCTCGTTCTCTCTCAAAGACCTGCTTACTAACCTTTGAACAGACAAAATCAACTAGAGTGGCTTCCTCCTCGCCGATGTATTCAATAATCTTCTTATTGATCCACGGTTTAATGCGCCTGTCCATCAAGGTCTGAGAGAGGAAGAGTTGAAGAAAATGCATGGTAATTAGTTGCATTCAAAGCTTTGAAACAGAGCTTCTACTTTATCACATTAGTGAGTATAATATGCTGTTGTACAGTAAATCACAGTACTCTGCTACACAACTGGACCAATGTGTCTTCCACTGAAATGTCCCCCTTACCGTGTCAACCATAGTCCAATCCAGAGGGTAGGAGAAGAGCTCTGGCTTGGCCGTGGGGATCTTCTCAATGAGACTCTTGATATGCTTGCGTTTCTCCTCTGTGTTCTGGCCGCCTTTGCCCCCTGGTATTTCCGCCCCGTCCAGCCCCAGGTTCTTGTCATCGTCGCCGTAGTCCAGCGGCACCAGTTTCCGCTTGCGAGGTAGCTCGTCGGCCTCTTCGTCGTCTCTGTTGAAGACGCTGTCCACTGTCGCCAGCTTCTTGCGCTTCACTGTGTTAGGCTGGCTGGGGCTGCCAGTGGCACCTGAGGCAGTAGGTATAGAGGGAGGCAATGGAGGAGGAAATGGAGGAAAATAGTGAATGCAAAGACAAAGCAAGACAAGTCAGGCTAAGAAATGACAATCAATGCACTTCCTGTTTATATCCCTGCTGAGCTGTTTTACTCACCCAGTTTGAGACTGAGGCCTATCTTGGGCCGCAGCTCCTCAGGAGGATGAACCTCAGGAGAGTTCTCATGTGGGATGATGATGCCGCAGGGAGACTCGTTGCCGGGCGAGTTAGGTGTAGCTCCTCCACTGCCAGAGGAGACGGAGGGCGCAGACGTGATTGGCCGCAACGTGGGTTTGAGGTACGGCTTGGCCTCTTCCTCACCTTCACCTTCGTGATAATCCTCTTCCTCACCTTCCTCCGCATCATCGTCGGAATGGGGCTGTGGGCCCGGGGCAATTGGCAATGGTGCGCTGCCTCCTCCCCTCCTCCCGCGCTGCTCCCTCTGGGCCTTCTCCTGCGTCACCCCCTCCTCAGACTCTGGCTCTTGTTTCACTGGGGGCTGCCGCCGGCGCTCTGCCTCCTCCTCCATCTACACACATATGGACACACCAGACACCAGGTCAGAGCAGAGCCACAGGCCAGAGGGAACCCTCATGCATGGATGCATTCATAGATGCAGACCCACACACAGATCTACACTAAACTCACCCTCTGCAGCTCAGCATCAGGGTCAGGGTGCCCCTCAGCCAGCAGCCTCTGTCTGATTTCCTCATGCTCCTCTTTCTCCCTTTTCCTATCCCGTTCATCTAGCTCAGTCTCCTTCTCTCGGTCACGCAATCGCTTCTGCAAAGCGCTGCCCCTGGGAGCGAGAAGGTGAGATGGTCAGAGTTAATACTGGGTGACCGAGACAGACGTCTCACTTGTTTACTTAGTTTCTACAAATGTTTTATGGAAGTTTCCCAGAAAGGTTTTCACCTGTAGTATTTGGGGTCGTCTCTGTCGTCATCGTAGTCCTCAAGAAACTCTTTCAGTCGCTTGGCTTCTTTTGTCTGAGGAAACAGACATGACCACATGTTGATCGATGTATCACAGACAAGCAAGAAAGAGAGGACATAAATCATACATATTTACCATTTCACGCCGTCTCTCATCATCCCTTTCTGTCTCTTTGCCATAGTCCCGTGCCTTCTTCCTCTCCCTGATCTCCCAGTTTTTCAAACGCTTCAAGAGAAAAGTAAAGTCAGAATCTACCAACATTTACAACAGTATACAACTATAGTACGTTAATGGCTGATGTTACTTCCAATTCCAGTTAAGACAGAGCCAGTATGAATGGTGTTCAGCAAGTTTAACCTAACTAGGTATGGTTCACCACAGGCCAATCAGCATTGAGGTGGATGCAGACGTACCTCTTGGTAGGCAGCCTCCTTATCCCTCAGCTTCCTTTCCAGTTTCCTGCGTTCATACGCTTCCTCCTCATCTTCTTCACGGTCTCGTTTCTTCTCATCTCGGCTTCTCTCTCTGAACAACATACAGGGGAGTAATTTTTAACTTTTGTAGAGTTGGCTGGATGTTTGCAGCTCGGCACAGGCTGTGCCAATGTCAAACTCATGCCAACCTGGATCTACTGCGGTCTTTGCTGACATCACGACTCCTCTCCTTCTCCCGCTCCCTCTCCCGCTCTCGGTCTTTCGTCCTTTCGCGGTCCCGGTCTCGTTCTCTGTCTCGATCTCTGTCCCTCTCCCGCTCCTTGTCCTTCTCCTTCTCTCTCTCCCGCTCCTTCTCCCTCTCGCGGTCCCGTCGCTCCCTCTCTCGCTCCCTCTCTTTGTCCCTCTCCCTCCTTTCCTTATCAATTTCTTGGCGTTCCTTCTCTTTCTTTCCCTTCTCCTCCTCCAGTTTCTGCAGGGCCCAACAGGAAGAAAGTTGCAGAGTGTCACTTGACTGCTGCATCAACGGGCAGTACAGACAGAAGTTATTTTCAAGTCTACCAACGTGCAGAAAAAGAGGTGAACACATGATGTTACAAGTGGTTCACAGTCCATGGGCCAGCCAAGCTCACATACTGCGCTGAGACTCATTGCCTCCGGAGAGCCAAGGAAAGGGAACGGCCCCATGGAATGTTGTCCTCCATGAGTCTCTGATGTTTCCTCAGAGGTTTCAGCTCTGGTGCTTTAACAGGTTTGAGTACAGTAGATAACAACTCAGGGCCATGATGCAAAGCCAGTTCACTTACGGGCAACCGATTATGAGCTAATATCATTATCAGTTTATATGTCAAACGTATGCACGGGTTAAAAAAACTAGTTTTAATAGCCAGTGCGCTACGAGGATGTATTCAGTTCTCACATTCAATATACGTGCTTGTATAATATGCCTTTCCCGTAAAGTAAACAAACGTGTCCCCTACTGGACTCAGTGTGGATCCACAGTGATGGTGGATCACTGAGATTGTACTCTGATGTAATATGTTGATGTTCCCATAAAGGTTTAGTTCTAGGCCATTCTGTTGGTCAAGCTCTAGTACACATTGACTTTGCAATCAATGCCCATTTAGAAACTCAAAGCCAGACAAGAGAGGCTCTCGGATTGTGGTGCTTTGCCAATTTACAACTATTTTCCCTGTTGCAGAGCACGCAATAGCCTAATTATCTTGAGAACCCAGTGCCAGCATGGTATATTCTCTGTCAAGGTCCAAGGTGCTAGCTTCACCATGCTTTAACGACACTAGACTAAGTCTAATTGTAATCTAATTGGAACAGTGGGTTCAGACTGTTCTCACGATACATTTGAGAAGAGTGTCTATCCTTACCGAAGTGTGCCAAATGGATTACTGCATGTTTAAGCTGTAAACATTAGGCCCTACTAAGTGAATTAAATAATCAGGTCCCATGTGTTTTACACACAGCCATCTGAGACTCTAGCACCAGGGACCCTGCCTCCAGCACGTGTACTCCACTGCTGCAGGGCGGGGGGACAGTGTGGCTGAGTGAGAGACCCTGGAAACCACTTCATTTAAGTCACCCTGTCATCAGACTTAAGCATTTCAAAGTCAAACTAATCAAAACTGAGTATCGGCCCTTGGTCTATGGAACACCACAAAAACACAGATCAAGGTTCTCCCTCTCTCGTTGTGTCAGGAAACAGAGATTGATCCATTTCAAGCTAGTTGTTGGTGACTTACAGGTGATGAACTACGGTTTCAGCGCTTCTCTGCCCCTACAAGCCTATAAGCTAAGCCTGGGAGGAAAAGCAGGTCAAATTCATAGACAAAATAAAGCTACCTTACCACCAGCAATTCATCTACAAGCATATCATCATTCATACAACAAGCTGTGTCTAGGTACAAAATAGTGACATACTTCTTTTACATTTGTGGTAGAGTCAATGCAGGTATTCCACTTTGGCAAAAGGAATGAAATTATAGAAGCGGTCTTACCCACAGGTAGTCTTCTGATGTTCATCTCGCCATCTCGACCCAACAAATGATAAATACAACTCACCATTAAGCCAGAGTGAGACCCATAATTCAAAGAGCTCTCATCTTTAAGAACATAAGGTCCTAAACATCAAAATTACAATGGCTGAGCGCCATTCTCAAGAAAGTTAAAAAGGAAATTGATTTGAACGGGTCAACATCCCATAGTGCAATCTCATATAGCTCAGTAACAGAAGATAACAGCAAAGCTGGGGAGAACTGTGGGTCTCATGTCTGACAAGTGAGGGACAGAGAGAAAGGGAAGGAACAGGAGTACAGACAGAGTTTGAGGAAAGAGATTTAGCCAAGACTCAAGAGATCCCTACTCTGCATCTTTCACGATGCCTTTAGATCAACTGACAAAGTCAAAACTGATGTTCTATACATTTTTCTTGACTTACCTCTTTCTCAACACTCCACTGATGACAAATTTTGATACTAGAGGTGTGGTAATAAGTGCAGCCAAAAGCTACTTCAAAGATGAACTAATAACATATGTCGTATGCATCTTGTCATAAGACTATGGTGTTTGTTTTAAATGATTTGTACTCTACTGAGAAGCTCATAGATTTAGTCACTTTCCACTTACACACTTCAGCAAGCCATGCTTGAATTATCACCATTGCAAATCAGACCACTAATCTAATGTCTTGAGCATAAGACTAAGGATCAGAGTAAATTAACTATACAACCGACCTTCAACTGCAAACTCCTCTCATTGGCTTTTGAATATCAATGATTACGCTTTCTGCGTAGTGTAACTAAACCAAGCTTTTGAAAATAAAAACGTTCAATATTCAGAAGAGAGAGATGAGTAACACAGGACGTGGAGCTCACAATGACGAAGGGGTACAGAGCACAGAGAATTAAGAGAAAGAACAGTGTAAAAGGGAGAGGATGGAATGATACGAGAGGGTCTTACCTTGCTAGTCTTCAGAACACAGAGTGCTGTGGAGGGGCGCTCCCTGCTTTAGCATTGGCTGCAGCTAAAATCACTGCAGTGGGTTATTCAGTCTGTCTCTGCGTTCTTCAAACACGCCATTTCTAAACTAGGACCTGCATAGGTTCACTGTGCTCCCTGGCCCGCTGAATGCCAGTGCCCTCCTTAACCCAGTCAACAGTAGCTACAAGTTGTCACTTGGAATTAAACAGATGTTCATGGAGAAATACTACACGATGAATCACTGACAGGCTGGGGGAGAATTGTGACTCAGAGCCAGTTGCCCCTTTGCAAGTCCTCCAGCAGGGAGCGCCCAAGATGTGTAAAGAAGAAATGAAAGCTCATACTTACATCCTATCCTCGCAACTTTTTCCAAAGCTCTGATTCATCTTGCTTTAGTCACCATATGATCTCTATCATAATGGTGGGGTTTAATGAATAGATTAGCTTTAAGGGAATTTTACATTATGTCCATGCACTTTGTGTGGTAAATATACCCTACTCTGTAGTTTTACTTTGTATTTGCCCCCAATTCAGTATTGTGAACAGAGTTTTAATTTCTACCCTTCATTTCTTGGAGGTAACTATAAAGGCATTGTTGACTGACGGACATACTACATATGCACAGTCTTCAGAGCTAGCTACTACATAATATTTTTTGGATCACTAGTGTTTTTATTGTTGATAAATTTCATCAAGTTCAATTGATCTACAAAATAAACAAACTACTGGACTACTGTTGACAATATTTGAAAATAGTGGTCATAAGATGGGGTCAATACATAAAAGAATCTGAGGTTGAACTCCTGTTGCTGATAAGGATGTTGCAACACTACCAAGTATAATCTAGATGTGGGTAGCTTTTCTCCAAAACCTAATTTGAGTGTTAAAAAAACTGAAATGTTACCTTGTGTGTGTCTCGGAATTTACTGATCTCTCTGGAAATCAAGTCTCTCTTGTCGTCCTCCATATCTATTGCATTGATATCCTCCTGTCACATAATACAAAAACAAAACAAACACACCACATGTTATCTTATTGATGAGTTGATCGAAAGTTAAAATCAAAAATAGGTGTAACGATAAGGTTCATTTAATTTTCTGTACATCAGTTATTGAGAGATGGTAATTGGTGAGTAAATGATGGATAACAGCATGGGTGCAATGTACCTCTTCCTTCTTCTCCTTCCTCTTCTTGCGGGGGTGGCTGTCTGAGTCCTGGGACGTGGCATTGAGCTCACTGGCATATTCACGAATAAGGCCCTCTATTGCCCCCTTCACTATCTGGTCACGACGCTTTGTGTCCTCATCAATAACCTCTTCCTCCTCCTCCTCCTCTTCCTCTTCTTCCTTTGGTCCCTCCTCAGACTTGGCTCCCTGATGGAGAGAGAGAGAGCGAGCCCACAAGAGAGAGAGAGAGAAGCTAAAGAACTGCCATATCTAATGAAAACAAAACAAATAATCTTACACCCAGGATCGGCAGAATACACGTGAGCCAGGTTATTCCCATCTGCTCCCCATCCTCTACCCTTATAGACAGGACACACGTTACACACCCCATTGGCACTCCTCTTCTTGGCTTTCCATTCCTCCAGCTGAGCCTTTGTCTTAGCGTCCACCTTGACCAGCAGCTTCTTGTCTCCTAGTTGCAGCTCGTGCAGGAGCCGAAGCGCCCGCAGTGTAGACTCAGGCTCCTTGTACTCACAGAAGCCAAACGCTTAATGGAGAGAAGGGGAGTGAGGTGAAGGGTTCCACAGAAATAACACAAAGACCAAGCTTATAACTCAGCACTAAGATACGGAAAAAGAGGAAAGTGAGAGGAATTGAGAGGCGAGCAGATGGGGGGAATATGCTCTAATGCTGTATGTAACGTCTCCATTAGCATGGCAACTAACAGCCCAACATGACAAGTAGAGCCATTGCAGACCTTGTGATGCAAAGGGTTATCTAAATGTGAAGGTCAATCATGCCATCCTAGATTTCATCACATGAAAAGAAAAGGAGGGAAAGTATTATAGAAGTGTTGTACCTGTTTTGTTTTTACCTTGAAGTTTCCCAGAGGCTCCTTGGACCCGCTTCCAGCTTAGGACTAAGCCACATTTCTAAGACATGGAGAAAACAAGCAGATGGAATCATTAACCAGAGACTGTTTGTGACCCATTATAACAAAAAAACGGTTGACCCATCATAACAAATGAACGCATGTAAACAAATAGAAAATCTTAAGCCATGTTCCATGCCCTGCTCACCGCTAACAGCTGTCTGACCAACATGTCGGAGGCCTTTTCTGAGATGTTCCCGACAAAGACTGTAGTGGTTGGGCCTCCACTGCCACTCTCCTCGGTCTCCTTGGCTCTAACTGTATTCAGCTCTTTTCTGGGGGCAGGAGGCTTCTGTACCATAGAGACCGTGGTAGGAACAAGGACCTAAAATAATAATAAAAAGACACAAAGACACACACACCAATCAAATCAGTACCAGACTGCACACTCAGTACAAACAGTCAGTGCCAATGATCACCCAGGGACAGAAGACAGGAATGTCATTATTTTTGATACAATGTCATTAGAACTACACTAGCACCTCACCCAAGGTCAAGAATGGGCTGTGGTTAATCCATCACTTATGTGGTTCTCCAAAAAGTATTTTAATTAAGGTTGACAATGACAAAGCTTGAGTTTCCAAGCAAGCCTATAACTATTGAGTGCAGAACATTCCATGTCACACTGATTTAAACATGAGTACAGCAGTTACGGCTTACCGTTGGTGTGGAGGTCATTAAGCCCATGTGTACTGGAATCATGGGTGTACCTGAAAGAGGAAACAATCAGTGTCATCTCTATCTAATATAGCTGAAGCCCTTCCATTATTGTTGTGGTCTATTGACTGATTTCTATTGTACAAAATGTAATGAATAGTAGTGTACACCATCCAGGTTGATGGTGCTGCCTAGCTGGCCCTTTAACTACCTGGTGGGACTGTCTGGGGAAACCCTGAAAATTGGGGAGGTGGGATCCTTGGGGGCAGCTGAGGGATGCCAATCTGCTGGCGATTGAGGTGAGGGGGGTAAGACATCTTGGGAGGCGCAGTAACCTGCAGAAGAAGAGGTGGTGATGGTGAACAAGTTCAGGACCAACCATTCAACACAACACACTGTTTGAGCCTGCCAGGCTCGGCCACTTTCCCTGAGAACGTGTCATTAATTATGTGGACAAACTCAATAGCTACTCTCAAATAAGACACGATAATAACAATTATTGACAAATGTAATAAACCATTAACACGTTTGCAGAAACTGGATAGCCGTACACAGCAAGGTACTTAGCTAGCTACCAACACTCTCACCTAGTTGGGTAGCTAACGGTAGCTTAAACAGTGAGTATTTGAACAAATAAAATGACACAATTAAAATGTTCAGCTTCCAACTATCGAGTGAAACAGCGAGCAATATAATTAGACAGCAAATTAATTACGATAACCTAACTCCCCCCCCGCGTTTATTTCCTGTTGTCTAGCTACTTGTCCACATGGGTCAGTCTAGTTGCTGGAAATTAATGGAACGTTCTTAGTAACATAATATTGTTAGACATTATGCAGAAAAAAAAGATTCGCCTTCAGAGTTGATCTAGTTATAAACTAGCGAATTTCTGATCATTAAGATATTCATTACAATTACATTTATACTCAGCTGGTACAATGTTATATTTCTACATGAAATGTTCCATGGCGTTTCCGTTCCAGGGTTTAGTCAGAACCGCCCCTAGCAATGCTACTTGCTTGCTAGCTAAGTTACCGAGTTAGCTTACAAGGCTATTTACTCACCTGAAATCAAGCGGCGTCTATATAATGTATCTAATCTCAAAACAAACTTATAACTCTTTATTCGCGTGGCACAGTTTCCAAGTCAATGTTTCCAGATAGCTACATCAATTCATAAACAATTTTGCGATCTGTCTCCAGATATGCACATGCAGCTAGCCTAGCATTAATCTATTCTTGTCGCATTGCAATATGGGATATCACGTTTTGGGGTATTGTACCGTTTTCCAGCACTTGGGGACAACAGAGGTCTATCGACACAATACGCAGAACGTATTGACATTGATGACTGTCAATATGTGCACAGTTGATACACCAAAATCTTATTTTTTATTCAATTTCCAAAAATATAAATGCAATTCTATTCAATCAACGTGACCACGGTTAATATGCATACAGAAATGCCAGACTAGAGATGGTTTATAGTTAGGCCTTAATGTTGTAGATCATTCCATCAAGTAAACAAGGGGTTATCGGATATGTTTTCCCCTGGCAACATGGTGCAGAGCCAGGGCTGACTATCCAGGTCAGTAAACACATGCCAATCATCAACCATGTTGCTGCGTTTGTGGAAATTTCCGTATCCGCGATTTTGCGGGATAGCATCATGTGTGCATTTCAATGCACCGCTCCACAAGACACGCCTTCGGAACAAACCCATTTTTTGACGTTTCTCATTGGCTACTGTGAAGGTGTGACATCCAACTTGACGCAGGAGCGTCTCCGAACAATCACACGAGAATTGTAACCTAATATTTGTGTAAAATGTATGGTAACAATATTATATTAACATTGAAATAAAACAATTGGGGACACAATTTCTTAGTGTCCAGAGGGAAAACATTTTGTGATAAAATGTGATTTAAAACTCTGCTCAAAAAACTCCCTTTGCTTGGGCTTATGGTATGTTCGTTTGGTTCTCGGGAACTCGTCGCTCCCTGTTGGTGAAGTCATAACTCCGAAATAAATGCATTCAAGTGCTTTTGAAGTGGGAACTCTTCAGTCAACAGATGAACACTGTTTACATGTTTACCATTTACTGTAAAAATCAGCGTCTTTTTTCTGACGAGAACGTATAAGGTGACATTGGACACGTCTCAACTCGGGTATCACCAAACGAGTTTCCCACTTGGCATTCTGACTTGGAGGGTGGTTCTAGTGGTTATTTCCCACTCGGGAACTTGTATCTCTGAATTTTCTACAGCTGCTGAATGCACCATCGCCCTTATCCACGTGCCCATTCAGCGGCTCATGAATATGAATTAGACAAAGGACCATAAGACCAGCCCCCCGCCAGAGCGCGGTCATAGTCAGCATCCATTGGAGCAAGATCACGCAGAGCTTTTATCAGCTTTTAAAAATTTACTATCATTTCGTTTTGTTTACTAGGAGAACACTAAAATGGCTTTAAGAGGGCCAATGTTTCGTCTTCTGAGAACACAACTCAACAACTGTCAACAAAGCCGGGCACAATCAGTGGCTATTCTGGGTGCCCCATTCTCCAAAGGACAGGTAAGACACAAATAACTTAAAGAAAGTGAAAACTCATTATAGTGGTGATTCGTTTGAGATCTTTGTTCTCTAGAATTTGCTGTGACTGATCGATTTAGGTTAACTGGCGTGTTTCTCCAATAGAAAAGAAGAGGAGTAGAGCATGGTCCCAAAGCCATCAGAGATGCGGGTCTGATCGAGAGGCTTTCAACTTTAGGTATGTAATGGCGGAAATTATTTAAAGTGCGTTATCTAACGTTGGCCTACAACAAAGGTTGAAGGAACTCCTACGGCCAACGCTACCGTCTTTTAGCTGGATACCCCCGGTATCAAGGAAGTATGTATTACATCATAGCCTTTACTGTAAAGGGATGTTGTATAATGTTGCTTAAACAACGTTTTGTTCAGATCTTTCATTGTGGCAATGTAGACAGATATACACACATAAAAGGATTATGTAACGTTTCCTCTATGGCCACATGGGCGCGGATGGGCAAGTCCTGTGTCGTCATTGTACAGTCACACCCCCGGCACGCACGTAGCCGACGAGCAAGAAGCTGGAGCTTCTTCGCACTTTTACAATAGAGTGCCCTATCGCTGCTTCGACTGTTTGAAAGATGATACGAATAAATTTGTAGCCTATAATCAACGAGATTATACCACACGGCAACTGTGTAACAATATATGCTACACAGTTTGATGAAAATCAACTAGGTCTATAATAATTAAAAAATGAAAATAGTGCCATGTTAAATCATTATTGGTGATTTTCCACAGTAGTCTACTAGATTAGATTAGATTAGATTAGATTAGATTCAACTTTATTGTCATTGTGCAGAGTACAAGTACAGAGACAACGAAATGCAGTTAGCGTCTAACCAGATACTACAGTTATGTAAAACAATCTAGGCCTATCCAAAATGTGGATAGGCCTACTCTTGATCACGATAAAAGAGGGTTATATGGGTGTGTTGTTTTCTTGATTGCGATAGCAACAGTGTTTGTGCAGCATCTTATCCTAGGTTAGCCTAAATGCATTTAAATGTTGAGTCTTGGACTCCCAAATTCAGTTCTGGAATGTGCCAGTCATTTTAGGTAATCCAAGCCCGTCTCCTGCCAGAGTAATCAGCTGTAGAATAGATAAACATCGCGTGCGCTCTAAATTATGTAATACGAGAAGTCTATCTTTAGATGAGGTTTTTTCCGTTGTGGGATGTGGACGATTGCAAGCCTTCCAAAGAAATCCATGTCAATTCAACGTTTTTCCTCTATAAAAAGGATAAATGTAATAGGGCTGGGTTTACAGTTAGGCTAGAGTTACAGGTTTTGTCCTGGGCTTCAAGAAAAAGTTGCCGTAGCATGCTGCCTTAATCTTAAACCTGTCCATATAGATCTCTACATGACTGGAAAAAGTAGCCAAACACGATCTGATGAGATGGAACGTTCATTAAAAACGGGTTCTGTGAAAGATATTCTGCTGATACAGTTTCGCAACAGCCAAGTTAGTAATTCAATATCCATCTTCATATAGCTGCCAAAACCAGATACTGCGCAGTGAACACTTGCCAAAGAAGGACACTTCATCCCCAGTTGCATTGAACATGAGTAACATTGCATCAGTTTAAAAATTCCACTCCAACCAGTAAGCAAATGTCTTACCAAAGGAAAATCCACAAACATGACACTTCAGGAGTCTAACGGAAAGCTTCAGAGCAAAGTAACCTCCACAAGAAAAGGGGTTAGGAATAGGATCTATGGTTGCAAAGGACCATAAAGTATGCCTATTGAACTGGCCTTCCAAGATAAGTAATCATTTATTGTTTTAATCATATGTGCATTCACAGATTTTGTAGATTAATAATTGAAATATAGGATAAAGTTAGATCACCAAACAGCAAACTGCATTCCATCTTAGTGTAACCGAGTTGAGATGGTCGCAAGTTCAAGACTTGGTCGGAGCAACTGGAATTGCGGGGCGACTGTTTGCAACAACTTGACATCTGTTTCACTAGCACATTTGCAAGGGGTTCTCTATCAAACGACTGCTTTAACAGGGACATTCAGAGCTATTCCTGTCATTATGTCTATGAAGGGTAAAGGGGTACCACATTGGTCCTCCTCGGCTCAGCAGAGTAACACTACACCCACATCAAGGGTAATAGTGTACCCCCGTTGATCAGATCACTTATTTACCTCATCTCATAAACCAAGTTTGGTTGTTGATACCAGTAGTATGTGTAACAGGCGTTACAGTAAATACTGTAAACAGTATTTTTTCCTTGCACTCCGTTATTAACCAGCTACACCACTGAGAAGCTAGCAATTCAATGGCACGGGTGGGGGTATTTCAACTTGAGGAGTTAGTTTACCATCTCAACCCGTTGACATTCCTCTGTGTTTACTCCATCATAGCATGTGGTGTTCCTTAGTAGTCCCCGCCTGGAACTGGGCCACATGAAAAGTGCACAGTCAGACACACTACAGTCCAACGGCATTGAATGACTCAGCCTTGTCAAGGAGACAGGAAGGGGAGTGGGCTGAGTCAGTCAGGGTACATAGAGTCTTAAGACTGAGCAGCCCTGGACGTATGCCTCAGAAATGACAATTACACAAGGTGCTTAAATGAATCCATAAAATGCTCTATTGATTAAACACTGGGCTTTTGATTTCCACAGATTGCCCTGTGCATGACTTTGGAGACCTGAGCTTCCAGCACCTTGAGAACGATGAACCCTACATGCGTGTGCCCTTCCCTCGCACCGTTGGCCAAGCCAATAAGCTACTCTCAAGCGCTGTGAGCAGTGCAGTTGTTGCCGGACACACGACTGTCATGCTGGGAGGTGACCACAGGTGACTATTACATACAATAGACTGTTATTCTCTCAGAGAATACATAATGTATTTAATTAATATTGATAACATCATAACATGCTGATTCATCTCCCTGACAGCCTTGCTATTGGCTCAGTGGAAGGCCACGCCCAGCAGTGTCCTGACCTGTGTCTAATCTGGGTTGACGCCCATGCAGATGTCAATACACCTACGACTTCGCCGTCAGGCAACCTCCACGGCCAATCTGTGGCTTTCATGCTCAAAGAGCTGCAGGACAAGGTAAGCAGAGCAGTTTGACTGCCTTTATGTACTGCCACGCCAGTATGGAAATACTACACTACATTACACTCTCTCTTCAGATACTTACCTTCTGTATTCTAACCATAGATGCCAGAACTCCCAGGGTTCTCCTGGATGAAGCCATTCCTCTCCTCCAGAGACCTGGTGTACATTGGACTGCGGGACGTAGACCCTGGCGAGCAGTAAGCGCAGTGCCCTTGTAGATTACTACGCATATAGTTACTTCACACGGTTGCTTTGTACACATTAGTATTAACTACACCAGTTCTGCAAATTACTTATGGCATTATATTCCCCTTGCTTCTTACAGCTCCATCCTGAAGAACTTGGGTATCCAGTACTTCACTATGAGAGACATTGACAGGATCGGTATCCAAAGGGTTATGGAGGTTACTCTTGATCATCTTTTGGCAAGGTAATTGAATATCTCAAGAAGATTAGAGCATATCCTTGAAACCTGCATCCCTGTATGACTTTGAGATTTCCTATGTACAAAAGGTTCCAAAGATTAATAACTAACATTTGAGCTATGCATTATTGAGAGTCCAACCCTGTGTTCCCCTTTTCTTGAATAGGAAACAGCGGCCGATCCACTTGAGCTTTGACATAGATGCGTTTGACCCTTCCCTGGCTCCCGCCACAGGGACTCCAGTAAATGGGGGTTTGACCTACAGAGAGGGCATCTACATCACAGAGGAAATCCATAACACAGGTATGTTAAGAAGTTATGTGCAGGATGCCACAGGTTTCAACCATTACATTTTACAAAAAAGATCAAGCTATGATAAGCTATGATAGAGGCTAAGTAAACTATTGTTACTGCAGTGCTTGAGCGCACGCACTTGCAAGAATCTAATGTTATGGACAATAAACACATGGCCATGCCACACCTGAGGTTCGCTCAGTGCTAATGTTGCCGATAGAGATCTAATGAGTAGAATGGGACCAGTTGCAAACCACACTAGTAGAGGCATTTTCTATGAAGTAAAATTTCTCAGTATTTTCAAGGATGACGCAGGTGAATTGAAACTAAGAGACTGTACTTGTGTGGTGCAGGGCTATTGTCAGCGATGGACCTGGTGGAGGTGAACCCTGTCCTTGGGGCAAGCCGCGAAGCAGTGGAGGCCACAGCAGGACTGGCGGTTGATGTAATCGCATCATCTCTGGGGCAGACGCGCGAGGGAGCCCATGGAGTTTTCACGGAGATTCCCTCAGCCAAGGAAGACACAGAGCAGCTACGGCTCTAGAAGAGCTGCCAGACACCAAGAACTTATATCACCACAGCGCATTCCTTTTGAACAAAAGACTGATTTACAGAATGGAACTGTAGTTTGAATTGTGATTGTGTATTTTTTCTCTCTCTCTCTATGTACTGTATAGCGTCAATTTCAGCAGTCAAACCCAAGTCATATAAAATATGACAGAATGTGACATGAACACATGAGCTGTTAAAGGGCTAAATGTTTTTTTTTTTTTTTTTACAAAAATGGTCCTACTCCACTCGTTGAATATTTATATACTTTCACAATTCAGAGCATCATCATTAACATAATCAGTTAAACTTGGAGATGACACTGCTACCCTAAATGTAAAGGTTGGTACAGTCACTTGGTTTACATGAAATGCATGAGTCTGCTTCAGGCAATGTGCAACCTGTGCTGTATGAACATGTCACTACAGTCTGGTGTGAACATAAATGCACTTTTGGACCAGCTGTGGTTTTATGTATTTTCACTAGAATTATGTTTTGTACTGTAGTAATGTCAATTAATCTATATATGTGCATTTACTGATTGTGTGGTTTTACAATAGTCAGCGTATTAGCCAGTCAAGTGGACATTTTTCCATTTAATTTCAATAAGTTATGATGAGTGCAATGATGTATTTAATTCGTTTAAAATTTCATTTGCCTTTGATGTGACTACTGAATGACTCGTCTTTTAAATAAAGAATGGTTATTTTAGTCTTCCACAGTTGGATCAGTCTGTATCTGTTTATATTAGGGCTGTCAGTCGATACAAAAAAAAGTTCATTCTACCAATTAATCCGATGTGGACATTTTAAATGTTTCCAAGTTATTTTTCACCTTGGAATTTAGGTGGTCAGAGATTTTCTAATTATTTTTCATCAAGGAACCCAAAGTGGTGCCTAAACAATAAGAGGGGCAGTAATAGGGTACTTTACAAGTTAATCAAAAGTGAGTTGCCATTCCCATTCCCAGAGATGAAGACAGAAGGGTGGTATTTGCTTAACTGAGCTTCCTTGGTCCAACAATCTTGTTTACTTGCTACATGTCACTCACTCTAGCTATAACTTGTTGTCCATGTCAAAAATGAGCTTTTATGTAATATCTATGCTGAGTAGATAATGCTAATCTCCTCCAGACTGGGAATATTTGTTTTTGAACTACAGTAACACCGGAGAAAACAAACACCGTCAGTGAGCCAGAGTGTATAATAATAACCCTTGATCACCCTTATCGTCTGTGTGAATTAACTTTATAGTAGCAGATGCCTACTAGTTTACACAGCACTAGCATGGTCTTATCTGTGTTGTGTCGCTGTTTGTAAACTACAGTCACTGAGCACTTTATTATTAGGAACACCTGTACACCTTCTTATGGTGGTGGAGGTGTAATGGTGTGGGGAATGTTTTCTTGGCACCCTTTTTACAGACCATCAAACAAACAAAGACAAACTGAGGTTAAGAGCTAGCTTTAATACTACATTAGATATTTTTTTAAAGAATAAACTAACTTCAATCACAAGTCCATGTTTAATATGTAGGCCTATATCAATTTTGATACCATTTGTGTGAGTCGGACCTAAAATCATGTCAAAACCAATCCCTATCCCCTGACCATTCGATTTTGAATATGGGTTCAGAGTTATCCATATATCAGAGTTACCCAGAGACTTACCCAAAATATAATGCAGTAAAATACATTCAAAACATTATTTGTTTACTTTATCATGTTCACAGTGTAGTAAGTAAAATATGTCATAGATAATTCGGCTTCACTTTATGTTTCTTTAGTATTTACTAGAATATTAAGTCAGTGAATGAATGATAGTGAATGAGATTAAAACAGGTACTTCATAGGTTATTGTTGTGTAATTGTTTTTATAATGTTAATACCTGGTCATTTCTGTACATTTCTGTAAAATAAAGTGCATACTTCTATTGGGAATACAATTTAGAGAGGAAGCATTCGAATTTCATGCATTTTAAAGACTATGAGTTTGTCCCAAAAGTTAACTTTCATCAACCCTATTCCTCCAACTGGTCAACACACAAGGTTTTGTCAGAAAGATGTCACAAGAAGGTAGGGTTCATTTTGGAACATAACTATGTTCTGACCTGAGACACACACATGGATCTTACTCTGCATCTTGGAGCAAGCAGTAAATAACACGCCATCATTATCAATAGAGTCTGTGAGGCAGAAGGGTGGCAATTGAATGCTGACATCCATATGCAATGCTTACACCATGTCTATGGGTTTGGTCCGCATGCCTCAGAAACATCGCTTGTTCAGTCTCATATGTTCCTGTGGGAGCAGAAAACTTAATTCCGCTCTCATTTGTCCTGATCTCCCCCCTTGAAAATGGAGCCATTATTTTGTCCTTATATGCACTCCTGGGAAAATCACAAGAGTTTAGTGGTGATTGGGTCAGGAGGACAGTCAGGTATGGGTGGACAAAAGATGACGAAGTTGAAAAGAGAGGAGCTTTGCCCGAACCAAACTGTGTTGCTTGTAGATGCGGCAGCTTTCCTACTTGCGGAAGAACTTCAGGTAGACAACAGCACCCAATACGGCCAGCTCCATTAAAATGATAATAGATAACAGCAGTTTGTTTGTCATCAGTCTACAAAGGGAAAGAGAAACAGAACAACTCATTTCAAGGCAAAAGATTCAACTAATAGATGAGAGAGCTGATCACAACAAAAAACATTTAGAGTAGGGTTGGGCAGATATGACATATTATCGAATATGGAGCATATTGTGATTTTGTTATTTTACAGAAAATAGTCTGTGAAAGGGCTTAAAACTCAAGATATGTGCATAACTACAAGTGCAGTGTCCCACCTTTTGCAGGGCAAAGCACATTTAGCTGTGAAAACATGTCTTTGTTTCACCAGACTACTTACAACACCAGCCATACACACACGTGCTACAGTTCAGTCATTTTTGCTCACGCTGGCATGTAGCTAACCTACTTCAGCAATGTACAATATTACTGTATATTGTAATATCATGATTAAGAAAATCACCCAACGCTACTATAGAGCACAATTGAAATGGTTTAAATACGCAAAGAGATAGCACTCACCGACGAGACATGGCACGCAGGATCTTCCGACTTCGGCTAAGGTTCTCTCCAGTGTGGACCAACTGCAAGATGGCACAAAGGGAGACAACAGAATCATATGTAACTTCAGTGCCACCCCCACTACAACTCTCTTGTTAGTTAATCACTCAAAGCCCTCCAACTCACCCTATCTCTGGTGCGATCCAGCTGCTCTCTCTGCTCTCCCAGCTCCTCTATGATGTCTGTACCGATCTGGTCTGTCTCAGCAGCAATGCGGTGGGTACGCTCTAAGCTCTGAGTGGCGTTGTTTAGGGAATCCGTGCCCTGAAGCAGCAAGGCCCTCTGTGACTGCACATGTGTCTGAATAAGAGTGGGAAAAAAAAACAACTTCCCATAGTCAACACCTGCAAGACAAGTGCAATAAGAGAAGTCAAGTGACAATGGTCCAGGTGTTCCATACTCACGCTGTGTTCATTCTGAGATGAATAGACACCATAACTGCCTTCTGTTGGCCGGGCTTGGAAGCCCAGGCCCAGGTCAGAGCCCTTCATCTCCCGTTGCATCTTGCCCAAGTCCCGGCGGTACATGCGCAGCTTTGTGGACATCGCATTTCGGTAGGTGGAGGGAGCACCCAGCAGCTCTTTGTCCATTCCTTGCAGCTGTAGGTTCACCATAAGAAACACGAGATGTAAACATGCTTGTGAGGAATGTTACATTATTATTTGGCCAATTGGGTTAATCAGGGTTTAATCAGTGAACTGTCTGCATTTATCTATACAATTCTGACTATCAATTCACTAGTGCCCCCTGGTGTAGAAAATCTGGTAATATATATCTCATATGAGGAAATATGAGAGGACAATAAGAACAAAAGGTTTGCATCCGGTAACTGCCATAACAGTTTTTTCATGGAAGACTTGAAAAGACGGCTAAAACCATTACAGATCAAACAACATGGGAAGTCGTTAGATCTGAGATAATAACCTGCAAGGAGAATCTAAGATTAACTCCATCAAAGCCACCACACACACATCGAGTGACTGAAGTGACAACTGAACTGAGCTGAGCAGCTTCACCCCTGCTAAGGTGTCACAGACATACTTACTACTTCCTCTGCCTCTCCAACCCTCTCATCAAAGGCCCTCACCAATCTCTTCTTCTCCTCTGAAAAAGAGAACACACATGAGATGGTAATATCACAAGTATCAAACAACTCTTTACTAATGCTTGGTGTGATGTGGACGATTCAGAAATGTGTCATTGTTTTCTAAATACGACCATTCTTGTCTTAAAAATGGCTATACTATATACACTACCAACAGAGATCTTTGGACATGGTTTTCAAAAGCTGGGCTCAGTGTGAGCCACTTCATTCTGTTAAATGTTGACATACTGTATAATAATCTACCTAGTGTCGACAGGGTGCACGAAGTGAAGAGGTAAGGAGACAGTTGAGATAACTAGATTCGTTTTAAAAGTTGTCTTTACCTCCATGACATCTCAGGGCTCTGTCTGGCATCAGCTTGAGCTCGTCATACAGTGATTTGTATATCTCTTGCAACTTTTCAAATTCTTCCGACGACATTTTGCATCAATTTTGACTTCGATATATATGTCTTGAAGTTTACGTTTGGTTCTTGGCACAAAAACTGTCAATTATCCCGCTAAAGACTTCAAACATAAACTCAAACCCTTATATACACCCTTTGTTGATCAAACCAAATCTCTAACAAGATCCTCGAGACTGTTTCCGTATTCTCACTGGTCCTCGTGATCTTGTCACATGTTGACTGCCTGAACATGTCATCAAATCATCACCATTAGAATTCTAAGCATATGCTGTAAAAGAAATTATAAGAATATATCCAAATTATATTGAAAGGTCATGCTGTATACTTCAGATGTAATAAGTACTAGATTGCGGTCGAATTTAAATTATGCGTCTAAAATATTTATACAGGCTTTACCATGACAGCTATGCTACTAGTGAATTCTGGTAAATGTAGTTTTTAAATGCAGTAGCTAAATGAATGTTAAGTCTATGGAATCATCACATAAAACATGTCGTTCATATAAGGTCTCTATCTTACAAATCACATGGCACATTTGATAAAATTGCAACCAAAACAAAACAAAAAGATAGATTTGATGGATTTAGGAAAAATATTTTTTATCACTAACCAAATAAATTCAGCAAAGGCTGTAATACGAAAAAAAATGTGATTTAACAAATGTATGTTACGCCTAGCACTAATTCACAATGTAATTCAATTAATGCACGCATGCTTAAAATATTGTACATGCGTTTGAATCTAAATTACAGAAAACTACAATCCCAGGATCCCATTCAACTAGCATCTCTCTCTGCGCTGACACCAGCTACCCCTCCATCAGCTGTCGAGCACAGAATCGAACTATGGAACGAGAGTGAGAAGAGGATTGATCATAGATCCGTGTCATGATGGTGCTTGTATTAATTGTCGCAGGCCTCGGAGTGGTAACACTTCTGATGATTTTGTTTGCACCACACATAAGGTAAGAGTGACGTGATAAGTAGGCTATTCAATGCAATTGTGTCTATTGTTGTTCAAGGCAGCATCACCTCCTTATTTAGGTTACAACATCATATTATACATTTTATAAATGATTTTTATAAAATGCAACAGCAAAAGGTGATTTAGTTTGGCTGCACATCAGGATAGAGTACATGACATTATATAGCTTACTGTGTCACAGCCCATAAAACACAATCATGTTCATAATAAAGCCAACATACGGTAATTATGGTAATAATACCAATTTGATGGAATGAACAATCAAGTCTTTACTGCGGTTTTAAAAATGTTTAATGTTTAAATCCAAAGAATCCGAATTACATCGGGGGAATAGAGCTGTTCTCCGTGATATGCATATCAGGCGGTCGAGCGTAGGCGGAGTTATATTTGTATGCATTTCTGCGCTAAGTCATTGGTTATGTACTTCGCCTTGTTTCGTGGCGTGGGTCGTACGACCTGACGTCCAGTAATTGTTCAGAGAGGGATAGTCTTGCGAAATGTCCTCTTGCTCACTGAATACTGTAGCACTGTGCGTGGTGAGTCCTTTCCCTGTAACCAAACAGTAATATTGAATGCATAATGTGGAATTACAAAACAGAAAAGATGTGCTCCATTTGATTAGAATACACCTTTCTTTCTTGCCAAGGAAATATTCTGCCGGTGGAGCTTGTCAGTCCATGACCCGCCTTGATGGGAAGACAGCCCTAATAACTGGAGCCAACACAGGCATTGGGAAGGAGACAGCACTAGACCTGGCAATACGAGGTGACAAACATAACCCATTTGGCCTAAAAGTAATTCAGGTGTCTTTTCCTTGCCTCCTTTCCCTCACGACCTCAAAGGACAGGAGAAGCGAAGTGATTTGAATCCCAATCAACTCTGTCACTGAGCAGTAGACCTAAAAGTAGAGGATAGGATGCCTTTGTGTGTATTTGGAAACATACAGCATTGTCTTTGCAATGGCATCTCATCAAGAAGCCAACTTGGTGATATGGTTGTGTGTCTTTTACAGGGGCGAGGGTAATTCTGGCATGCCGGGATGTGGAGAAGGGGGAGGAGGCTGCAGCATGGATGCGTGCTGTATACAGCAACGCACAGGTGGAGGTCCGAGAGCTCGATCTAGCCGATACCTGCTCCATACGCGCCTTTGCACAGAAATTCCTCAAAGGTATGCATGGTACATGTGACTTTTAATGCTAAAATTCCTCCCAGATTTACATCTAAATGACAGGAAACCACAAACTTGTTGTCACGCTGTGTTTCCCCTTTTGCATCTCTTTCCACTTCAGAGGTCAACCATCTGCATATCCTGATTAACAATGCTGGGGTAATGATGTGTCCCTACACCAAAACCACAGACGGCTTTGAGATGCAGCTGGGTGTCAATCACCTAGGTGAGAGGGACTTTGCAGACTAATGGGGGGGGGGCTATTGAGACTCAGGGGCTTAAAAGACTGGCAGTCATGGAAGAAGAGCCATGTGGGCGGAAGGTTGAAGCAGCCAGTTTCCGTTCAATTACATAACAATGCAGTATGTTTCTATTCTAATAATATCCATGTTCTGATAAAGGATATAACAATGCAATGCAATGTTGATTGAATGTGTTGTTTACTCCTGGTAGGGCACTTCCTGTTGACATACCTCCTGATTGGACTATTGCAGCGCAGTGCACCAGCACGCATTGTCGTGGTCTCCTCTTTTGGTCACAACTTTGGCTGGATCCGTTTTCATGACCTGCTGAGCCAAGGCAGCTACAACAGTGGCTTAGCATACTGCCAGAGCAAACTGGCCAATGTGCTGTTTGCCAGGGAGCTGGCCAGCAGACTCAAAGGTACACTGTATGAGGAAGTAGAGAACAAGCGTACAGTAGAATCACATGCCTAGAATTCCAGTCAAATGACAAAAACAGAAACCGAATGGTAAAACTATCACATTCACTAGGGGGTACTTACCAGTAGCCATAAACATCTTCATACAGTGGACAATCATGGAGTAACACCGTCCCTGTGGTGACCACTTGCCCTCTGCCATGTTGTTTCCCAGGTTCCAGTGTGACTGTGAACTCGGTTCACCCAGGGTCTGTACGCTCTGAGCTGGTGAGACACTCTTCTATCATGTCCATACTGTTCACGCTCTTCTCCGTGTTCCTGAAGAAGCCACGGGAGGGAGCACAGACATCCATTTACTGTGCAGTGGCCGACGAGCTGCAATCCATCTCTGGAAAACACTTCAGGTAGGTGGAGGGATTATGCCGTATATAGCTCGGCAGATCCTGCTCCTTACTATAGCTGGATTGAAATATGGCGATGAAGGAAAGAAAATGGACTATGCTTTTCATACAAGAGAGGATAAACAGGTGTGAGTTCATTTCAGGTGCAGACACTGACCACCTCAGTAACTAAAGTAATGGCATACTTGTTAATCTCTGTTACAGTGACTGCGCCCCAGCATTTGTGGCGCCCCAAGGTAGGAGTGAGGATACAGCACGGAAACTATGGGATGCCAGCTGTGAGCTACTCGGCATTGAATGGGAACCATCCTGTTAGTCACTGTCCGCCATATCTGTTCTCAAAGGAATCCTTCTCGTTTCAATATGATTAGATATTTGTATCATTTCTTGTCATTATACTGTACCTTTAACTACAGTTGCCTAATGGGATTTCAGGAATGATAATACTGTAACATAGATACTGTGAAGGGTCTAGCCAGGGTAAATTAAGAAGAACCTTGTTATGGAATTTGTTTTTTCAGATTTATCACTGCCCATTCCAAGCTTGTTTTATTTCCCTGTTTGGTTGTACCGCTCAGCATCCAGCACATGTTAAGCTGCCAAGATTTCTATGGATGTATTTTATACAAATGTCGAACATGCCTTTTACCACATTTGCAGTCATGTTAAGAGTTGAATGTTTACATATACTGTAAATAAAGCAAAATATTACTAGCTGCTTACTGTCATGGTTTGTGTTATCAATAGTTTCACACCAATGAGGAATTATCTAATATACCTTTGTGCACCAATTGGGCTTTGTTTACTTAATTACTTTTCTTAACATGGCCACTTAAAGACAGTAATTATCATAACAATCTAGGAAAGCAAATTCATTGTATTTATTGAATTACTTTTCATTCTGTTAAACTGACAGTCACAGTCTCACAACTCCAGAGCAAATTAATACAGTTTTCTGTGGATTAAGGTTAGTTTTCTTGTTCAAAGGCAAGAGTCAAATTCAAACAGGCAGGTCAATCAGCAAAAACAGTAAGTCCAGCCATTCACCTCACAGATTCCAACCGCTGACCTATACATTATACAGTACTGTAGTCTAAAATGAAACATTATGTAATCAATATGTTTTTTCTCCCAAACTGATCAGGTTAGAGACTCTGAGTATAATGAGCTGGATTTGGCTCGTGTCCAAGGGCCTGGAAGTCTTTATGAGGTGGGTGGATAAAGTGCAACAGTGAAGAGACAATAGGCCAAGTAAGGGGATGCAGAGTGCTCAAGTAAGTACAATTTGGCGCCAAATGTACTGAAATATATTTGCAATGTTAACTTAAGTGTTATGCTCATATCATTACATTTAACATACACTCACCAAACACTTTATTAGGAACACTATACTAATACTGGGTAGAGCCTCCCTTTGCTCTCAAAACAGTCTCAATTCTTCGTGGCATTGATTCTACAAGATGTTGGAAACATTCCTTCGATTCTGGTCCATGATGGCATGATTGGTCCATGATTACTCCCGTTCTATCACATCCCAAAGGTGTTCTACTGGATTCAGATCCGGTGACTGGGAAGGCCACTGAAGAACACTGAACTCATTGTCATGTTCATGAAACCAGTTTGAGATAACTTTCGCTTTCTGACATGGTGCATTATCATGCTGGAAGTAGCCATTAGAAGATGGGTAAATTGTGACCATGAAGGGATGCACATGGTCAGCAACAATACTCAAATAGGCTGTGGCATTGAAGCAATGATTGATTGGTATTAACGGGCCCAAAGTGTGCCAAGAAAACATTCCCCACACCATTACACCACCACCACCATGAGAAGGTGTACAGGTGTTCATAATAAAGTGCTTAGTGAGTGTACATTATTCTGTATTTTCTGAGGGAAGAGGCTACTGAGGCATTTTTAGCAATGTGGTAACAGCCATCCACAAAAATATGCAGAAACTATCTAAACAAATGAGTTACAAATATAACATTTTTATGTTGTTAAAAAGACAATAGGTATAATATGGCAAAAACCTTATCCCTTTATGTGACATAACATCTCTTTTGATTGTTTAAAGGCAAGTATTTGTGTAATACATTACTAATACAAACATTTACAGATTCCATTTCATTCACACTGACAAGGAAGGCCAACATCTGACCACAAAGAGCACACAAATTCTTGTAAGCCTATTGAGAAATCATGAGGCCATATAAACAACAGTTATAAATACACATACACAAAATAACATAACAAACCTGATCAGTTTGTTCAATCACAAACACACACAAGTTCTGACATAGTACTGACCAGCAAGGGCATTATATATTATTTTTTATCATGATTTAGGTCTGCATAAATCCTGATTTAAACTCCTGAAATATGTCCAGGGTCCCTTACTAAATCCAACTTGTTTGAAGGTTTTGTTTAGTTCTGTAGAAAGCTCATCATCCTTGCCACCTAAAATGCCCTTAAAGTACCCCAAATGCCATTGGTGTCCAGTTTCCCTTCGAGGGAGAAAGCAGTAAGATGTTCTAGGGAATAGAGTTATTGGCAGATAAACCTGCTAAGTAAACAGTAACACTTCAAAAACAACCCTATCAATTTAAACCCAATCAACAGACATTCAACCCTCAACAACTCTATTGGCCGGTTTGCTTGACACAGATTAAGCCTACTTAATCTTTTTAATTTACTCATTTTTTTTTTTTCATTGGGTACTCTGCATTGGGTTAGGGTTAGGGTACATTTCCTTAAATCCAGGAGTAGGCTTAATCTGTGTCTAGTACCAAGGATTCAATCTATTCTCGCTTTTCATAATTTTCAAGCTCTGAGAGACTCCAACACAAACACAAATGTGCTTATTTTCTAACTAGAGGCACTTTTTCAAAGCTCTCATTACTGTGTCTTTATCTGACAAAACTGGTACTAACAAAAAGACAATTCAGAGGCTTTGTGGTTAGTGATAGAGGAATCCCTTTTAGCCGAGGTAGGAGTACAACTAAGATAAATATCAAGCCAAAATGTTGAGATACTGGTACTGTATGTACTTTCTGTGCGTATTACAGTGATTATTTTTACCAGATGAAGTGGTCAATTCGATGTGGTTATACACTTCTCCTCTCCGAAGGAAAAGTTGAGGCTGTCACGTTTGCAATCACTTCTCCAGCTGAGAGAGATGGCACCGCCGTGTCCCACTTCCAATAAGGGGGAGGAAGCCGGGCAGTGAAAGTGTGAAGGTAATGCTACTTCGTAGCTTAGTGAGTTTAAGTGCTATCCATGTTCCCTGATCATGCCAAGATCCCCATGTTGTTACCTGGCATTGGGCCGAACCTGGCGCTGCTGTGGTGTCCGGTCCTGGTGTTCAGACAGCCACTGGCGGCAAATGTCCTGCATCACAGAGTCCCCTGCACCCTCTGCAGCCTGCAGCACCTCCTGGACCAGCGGGCATGCTCTGCTCGCCTCCAGCTTCACTGCCAGCAGGTACGCCGCCCGTAGCTTACTGCACTGCAGATAGGCCTTAATCTACAGAGAGAGAGAGAGAGAGAGAGAAGAGAGATAGGCAGTGATGTTGTGGTTGGGAAGAGATATAGGCAGTGAGGTCGTGGTTGGGAAGAGAGATAGGTAGTGAGGTCGTGGTTGGGAAGAGAGATAGGTAGTGAGGTACTGGTTGGGAAGAGAGATAGCGGTTGGGAAGAGAGATAGGCAGTGAGGTCGTGGTTGGGAAGAGAGATAGCGGTTGGGAAGAGAGATAGGCAGTGAGGTCGTGGTTGGGAAGAGAGATAGTGGTTGGGAAGAGAGATAGGCAGTGAGGTCGTGGTTGGGAAGAGAGATAGTGGTTGGGAAGAGAGATAGGCAGTAAGGTCGTGGTTGGGAAGAGAGATAGGCAGTGAGGTCGTGGTTGGGAAGAGAGATAGGTAGTGAGGTCGTGGTTGGGAAGAGAGATGGGCAGTGAGGTCGTGGTTGAGAGAAAGCGAGGTGATTAGGAGAAAGGAGAGAATAAAAAAGGTGGTTACCTTGTTCTCCGTGCCCTTTGTTTCCGAGATGAGACTCTCCAACTCCTTGGCCTTAATGGAGTAAAACAAAAACAAAACTTTATCAACATATTACCTCAGACAGTGGTAGAACATATTTTCCTGAGTGACCCTTGGCGTGTTGTTTGTCACAAGGGGTACCAGACCCAAGATCTCTGTTGATAACATGTCAGACTCACTGGCACCAAACCTAACTGAGATGAGCCTCATGTCCTGGTTTCATGTTTATTACCTACTATAAAATTGACTGCAAACTCTTTGTGGTAGCCACTTCCCTGCTGACCATTCTCCTGGACAGTTGGTGTAGTGTCCCAGATCGACTAATAAATTGTCTTTATTTAACTTTCAATTTGAGTATCCACCTTCTTCCACGCATCATTGGATATTATTCTTCAATATTAGAAACATCATCATTACAGACAGACAAGGGTGGGACAGCTGTGAGAGGTGAACCACAGTTACGCACATCTGTGGGACCCTTCTCTGCAACGGAGACACAGCTGAGCACAATGGCATCACAGTCATTCTTGGTGGCGGTGCCTGATTCGCCCACACACTTCAGCAGCTGTCGCACAGCCCCGTACTGACGCTGACGCACCAGCCTCTGGCCTGCGCGCACATACACTGCCAACGCCTCCAGCTGGAAAACCTGAGTGGTGGAAGGGGACGAGACAGGGGACAGAGGGGTGGAAAAATATTTTTAACAAAAATTCAACAACTTCAGGGAAATTATGCATGTAGGTCAAAGGTGGTTTTCCTTTCAGTGAGAATACAATATCTCTGTTACCTGTATGACTCTGTATGCAATGCCAAAACCCTCTTCAATGTTCTTTCCTCCGAGCATGACCTGCAATAACACAAAGTCAGACTCCATTACTGTTTCTTATCCATTATTCATGCATGTAAAATATGTACATGCCCTTGTATTCTTTATCTATTCATCTAGTCACATTAAATATATCTTCTATACTGAGTGCAGTACATTTCTATGAGAGCTGGACTTACCTTGCAGGCAATGTCAATCTTCATAGGACTGGCCCCAAACAGTGTGGGCAAGGAGCTGGCGTCTGTGGAGTTGGAGGACACACTTGTCTGTGCACTCTTGGAGGAGGCGGAGGTCTCACAGCGATGCAGGAACCGCGTTACCTCCAGCTGAAGCTCGATAGTGTTTATGTGCCTGATAAAGAAAGCACAGCAAGAGCTTGCAGGAATGCAAAACAGCAGCACTAATGCATTGGTTCAATGACGGTCTATCTATATAAACTATAAATAATATAATACTGTGTTTATTACATGTGTTTATTCATGTGTTACTGAGGTTTTCTCCTTAACCTGAACTTCTTTCATTGAGAGACACCACACACAAATGAAAATCAACAGAGTGCTGCTGGTGGCTGTCCTCTGTCTCCCCTCTCTTTTACCTTGACACCTCGCTGGAGGACATCTTCTTCCTGATGGAGTTAACTTGAGACTTCTTGCGGCCTGCGCCGCGCCCTTGCTGCTCTTGCAGGTAGGTCCTCAGGTGCTCCTTGGCTCTGACCAGCCAGCGCTGCTGCTCCCCCAGCTGTAGGTACGACTGGGCCCCGTGGGTGAAGAAGCGGATACACGTCATGGCCGCCCGCACGTGATCCTGCCATGACAGAGGTGGTGGTGGTGGGGAGAGGAGTGGATTGTTAAATAAGGGCAAAATGGATTTGACCAGGACATGGCAAGGCTAGAGAAACATATATATATATATATATACACATATGATATGACACAGCACAGTGTTCTTATTTAATTTCACTGACACCAAATGAAAGGCCAAGAACAGGAGACACCACACCACACCACACCACACCACACCACACCACACCACACCACACCACACCACACCAGTTTGTGACTGACCATCATGAACTGTTGGAGCTGGTAGAGGGTGTGGAAGTGTCCGCGACGCTGCAGCAGCTGGCAGGAGGAGATGAGGTAGCGGCTGCAGACCTCCAGGCCAGGGTCCAGGGTCTCCAGCAGGCCCTGCAGCATGCCCAGACTACCTCGCTCCAGGCTGGGCTGTAGGACGCCCTCCAGAAACACCTCCTCTGGACACTCCTGATCTCAAACAGGGGGAGGTGGAAGAGCTCATACACATGCACAGAGACATGGGTTTTCTGACTGTGAAACTGTACAGTACATCATAAATAATTAGCCATAATTTCCAATGCAGCAGCAGTTAAACATTTGTTTTACCTCATATGAAACACAAATAATAAAATGTAATAAAAAACAAAACAGTTATTTTATATTGAACTGAACTTATATTTTATATTGAGGATCAAAGAGATGATGTATAAAAGGTAGCTTATGTGTTCCTTGAACCATAAACCCTGACTGTAGCCCCACCTTGCTGAGAAGGTATGTCAGTGCCTCCTTCATACAGTCGTGGCGCATGTAGAAGCTGACCAGGGCCAGGTGGGTTCCGTAGCTGTGCAGGTAGTAGAGGCTCTCCTGGTGGAGGCTGCTGTGCTGGATCTGTCCCTCTGGCCAGTCCACTGGGCCTGGCTCACACAGAGCCTCCTCCAGCTCCCGCAGGGAGGCCAGAATGTCCTCACTGGAAGACTAGCACACACGCACACACAGTTTTTTTTTATTGAACTATAAACATGGGCCGCTTAGTGGCGTAGCACACTAATGCGCATACTACTTAATCGCAAGGTTCCTGGTTTGCATGTCATCCCTCCTCTCTCTCCCATCCTTCCTGTCAATCTCTACTGTCTCTATCCCAATAAAGCAGAAATGCTTTAAAAAAAAAAATCTATAAAAAAAAAATCCCTAAAGCACATGTTATATAAACTCAAAAATTGCATCCGGTCAACATTAATCAGGATACACCCATTTGCTTTTATTTGGGGCATAAAGCTCATAGCTCAAAGCCTGTTCAGTTTGAAATACTACCAAAGAAGAAGTGCATAAAACATGCTGATCTAGTGGCACGGTAGGGACTGAGAGGCTGGTCTTTAAGACAAGACAGTCATTGAGTAATACTTGGCAAGGTAATGGAGTACGACTGCGCGAAAGGCTTGAGATCATTAATCTACTTTCACTTTCATTGTCTCCTTATTCAAATGGCTGAGAAGAAAACACCTCTCTTGGCACACAGGCGGTGGGAACCTGAAAGACTGAAGTTCTTTGTTTTATCTGGAGGGCATATCTTACTAAACAAACAGCTCTATTTGTGTTACTATTACATAACAGGTTCCATAGAAGGAACTGCAGCACAGCTAAGTATGTAGTATCACCAGTTCAACATGAAAACAAATGTGGAAGGCTTCGCCCTCTGTTGTACCATGGCCAATGTGGGTCGGATCATGGACTCCAGCTGCTGGACTATATCCTGCAGCAGTCGTGGACCCAGATTTAGCTGGTTCCGATCCACCGGACCTTTAAGGCAGCGGGCAAATTTCTCCCGGGCCTCAGTGAGGTTTCCTGCCTTGAGAGAAGCCATGCCCCATGCGTTCCACACACCCCCTGGGTCCAGACCGCTCTTAGTAGACACCTACAGTGACGGGGAGATGACCAGATGAGATTACCACATGAACACACCTGTTCTCACACAAGCAATATTCATTACCGTGAATCAGAGCCTGTATGAATGGCAATGCTGTGAATAATCCATCATCTCAGTGTCTTACCTCCACGGCCAGTTTGTAATACTCAGCTTCCAGTAGCTGGTTGCGTAAGCGTGTGACAGCAGCAGTTTCCAGAATGTCATCCAGAGAGGGGATGTATTTGTAATTTGCAGTCACTAGAATCTTAAGCACGTCTACTTTACTGATGTAGCTACGGACAGAGGCAACAGACAGAGTGACAGATCATGAGACCAAGGCAAGGGTGTGTCTAGTAATGGTGACATACTGTATACATATATAAATATTACTTGCTCACTAACGCCAACCAGATCTGCCCCCTCACCTGTCACACAAAGCCAGATCCTGGCTCCGTTCCATCTTAACAAACATGAGCTTGGCACTAAAGAGCAGCTGGCGCTTGACGTCCGTGAGGAGACGGGCGTCCACCTCTGGGTTGGTCAGTTTACGGGAGAGGGAGCGGCAGTGGTTGATGAGCTGGTGCCCACAGGCTGCTTGATCACTGTGCAGGGACAGGATCGCCACGCACAGAGACGCACTCGGGGCCTGGGAATGGCAACGGGTCAGGAGGATCACGTTAGTCCCATAATCAGATCTTTCAGAGATTAAATCATCCAGTTTAGAGGAAATTAAATAATCATCCAAGTTATCTATACAAAGTGGGCACATGCTTGAGCACAATTGCCATTCATCAGTGCAACCACATCTTATCTAAACTGAATGCAGAGCTTAGTGGTGGATCATGGGTGTACAGGATTGAGCTGGTCCCTGTTCTAGAACAATGACCTGCTCATAGTAGAACTCGCTCTGCAGCTGTTGGTTTTCTGCAAGGTTTGTGCTGAGTCGAATCTGGCGCTGAGGGACCTCTGGCAGATGAAGCATCCCATCTAAAGCTCCATCTGCGGACACAGGACTGCCAGCCGCTGAACAGGGACAGAGAGAGGGTCACAGTCACAACTCTGTAGCAGAGAGGAATCAGTTCACAAAGAAATACATATACAAAAAAACATGTCAGTAATGATTGCCTCTTTACCTTCAGCCTGCTCCAGCTCTTCATCGGAACTGTGATTGAAACAAACAAAATAGAATTTTCAGAAGATCTAATTATACCAATGGTGATGTATTTATACCATAGGTATAGGTTTCCAAGTTGGTGTGGTGTCTGGATGGTCTTACTCCGGGTGGAAGAAGCTGTAACAGTGATCACACACACGCACATCCTCTTCAGCGCAGCCTTCTACTGCCATCTTGTGTTCGGAACACGCGTGGCACACCAGACGCCCACATCTCCGGCAGTGGTGCCTTCTGTTGAACTGTGGAGGAGAGAAGATGGAGGATAAGAATAAGCGATTTCTACGTTCCTGCACCCTAAAATCAATTTTCAACTGCTTTGTTATTTTTGTGATGGATGTCTCACCATGGTGAACCTCTCGCGCTGACAGACCATGCAGACATGCTGCTGGGTGTCTGGGACCCAGTCCTTACGGGCAGGGGGTTTCTCAGGGGGATGGAACTGGGCGGGGGAGCGGCCCCTTCTGCTAGTTGAACCTTGATCCCTATCTCTGTCCTCTCTGGAAGATGGGGTGTGCATGGGTGTACTGCCTGTCAGAGAACATGCGTAAACAAAATAAAGTTAGATAAAGTAGAAATATCAAATTATAACTTTTAGAAAAAAAAATCAATATTATGAATGACAGCCCTTTGTGGAAATTGGTGTGAATGCTGAGTCACCTGCAGAGGGGGTAGGGGACTCCAGTCGCAGGGGTGAGGAGGGGCAGCTGTCCTGACCAGGACACTGCAGGAGGACATCCTGCAGACTGATCACTGAGTCTGGGGAGGGAGGGAGGGAGGGAGGGAGGGAGGGAGGGAGGGAGGTTGGACAATCAATCATACAAACCTGTATGTGAGTGAGAAGTAGTCAGAGTATGTGCCTGGTACTGACCAGAACGTGATCTCTCTCTCGGTGCATAGGGGAAGTCCAGGGCTTTGCAGGCATAGTTGGAGAGAAGCTGGTCGATATCCTCAGTGCCAAAGCCAGGCTCCTGACCCAGAAGAAGGTTCCTGAGGGTTCGTACTGCTACGTCTGCCCAATCCACCTTTAGGTTCATCAGCAGCTGCTCCAGCATCAGCAGAGGCTCAGAGAGCAGGGGGAAGTAGTCCTGTCTGGCAGCGGGGGGCAGAGTCAGCAGCACCTGGGAGGGGGGTGGAGGGGGGGTGGGGGGTTAACAAATACATCTGAGGCTGCTCCATGTGATATTGTCAATACTGGAGGCCTGGAGTTACTAGATATGACTGTAAAACTGATTAACATGTAGAAATACTGACTTTGGAGCCCAAGTGAAGAGCATGGATGTGCTGTCGCCGGGCTGGTGACACTTGGTTCTGGAAGTGCAGAGTGAGGTAGTCAGCCAGGAAGTGACAGGCAGCCAATCCGGGTCGGCGGTCCAGAGCGTGCTCACACACCTCCAGGCCTAACGTTAAGTCTGAGATCCCTTCGAGCAGCTAAACAAAGCACAATAAAAGAGTAACTGAGACCTCTCACTTAAAGAGGAACATTTGTTTTAATAACTCTATGTTTTCAAGATGGAGGGTAGACAAATGGAGAGAAACCTGCTCACCTGGAAAGCCTCCTCTGTCTGCCCCTTCTCCAGCAGGTGAAGCAGGTGTTCTATCTGTAGCTGCAACCTCAGCTGGTCTGACACGGGGTACAGACACAACCACTGTGCACACAGGTTAAACTCCTGCCAGAGCACATGGCATGGATATGTCATGTGACAAACTCAAAGACAGCAAAGGAAACATCTTCAGAATACTAAGAACTATGAACATGGCCCTGTTTCTGTAGCTACTGCTAACACATGCAAAGGGCCCATTCAAATGTCACTCACCCTGGCCTCCAGCATCAAGGAGAGCATAGACTCAGGGTCACGCCTGGACTCAGTCCTAAGCTCCTGCCACGTAGCCCATGGCAAAGACGGCTGCAAATTCAACATCTGAGGAGTAGAAATATGCCAGAAAACTCAGTGAGGGGAAAAAAAGTGATAGCTAGTTATCACAGAGGGCCTCTTTATCAAAGAGTTACAACTTTACAGAGGGATTACCCAACGATAAATGGCCAGTTCTCTTTTCCTCAGCTCCAGATCCCCCCTCAGTGCAGCCTCCATGTTGGGGTCATTGAGGCAGAACTCCAGTAGCTCCAGACAGGCCCCGAGAGGCCAGCGCTCCAGGGCCTGCAGCGCCACACGAGCCCGCAGGCAGGGATCCCGCACTCGGAACAACTGCACTATGCCATCATCTCCATCTGAACACAGGGGAAAGGGTTGGGTGAGCGAGAGAGTGAGGCAGCAGGAATGACAAATATACTTATTACCTATATGATATTACATCCTTACTTATATTACTTATACTAATAGTATTAGTTATATATATACTATACCATATTACTTATTTCTGAGGAAAGCAGGTACACCACCCTCACAACATTCCCACTCAATATGCGGTATGGTATGAACTATACAACATATTGTTCCTACCATGTTTACTACTCTCTCACCTTCCAGTGCAGCACAGGCCAGCAGTTTATCCCGCAGTGCCCTCTCCTGGCTGCAGCCCTGCCCATAGAGCTCCAGCAGACTTAGAGCTCTCCCCAAGTCCCGTGAGGTGAGGGCTTGCTGGAAGGCCTCTGCAGCCACAGCCTGAGCAGACCCCCCCTGCGGCCCAGAGAGCAACAGACCGACCACGGGTCTCCCACAGAGGGCTGTCCCCAGCCCTCCTCCACCCTCTTCACTATCGCCCACCAGGGCCCCCAGCACAGGCTGAGCCATGGCCTGCAGGTAAGCTCGCAGGATGGGAAAGTCTTTCAGCAGGCCATCTCCTTCCTTAGAGATCTGCTCCTCATCCAGCACCACCTCTTTACGCCCACCACGGAAATAGGAGGGCAGCCCGGACCAGCCAGATGATGGTACCCGGGCAGTGCCCCCTCGGCTGGCACTCAGGCAAGCTAGGGTAGCCAGGAGGGGGGAGTGAGACTTTAAAAAGGACAGGGCTGATGGTGTGAGGAGAAAAGAGGAGGAGGAAGAGGGGGAAGGGACTGGTGGAGACGGTGGAGAGGTAGGCAGGACGGCAGATGTAACAGAGATGTCCTGCAGAGAGGCCTCGGAGGACTCAGAGCTGGGGTCAGACTGTGGCTCTGTCATGCCCAGCGTTGGCATGTGCTCCTGGGCATGCTGTTGGAGCAGGGCTGTCATACTGGCCACTCCGAACACTCCATCCCCTGGCCTGCCCTGCCCAGCCTCTCGCCCAGGACTCCCAGGGCAGGAGTCCCACACAGGCAGAGCCTCACAGCAGCGTTGCACAATCACCTGCTGCACACTGAGAGGTATACTCTCCTGCTGCAACAGAGACAGCATCCTAGAGAGAGGGGCACAGGGTTAGGGCTAGGGCTAGGGCTAGGGCTAAGGTTAGGGTTAGGACTGAACATGACTAGAATGGCACAACATGCATGAAATAGTAACCGGGAGAAGAAAGAAATGTACAAATTCAAGTTACAACTGAAAAAACATGCTATGGTAAATATTTAAATCCAGCAAATGAGAGAGAGGGATTGTGCCCCTACCTGTTAGGGGACACCTGCCTCTCAAACAGCAGGTATGAGAGCAGCTGAGAGGGGGTCTGCAGCAACACCAAGAGGGGGTTCCCCAACTTCACCTCACTGCTCTGGTCTGAGTGGAACAGCAAACAAGTCAAGACAGTCAGCACCAATTCAGGTATGCTGTAACGTAGTAGTCAAATCAATGTTGTACATGGTGAGAGCTACTAAATCATCTCACTCACCCTCTGAACTTAGGCTACGCACAAGCACAGACGCCAACGTATTGACGTAGTCAAGGACGCTGCGCATGTAGTCTGGTTTGCAGGGGCCGCCGTCAGGCTCAAACGGGCAGAGCTGGTCGAGGGAGCGCAGCAGCTGCTTCATGTGGGAACGCACAGGGTGGGAGTCCAGCTCCGACTGCTTCAGACTGGCCTGCTCCACAAGCGCAGCAAGCAGGGACCCACTTGTACGGCTCTCTGCTACAGGTTACACAGATACAGTTAGACATAAATACAAGGACACAACTTTAGAGGCAGATTGTGACTGTGACATTATATTTAAGTGGGGCTCTTGGGGTTGACTTCATGAATTGAAAGTAGTAAAAACCTATGCACAATTCATGAATGCACTAAATTACAACTGAATTGACCCCAACCGTGTAAACCCACGTTATAAAACTATACGAGACTGGACTGACCTGTGAAGTCCGTGGCAGAGCCCAGTGTGTGCAGGGTGAGCTCCAGGCGCTGGGACAGGCTGAGCCGGGCAGCGATGGCCTCCTCACTAAGCGTTGGGTGGCAGCACAGCAGCACCTCCTGAATGCAGCAGCCAAACGGGCTGGCCACCACATGCTCCTCCCCAACTCCTTCTACAAGCAAACAAGGGGCAAGTGAGAGGAAAACACTCATCTGCTCTGTCTGGATAAGCATTTGTGAGAATTTGTGGACTGTGTATTTCTACGGACTTGCTCTTACCTGTTTTGGCACTGGCAGAGCCCTTGCTACTGGCTACATGGCTCAGAATCTTGCTGATCTGCTGTAACACAATAGGGAATCCAAGGATCCCCTCTGCGCGGGGCACCTTGGGATCCACTCTCAGTCCTTAGGAGGGAGGTGGGGGTTAGAAAGGGGACCCATGTTAAAAACCCCTCTCTGCCCTAGTTAAATGTACAGTAATACTGAGAGAGAACACTCATTGTTGTTATAACAGCAGGTCTTGTCAACATGTGTAATGGCAAAAAATATATTTGTACTATTTTGTTTTAGTTTTATACTGAAATGTATTGACCTTTCTGTGACCCAATGTACTTTGTTATTTTTAATTATGTGACTGAGGAAGAACCAAAACCGACTGCTCCTTCTCCTTGCATCAAATATGTTATGTGACCTTGGAACATTCCTAACTGCAGGCTGAGGTAGAGATAGTGGCTCACAACGCCTACGCTTCTTTCCCAGCTTCTTTATTAGCAAATAGGTGCAAGATATGTTTACCCCTAGACCTATGACGTATGAGCATTGGAGTTAAGGATGGTCTTCTCCTCATTCACAGCATCAGTATCTGAATCCACACTGTTGGTGAAGGAATGCTGATCCAGCTGACCAACGTTGTATAATACTTTCTATATGCATTAAAACTCTCAACTGAGACCAAACATCGTTAATTGTTGTTCACTGAAAGATTTCCATAACACATGCTATTTTGATGACAGAGGAGAGTGAGACAGCTACAGTATGTCCACCTCAGACTGAAGCCACAAACACATGCCAATGCCCTGTCTCAACCTGCCCAAGTAACCCAAACCCACCTATTAGTACAAATTCCCGACAACTCCCAACTGCACCCACCTCGACCTTCTAGGCTGCTGTTGAGTCTGCGTTCTGCCGTATCTAGCAGCTGGCGGGAGGTCTTCCACAGCTGGCAGTGGCAGCAGGCCAGGTCAAAGGCAGCCATGGCTGAGGGGCTGAGCTCCTCCAGCAGGGGGTGCAGGAGGCCATCAGGGTCTGGAACGCAGGGGTTCATCCAGTAGCCTTCCTCCAGTGAGGGCACCGGGTGGCCCGGAGTACTGAGGAGTCTGTCTGCCACATCGGATATGGAGTAGAAGGCCATGCCTACAGGCAAGAGAAACACTGGGACTCACACTCAGATCTAGTGGCAGCCAAATAGTTAACAGCACTACAATACAATTGGAATGACAAACCAAATAAAACAAGTCCTCATATACGTTTTTCTATGTGTGGAAAAACCACACTGTACTGTCATTGATGTGTGGTACATTGGGCATATGTGTAGATATGCAGAAGCATGCAATACCAGCAGCAGCTGCACTCCCGATCGCCTGCAGGGTGGAGAGTCCACTGCTGCCTAGGCGACTCCGCCCGACGCCCGGCACCACCGCCACACCCAGGCCCTCCGAAGAAGACGAGGACGAAGATAACGACTGAGTCTCGATCTTCTGCTCCACGCGTCCCAACTCCTCCAGAACCTCCCGGTAGCGCTCCATGAACACCAGCTCCCCACAACACGCTGACGCCTCCAGACCAAACATCAGGGACACCTGTAAAGACCAAGGATTATCCAGAGGGATTGAGTCTAAACCCAAGGATTAACCTAAACCGAGGTTACACTTCACAGCACCAAATATCACGCCATCAACCCCACTCTGGCCTCGCTCCTGACCTGGTGCGCCTCCATGAAGTTCCCCCGGCGAATGCAGGACATGAGCAGTGACTCTGGAGGGGACAGCATGGCAGGGACCAGCCAGCTGTGGGGACCGCCACAGAGACAAACCTCTTGCTCAGCACACCCTGCCCCTCCACCTCCATCTAGCAGACAAAATCAGCTGTGTCAGTGCTGCTATGACAGACAATATGAACACTGTTAATGTGCAATAATGTAACAACTTAAATAGGTAGATATTACTGAGTCAGAGGAGCACACATCATGCATCATGTATTATTCATGTCTTACCGGACGTGCTGGTGCTGACCTCTCCATTATGTCTCTCTATGGAGGCCTGTTTCTCAGACAGGTGGCGCCCAGGCCTCTTCCTCCTCCTTAGCCCAGAGCTGCTGCTGCTGCACCTCAGGGAGGGTGAAGGGCGGGCCACTGTAGAGGCCTGGAGGGGCCTGTCTGAGCCTGGAGAGAGGCCAGCTGCCATCCATCATCACAGTCACTCAGTAAACATGCCACAAGTCACTCACATGTCTCTCATGCCACCATTCAAACGCCTTGTACCGATATTGACCAAACACATGTCTCACTCTCGCACAGTCTAGTGAATCTCTTGTTTCACTTACCACTCCCACTACCCTGGTTGCTGGTGATGATCTGCAGCCTCCACTGGGCCTCCGCAGTGCGCTTGGACAGTCTCTGGAGGCGAGCTCCAAATGTCTCTGCAGTCACAGAGCAGCCCAGGCTCTCAGCCATCTCTGCCTCTCCTGCAAGCGCACGTCCCTCCTCCTGCCCCGCCCGCTGGCCCACCACACACACCCCCTCCAGGCCCTCCCTCAGGAGCTTCAGGAAGCCCTCCATGGCCGTCACATCCACCAGGAAGCCCCTGCAGCACTGGGTAAAGTGACCCAAGTCCAGGTGAGTGCGATGGGCTGCAGAGAGACGGTTTGGCAGCTGTTTCTCCTTTGTGCTCCTCTGCTCTCTGTCCATCTTGGCGTTGGTTTCCTCTTCATCTCTTCTCTTGTGCCCTACCTCTTTTTCTGTTTGATGTCTTGTATTTATGTCCCTATGGTTTTGGTGATTAATGTCAGTGTTGGACAGAAAGAGCAGAGAGAAGATGTTCTCAAGGAGCTCTAGCCGGAACATGGCAGGTACTGCTTCTAGGTAGAGCTGACACTCTGATAGGTAGTGCTGGAACAGCGGCGGGCAGCCTAAGTTGACAAATGAACAAACAAAAAGCACCTCAGTACAAAGGCAAAACCGCTGTTCATTCATTACCAAACGTATCGGCATTCTAGTGTAAATGGATGTCGACTTGTGATGTAATCACAGCATTACTGCTAATGACAGCATTACTCTAGTCGTCCCATTTCCCCGTCTGTGAATACCATGGCAACCATTTCATACTTTCATGAATCAATGGCTTTGCCATCAGATCTAATCTACCACTAATCCTCAACATTCAGTTTGGTTTTGAAGAGACAGATCTGTGGGGTGCATAACTGCAAGGGAGAGCTCATCCAGGACCGCTATACCTTCTGAAGGAGCTGAAGCCTGACTTTGGTCCCCTTCTACTGCAGAGGGCTGCTGCTTCGTGGCCTCACAGTCAGTGCAGCTGGTGTACTTGTGTGCATTCACACAGAGGGCATATAGGGCATACTTCATGGCACAGAATCCCTGGAACAAAACCACGTTCCTCTGTACCGTCAGACTGGGTGTGTCAATGACCTCAGTGCATTCTACACAGGGGAGAGCGAGAGAGAGAACCAGGTCATTTAAGATACCGCCAATGGCAGAAGACACAAAGAGACTAAGTGGATAGGAAAGAAGTTGACCTGCTCCGAGGGGTTTTGGCAGTTCCTGCAGTAGATCCAGCACCCTGCGCTCCCCAAACTGAGCCAGCGGGGTGAGAGAGTGCAGGACGTACAGGGCAGAGTGGTTGTCCAGGGTGTGCAGCTGCGCAAGCAATGCCTCCTTGGAAATCCCTCTACTCTCACAAACATCAAAAATCAGAACACAAGACATCAAGGCGAAAAGGGTGCATAATCGACAGGAGAAAATGTACTCACTGGTTGTTTTCTGCACACCACTCAAGCACTCCAAGCTGAGAAGACAGAACATCGGCAAACTCCCTCAAAACAGAGTCGTTGGCCTTCTCCTGTTCGTGGTGAAGGATGCGCAGCAGGGTCTGAGCTGAGCCCAGGCTCTGGCACTGAGTCCAGCCCAGAAGGAGCAGGAGGCGAGAAAGGGGTTGAAACTCCATCTTCAGCAGATCCTCCAACCGAGCAAACTCCTCCCGTTTGACCAGGTCCAGTGCAGTTACCTTTGGAGGTGGTAAGTCATACATGTGACTAGTGCATTATGTGAGTAATCTACATCTGGGTCACCAAGAAATGTCTACATTATAAATAATAGCATCTCTGCTGGTTTTTGTCACTTAAATCCCATGTTTCATCTCAACCCCATTTTCCCATAACATCCGTGGTATTAACAAAAACATGTACTGTACTTACCAGGATCTGTTCTAGGAAGTGCTTGCCACTACTAAGGCACTCAAAATAGATAGTTTTCCAGACAGAGGGTCGGTCTCCATGACAACATAAGCTGAGTAGTAACTTCTCCGCTTCAGGTAGGTCCACTGGGACAGCATGGAGAAAGAGGGATGGGGAGAAGGTGAGAGGTTACAGACAGCAGACAGCTGGTGAACACAATAGCCATACATAGATTGCTTATCAATAATACAGTCGACTTGTGATTAATGCGACAGCCCGGGACTGTTGTGACAGCATGCACTAAAACAGAACATGCCAACATGGAGTTATAAAAAAGGCAACTAAAAGTAATTGTTTTGAAATGTGTTATTCTCAAGGATTGACTGTAATGTGAATTTACCTAGTGAGCTCATACTTTCTCACCAACCAGGAAATTCATACAGTATAACCTGTTGTATACCTCTTCACCCACACTACCCCTCTGTACAAGTTTCCTGTTTAAAAAAAATTTAAAAAAAAGAAAAGAAAAATCTTCTAGCATTATGTCTGCCAAAGGCCCCTGGTCTGAGCATTGATTACTTTATCTTATGATGACTGATGGATAGATGATTCACTTACTTAAACAAATGTATTTGTTGTAAGTCGCTTTGGATAAAGGCGTCTGCCAAATGCCATAAATGTAAATGTAACATAGCATATCGGTTATGTGAAGACGTGTAACACCCACAAACTCACACTTTAGTGGGTCTTAAAGACAGAGCAGAAAGGTGTCAGCAGACAGGATGGTCACATGCAAATGTGCTGATAATAAGCAAAAAAATGTCAAAGCGGTTGTAACCACAGATAAGATGCAGAAGCGTGAAGGAAGAAAAGGGTTTTGTAAATGTGTTGGTAACAAGAAACACATTGTCAAAGACTTTCCTTCTCTATACATGATTGCATGAACCTAAAAGAACCAGGCCACATTTGAGGTTTTTAACCTCAGTATAACCGTGGAACAATAGTCTGATTGAGCACATTACAAACATAGATTTAGAACTCTAGATTTTGGAATGGCCTGTGTGAAGACATAAAGCTAGCAAACCCTGTGTCTTCTTTAATATCTATTTAAACCTCCTTAAATTTGCATTCAAGTATTGTTAATTTATCTAGATGGATTTTTGAAGTATTATTGTGTAATGTTCATTTCAATGACTTGCCCGATTCTCAATGGGATACACTGTACATATTTACCTTTCGTTAGCAACCGCTCAGATTACTTTTGCTAGCAATCCTAACAGTGACGTCTGTCTTCAAAAAACGTAAGTGTCTCCAGTTATGTTATGTTAAGAGCTCTGAGAATGATATGAGGGAGAGGGCTTGCATTGTGTCAGGGATGTCTAATCTAGAGATTGTCAAACGGATGTGTGCAAAAGTGCTTCCCTGGAAAAAACATATAGGTGAGTGCAGTTCAACCGACAACATGCACTCCCTCCGTCTCATTGGGTAGAGAGTGTGTCAGTCGGAGAACACTGATCTCACCTTGTGTGCCGGGTGTGTCCCTCAGCAGCCGATCTCTGTGAAGCCGCAGAGCGGTGGAGCAGTAGAGAGAGAGCGGGGCGTGGCAGTGGGGGCGTAACAAGGAGCTCATGACCCTCTCCTCACACAGAGGGCCGCCTCTAGCCCCCCATAGGGCCTCACAGAGCGCCTCCAGTTGGCCCCCGCCTTGCTCTGAGTGCCAGGGCATCACAGCCAACACAGTGCATATCTCCTCCGCCCAAGCCTCCATCTTCTCTGGCACTGGCCGTCCAATTCTCTCCATGAGATATCGGATGAATGTGTGCTGCAGAGAGCTGTCGCCCGCTGCGTGCCCCTGCAGGAAACCAACAAGAGCTTGGGCGAGTCTGGGCCTCTTCTGCTCCAATAAGGCATGGAGGCAGGACTTGACCTCTGTACTCAGGGCATCCGTTGCCTCTGATGCCTCTGGTCCCTTTCTTTCCAACTGGGTGTCTAAGAATGCCTGGTGCAGCTCCTAGGAAAGAGAATAATGCTTCATAATTAACAAATAATAAATAGTCCCCTTGCATGGATTACTAGTATCAAACTACCAATCAAAAACTTGAACTTTATCCATCTCAGAGTGATGTAACACTCTGCCCACCACTCTGTAAGTAATATTTAATATATTCCTCTGTCTGTGCTTTCTGAAGGGTAGTTAACTTCATGGTCCTATAAACGTTTTCGTTCATTTGTTAAGCAGCGTTGTGATCACCGCCCATTTTTTTTTTTCAGATAAGAAAAAGTAAAACCTTGAGCACTGTCTCTGGAACCTCCTCTCCCAGTTCCTCTATGAGCAGCAGGAACTCCAGCTCTCTCTTGACCGTAACAGGAACCTGTAGAATGGGGTATATCAAAGTGAGTGAAAAACTGTAGATATGAAGGCATAGGTTACAAAAGTACCACATTTAAGATAAAATGTAGGACATAGCATCTCTCAGACTCCTATTCCCTTCTCATACAGTACCTGTTCCTTTGTCCATTTCTCCAAGACTTGAAGCCAAAGCCAAGCCAGTCTGTGAGGACTACCAGCTGTATCCCATCTACCACACACAAGGACAATATCATTAAAGAAACGTAGGATACTTGTACAATTAATTAGCATAGGCTTAAAACTGAATATAATGCCCTGGCATTTTTCTACAAATCTCCCTCCTGAGCTTAGTAACTCACTTTAGCAGGTAAGGATATGTGACGATGGCCTTGACTATGTTCCATAAGCGTTCTGAGAGTCCTGAGGATGGGTCACCCAACTGTGGCACGCAGGCACTGGCCAGCCCCCACTCTCCATGCTGGAGGCACCGTGTGAAGTAACCAAACAGCTCCTGAAGGGAACTCTCTGCTTCACAGCCTAAATGCTGCATATCTGGTCCCTTGTGACACTCAACCACAGACTGCTCAGTACTGGGATGACTCCTACAACAGGACAGCATAGGAGCAATCTTGAGCTTTCCTCATCTAGAGCACAGAAAGAAAAACATATTGTGAAGACGAACGCACATGATATCGCAGGATGTCCATGACTTCTGAACATATTTAGGGAACTTTTTGGTCCTCAGTTTGCCTTCTATCAATGGTGAACATTTTGGCTATTGTAGCTAGCTACATATGTGGCTAAAACTAAAATCAATACATTGGAAAGTTTATCTAGAAGGGAACACTACACATATATAACTTGAGCAAGAGGAACATCTTTTAATGTTTTTAAGAGATGCACGACCAATGACTAAATCACAGAACCAAATGTCTCATAAGCAAGACGATAGCTAACATTAGCCAGCACCTAGCTAGCTGTCAAATGAAGGAAGAAGACAAACTGACATTTCAAATTGCTATTACAGTGTTGCCAGGCTGCCTGGAGCAAAATAAACGTACATTATGCATAGCTAGTTTAAGCACTGAATGGAATATATAATTGCTTACTCTTCATTCAGGTGCACTTATCCCCAGTGGAGGTGTATTTGTCTCTCCTTTAGAATTGTTATGCTACACGCAAAGCCATGCAAGGGAGCGGGTCATGTGACGAAATCAGCTGAATAACGCTGGTTGGTTCAAAGGTTGACATGGGTGTGTTCAGTGACAGTGCGCTAAAAATTCTTTGGTGCGCTCTGTGCATTGTGTTGGGTGCGCTTCAGCCCAAACAGTCGCCCAGAGAGCTGGGGTTTGTGTTGTACCCGCATTCACTTCACATCATGCAATAAATTGTAATATTCTGTGTATGCGTATGATCTTTCAAATACCAATTCAACAGTCGCTAGGTTGGGGAATATTCCCCATCAATTGAGAATTCTTATGTAGGCCTAGACAAACTAATGATCCTGGGAATTACATTTACCGTATGCAAGTAGCCAGTTTTTAAAGTGTTTAATGGTGATGACAAGAATGCCTCACATAGCCACACACACACACACACACACACACACACACACACACACACACACACACACACACACACACACACACACATACACATTCACACACACACACACACACACACACACACACACACACACATTGACAGGCTTCTATGAATATTTGATGTAGCCTAACCATCAGTGCCAAATTTGGCAGGACCCTGTCTCTATGACAACGAACAGGCGGGGTTTGCCAGCTGGGGACTACTGTATCTGAATTCATCAGCTTGGCATCGCCGCTCGAAAATCACCCGGTAGTCTAGCCATCATATCACATTAAACGAAAAGGGAATGGCAGACAAGGACAAGAAAGAAAATGTATGTAAACCGTTTTCGAACATTTGCTTCGTACGAATTCATTTTATTTTGCCTAATACATAGACTAATGAATAGAATAGAGCTATTGGGATAAGCCTGCAACACAAAGCATTTCACTCGCTTTGTCTATCTTAATTTATCTTCATCATAATGGAATTACAGTGAAAAAGAAAAAGAAAATGGAAATCTAAATCTATTGATCCAAATGGAATTTTTGATAGAATTGTGTTGCCTTATATTGAAAGTTTGCTGCGCCCAGACAGCCCATTTCAAATAGGAAAATAGTGATAAGAAAACGATTAACTTTCAACAGCTGTCATGCAGCTATGTGGTAATTATTCAAGCATGTATAAGATTATGTTTGTGTTGCAATGAGATTCAGGCCTATATATAGCAAATATGCTATGTTTCTTATTCAGGGGGAGTATGTCGGGGAAATAAAAGGTGGGATGCGGCCCTCAATGAAACTGATTGTCGTGGGTATTGTTGACAAGCAGCCAAAGAGGTTGGTAGACATTCCCGTTTTCTGTATCTCTTGTGATAGTGAGTAGTTACGATGGTTGAGCAGGTGCTAAAATGGACTGCATGTACATCCAAAAGTCCAAGCTTCAGACAATGGGAGGATTGTACAGCGCATCACACCGGAGGCCAGTTAAGATCAGGAGGGACAGAAATCTCGAAAGACAATGCATGCTCCTCTTTCAAAATAGTGTAGGCTATTGCCAGCCGAGAAAATATAAACTGAATTGGATAGAAAATATGTGCAGGGAGTGACAATTGCCAACATTGGAGATTCAAGTCTTTCTTGAAAATATAAAATGTACTGCATTTCTTAATTCAGTGGATGGGAAAATTGCAAATCCCATGACCGTTTATTGAGATAAGATCATGTCCTTATTTGGCTGCTTATGTGCCTGTTCATAAAGAGTAAATGGAGGGGAATATAAAGCAGGATTTTGATGTGATCATATAGTGCAACTTCCTATAGTACAACATTATTTTTCAATCCTAAATATTTGGGCTTTATGAGTTGTTTCTGTGTCCAATAAAACATCAGCATATCTTACACTTCTTATAATTATGACAATCTCAGCTTCATATTAAAACGTTTCTGAATGGTTTGTTCCAGACAGGCAGACATCAATGTAAATTGAAATAGTAAAGTTGTTACAGTGGCACAGCAAGCCATGATTACAGCAGCAGAGCAAATTGTATTGACCAATTGTGGTAGTCCAAAAGCCAGCAGATGTCACTACTGTATCACTGACACAAATATATATATTGTAGTTTAATTATGTTAGGCTTTTTATATACCTACTTCATTCAGTTTAACCTATGTTCAATTTGATATTAAACTAATGTTGTTTTGCAATTTAGATTCTGCCCAGAAAATTTAATTCACTCACTTCATCAGTCCCTAATCAATCTTGTATTTTAACAGCATGGAGGTGGCCTTGTTCAGTGACCTGCAGAATGACGACACAGAGGGAGACGTGGGTCTTCAGCTTAAGGTCAGCTTCATGGACAAGGCTATCCAGCGCAACGCTCGTCTGGCAGGGAAGTGGGGAGTATCTGAGAATATCATGTCCTACTTTCCCTTTGCAGCTGGAGAGGCTTTCAAGGTGCACTCATTAATAGGCCAACACAGTATAGGCCAACAGTTTACAATTTCCTTCTGTTTTGACATGGGCCCTTGAGCTCCTCATCAACATGATGATCTCTTTCCCTTTCTCAGATGGAAATTGTTTGCGAGCACCAGCAGTTCCGCATCCTGGTGGATGGACAGCCTCTGTGTGGCTTCACACATCGGGTGTCGCCACTTGCATCTCTCACTGCCCTACGAGTTTCTGGAGATCTACTGCTTACTAAGGTGGCCTAATACCAGGCCTTAACTTACAGTTGGCAGATTAGGTAAAGATGGGCGGGGGTCCGGGGGGTTGGGGGGGGACGGGGGACGGGGGCATAGAAGGACTATTGTGGTAAAAACTTGATTCTTGTGAATGTTTTTCAACTTTGATTGCAACAAATAACACCTGCTTCTTCATCATTTGTTAAGACAAGTGCCTTCACTAGTGTTTACTTTGGAATGTAACGGTCAATTGATGTTCATAGGTGATGAGATGAATCCAGTAAGGCAACAGATCGGAAGCAGTCTTTATTTCATAGTCTATAACCTACTACCTTACCTTGTTTTGTTAGGTAATCAAATATGCTGCATTAGATAACTGAGATGCAAATAGGGTAAAAGCACATTGTTCTCTAATGTGAAGAAGAAGAAATTCGACTGTCCTCTATAAATCCTCTAAATCATGAATGCCCATGCACCAAAAAAGGCAGCTACTTGAAAGTTCCTAAAACAAAACTATAAAAAAAAAAAAAAGAATGTCCTAAACTGTGCCCAGCTCAGTCCTTAGTAAAAGTAATGTAAAAGTAAGTAATACATTAGTGCATGCCAATGCTTTTGTCTATTGGTCAGTATGTTATTTTAGCCATAAAGGACTCATTTAAACAATCTGATTTGTATTCCATATATTATGTACAGTATCTACAGAGCTCTGTCAGCACTTGGTACATTGCTCTTAAAAAGCTCCAGAAGGCTTGTAAAACAAGTCTTAGCAACAGCTTTGCAAATGAGTTGCCTGTAGATACAAACCTTTTGTCTTTTTTTACTGCTCATGTATCTCAACATTTTTATTCAGATGTTTGAAATGGATTGTAGAACTTACTGCAATAAAGCTTTAATTTTTTTCCAAAATATGGTATTGTCAAGTCCTTAGGGTTAGGGTTAGGGTTAGGGTTAGTGTTAGGGTTAGGGTTAGTGTTAGGGTTAGGGTTAGGGTTAGGGAAACAGTATGTTTGGTAGTCTAAATGGAGTGCTAGGCTGCAGTCACGTTGCCTTGCGGATACTCTTTTCACAAGCTACAATTTTGGTTTCCTCTAATAACCCCTGATCACCAGATAACAAGGAAGATGATGCCAAAAGAGGAGAGACATGCATCAGCTTGTTGTGGGTGCAAGACCCTTCACCTGAGGCTCAGCATGTCTACACTTGAACCACGCATGGATGTGACACAAATGCCCTGAAGCACTGCCTGTCTGCACTTGAACTCATCTTTGTTTTGTGAAAATATTACAGACTGAATATCAATGGGGGAAATTGCTTTATTTGCTTTAACAGATACACAAAAACACAAAAAAATAGTTATTTACATGTCTAAACAACTATTCCAAATCTTCCTTTGGATTGTGCACATCCGTTATGTGACTACATTCATGGAATGTGCAGTATAATTCTACAAAATCTCATGTTAAAAGAAGTACAATAGACCTACAAATATTGTTTAAATGGTTAAAAGGACAAGTTAATCGAACTGATTTTGAAGAGGAGATGTCAAGATGTTGTCTCAATCCCACATGTCTAATACTCCACATGTCTGTTTTCTTTCATGGGCTGTGTCCAGATGCTTACAGTACTGCTCATTTAAGTCTGTTTTCTGATGGCATCTATCCAGTCCATCTTGTCCTGGCGGGTTGGAGCCTGGATAAAGTAGTGTGTGTTTGATTGCGTGATGATTTTTAATAAGTTGCCCTGTACGTTGCCCTTCACACCTGCATGGGGAGAGAGGTGAGAATCAGACTGCTGTAAATGTTCCCTGCCCTGCCTGAGTTCAGTTCAGTTCAGTCCCATAGTGTTATCAGCAGCCCCACCTGCGAGGACATGTGAGGGCCAAGGGTGACTCACCTGAGGGAACGCCATTGTCATCCAGCGAGGAGACCAAGCAACCTCTGAGACAGAGTCCGCCGGCGGGGCTGATGTCATCCTAACAGGTGACACAACAGGATGTGGATGAGACAGGGCATAAACAGGTCATTTTACCACAGAGAGAGACCAAATGGAATGAGCACGAGAAAGAGCTTTAAGTGGCCATGAACTCACCCTACTGGGGTCATAGTAATGCAAGAAACCTGGCTCTGACCGAAGCACAAACAGTCGCACCTTCCAGTTCTTTCTTTTGTGTCCCTGTTTTAAAGAAGGAGCAAAGAGTGATACTAAGAGTGGGAAACATACAGAGAGACAAAAAAATATATACATTTGTGAAAGTAATAACCCTATGGCTGAGTTTACCTGTTTAAGCAGATAGCCTCTCTTTATGACTTTCCCACTCATCTCCACTGCTGACAGTGAGGTCTCCGCCTTCACACTCCCCCTCTTCTTGAAGCTCTCAGACTGAGAGAGAACATCGACACATTATGAGGACTTTCAAATTCATTTAAACATTGTGATACATGAGAGCATTGCATGTGAAGTGCCACTTCCATGGAGATGAGCGGTAGGTGAGGGGACACTCACAAAGCTGTAGAGTGCAGTGGAGTCATCCAGGAACTGCTCACTGAGTCCTGCGGTGCGTAGGGCCTCTATACTCCTGACCCCCACTGGACGCACAAAGCCCTCTTCCAGCACCGCAGAGGCCAGAGTCACAGCCTCTACACGGGACAGAGCCAGCTGCATGAACACAAGCCAGTCCACCACCTCAGAGCCTGCAAAGCCAGAGAGGGGTCCTCAGCATCAGCATCATAGTCATTACATTCATTAACACCCACATCAATATTCTTTCTGCCCAACACCATCATAGCAGCAGCAGATGCAGTATGATAGACCTATATAACATTATGTTAGGTACAGCAGTTTACCTGAGAAGCAGTTGGTGTAGGAGCTGCCCTGCTCTACATGGTTGGTCATCTTTAAGCCACTGTGAACGTCATACATAGAGTCCACCACCTGGCTGAGAGAGAGAACAGATGCTATTTGTTTATTTATGTGTCCGGAATATGTAAATATACAATATACAATATACAATTATAAGCAATGGACTTAATTGACACAACATTTCCACACACTAGAGCTGTGAAGTTTGTGTGAGAAACATATTGGTTAGATTCACAACAGGCAAAAGTATTAGTCCAAGGGCTCACTTCAGATTGACGTTGTGCAGTTGTAGTGATTGGGGTCCAGTGGGCCCCGGCTGACCGGTGGTCGGAGCATCAGCCGGACGGAGCTTCTCAACCGCTGCTGCAATAACTGCAGCCCATTCGTCACGCTCCTCCCGAGAGCTCGCCTCAAGGAAGTGTTCCACAGAACTCTTTGTCTGCAGCTTGAAGACCAGCTGAGGTGAATCACAATGAGGGTCAATACAGGATATGATGTGAAAGTCCCAAAACACAAGAGAATGATGCTTCCAAGAGTATTTGATTGTGTAAAGTACTTTAAGGTAATTTAAACTAACTTTCATTTAATTCAAATACAGACATTTTTAAAGTTTGAAATTTCTGATTCTGTGCTAAACAAAAGCACTGACACAGTCATAGCAACCTTCAAAGAGCATGATGTGTTTGATAAGCACAATGCCATCATTTTGAGAATATTTCAGTTAATAACAGCAGAGTAACCCTATCTGAGTTGGTCTTTAAAGATCAGTAACACTCCCTTTAAAACTCTATGGATAGCTTCTGATCCTGATATTTGGCTGTCTGCATCAATACATTCAAATTATCGATTCCTATGAGGAGAAACTTCCATGATGGAATTTAGCTGATTCCAAATTAATTAATACTGAGTTCACTGATTCCAGTAGGTTAAAAAAGTTCCATACGCCTATACTCACCGGCCGATTGTCGTGCTCCAGAAATGGGCAGGTAATTACACAGCCGTTCAACAATATTCTCCCGCGTTGACATGAGTCTCTTTTGCTCCCATCATACTTATAATAGAACAATTTATCTGGCATCACCACAAACCAGCGCGCCTTCCAGTTATGAACCATATGACCCTTGAACAAAATTGAAAAGGTGAATAAATGTCATAACCAGGCTAATTTGTACATGTTTAGTGGTTCAATTGAATAACTATTAGGGCCGGTTTCACAGACAATGCTTAAGCCTAGTCCCAGACTAAAATGCCTGTTTGAGCGACTTGCACAGATTTATCTTAAAATAGTCGTAGATTTAGCCTGTTCTGGATTAAACATTTTAATTTAAGTAGTACACAATGGGCCGGTTTCACAGACAAGGTTTAAACCTAGTCCTGGACTAATGCACACTTTCAATGGCAAATTGCCACTGAGGATGCTTTTTAGTCTTGTCTGTGAAACCGGCTAATTAAGGCCCACTCCTGGCTTAATCTAAATCCTGTCCGTGAAACCGTTTTTATTTATCTTAATCTCACCCGCTTCACCAAGAATCCCTCCTTTAGGATAGAAGTTTTCTGATCCGCATCCATGTCTCCACAGGTTGTTCTTACCTGTCCTCAATCGAAGGACGGCATAGTTCCCCACCGAGTGCGTCATCATGTCACACCCATCATAAATCTAACAGAACATGCAGTATTTACAGGGAAGCAAACGCATGCACGTAGCCTCAAGGCACATAGTTCACAGCACAGGTAACATATAGGCCATTACTGCAAGCTCTCACATGAGGGCGCGCTCACTCCGTGAATGCATTGTCAGGAGCAATGCCATTTCAATATGACCTTTCTCTGCAATTTGGGAATATGTGGCTGTGATTTCCAACAGACTTTCTAAATTTAATCAAGGCATTTCGATCGTGAGGAAATCAACATTTTCTAAATGTTGATTTCCTCAAAATCAACATTAAAAAAACCCATTTTGTTTAATGGGAGCAAATGCAATCTGATATCTATAAATAACATTTATCACACTGACTTTATTGTAAGTATAATGTTGCAACTTTCCATTTCCATTATCAAGAGAACAACAAATACATTCCCAATCACTTATAAAATAGATCAGATAGAAAGACAGGGCTTATTCAAATTAACATAGTGTGTGTGTGTGTGTGTGTGTGTGTGTGTGTGTGTGTGTGTGTGTGTGTGTGTGTGTGTGTGTGTGTGTGTGTGTGTGCGTGCCTGCGTGCCTGCGTGCATGCGTGTGATTGTGATTGTGTTTGTGTTTGTGTGCGTCTGTGTTCTTATTCCATGGTGACTCAGTTCCCTATTATTTTAAGCACGTGAGGAATTCAGATCCTGGAGACAGTAACATCAGTAACGAGTTGTAACAAAGGAGCTGATCCTCTTTTGATTAAAGAAACAGCAGTGGAGGTAAACAACAGCCCCTCTGGTCTGTAACAGCTGTGGCCAATGGGGATGTGAGGCAGGTGGTGCAAGATCAGGGGCACCACACAGTGGACACGTATTCAACTAGAACAGGAATATCTATAGGTCTGTCTGAGTATCTTGAAAGACAACACACAAGTCCTCTGCGGTGGAGGAATGAACTCATGTTCATACAAGAGGGCAGAAAAGGCTGTTTGGAATGTGTTACCGAATCAATCTGGTAAGTTGCCAGTATGATCGTGGAGAGCATCTGTTCAACACAAACTCCTAAAGTCCTCTTTAACAGGATCTCCCTACTTGAGGGACATAGCACCACATTGTCTGTGCTTTACTCAGACCCTTTTCAGCTGCTTTTGTAAAGGTGCCTTTGGGAGCTAAGCGAAGCCATTGGCCAAGGTGTGTTTCTGGAATGCGTCCTGGCTGACTAAACATTAACTTAAATCAAACATTTATTATGTAAATAGCGATGGTGATTCAACACCAACACACAGGATGTGGATTATTTGACGCAGGGTTATTTGACGCAGCAGGTCTCTTGTGGAGTGCCGTGTGGAGTATGGTCTGGTCACATACACTTTAACGCGCACTCTACACATTGTTGTCTTAGTCCACAATGTGATTGTTCCTTGGGTGTGTTTGCAGAGCGACAACATCCACAGCTGGTCACACAATGCTGTTCACTGATCTGACTCCCATTTATGTATCGTACTCCAAATGCACTCCAATAAAACTATATTGGAAGAAGAGCAGATAAACCATATCAGTGCTGTTTTATTTGCAGTTAAATTGTAATTATATTGTAATTTTATTTACAGGGATGGCAATCTGTTAAAATTCCCAGACGACAAATTATTTTTTGTCTTTATATACGGCAGTCAACAAATGATTTCATGTTAGCTAAAATGTTAGCTGAAAAATTAGTAGACGAAAAAAGTCAGACATTGTATTGTATTCTGACCAATTTCTGAAGTTTCCATCACCCACTTCTTAAATACAAGATTACATGGTTTATGGTTGTTGACCCCATTTGACGGTTGGTCCACACTGGCCTATACTGAATAGACTGGCCAATTTCAATTTCAATTACCACTATTTCACTCTAGGTCTACTCTGCACTAACCATGTACTGTACTATATGTGTAATTTTCACAGATTTGGTAACAAGTTTAAAATAAGATTTCTTTTAAACTCACTAGTTTGCCATAACATGAAAGAAAATGAAAAAGAGTCTCAAGGTGCTTTCAAACGATTTAAAATGTATTATTAGTGTAAGTACAATACATGACTTCTTATCATGCAGTCATCTTCTAGGCTACAGTATAGATAAGACAATTAACTTAGTACAGCATGTGGAAACAGTAAACACTGTGAGACAGTTGATGCATAAGATCCGGGATGACTCAATACCACAATCCCTGGCAGTCTCTTCAATATAAACATCCTACATTGGCGCTTAAGAGAGTTTCCCTTCAGACAGAAGCAAAATCCCATCCCTCAGAACATCATGATATCTGCCCTCTGATCATATGGCAACATATGGCAAAATACATTACAATCAATCTATGTAGCACAGAAATGTTTGACATCTACACAATTATATAAACTTAAAATCTAACCTATCTCCATGGACACCCCCACCCCTCCTCCTCCTCCTCCTCCTCCTCCACCCCCACCCCCACCCCCCCTCCCTAGACATTCACAGAATGTGTGGTGTTTTACAATCCATTTCAGCAAACAGTGAAGTGCCAGAAGCTTAGCTGTAATGAAGTGTCCCCTGTTCTCTTGTAAAGCAAGCACCTATATGGCAGTATAGATAAAGCTGTCCACTGCCTTGAGACCCTTTATATGTCTTTCAGGATCCATTCAGTCTGTGCCATGCTGCCACCACCTTCTCAGGGTGTGCTATGGTGTCCCTCCACTGCTCGCCAGCTTCTTGTGTGGGGCTATCAAATCCCAGGTGAACCTGTAGAAAATGTCACATAACGGTAATCTCAGCTGTTACATTCCAAGTGCTTTTTTTCAGGTGAGAGAAATAGGAGAAGTGTGTGTGCGGGGCGTGTCGTGTCGTGGATACAGAAATATTGGGGTTTTATGTGGGTCTGAGTGTGGTAAAACATGCTCACCTGGCCGAGGAGGTATTTTCTTCTGACAGAGCTGCGGCTGTAGAGTTTAACTGACAGTTGGAAGCCCTGGTCTAAAGCCGCCACGGGGAAGTAGAAGATCTCTGTCCACTGAATCTGACATCCAGAGGACTTCAGCGCACGAGTCTTCTTCTTGATCACCAACCTACCCGGCTGGTGCATCTCTGTCTTTACAAAGAAAGCTTTTCGACGAGGGAAAACATAAACAAATTGGTTACTTGATTTGCCCTGTTTTAGAAAATCATGTCAGTGAGATGCTGTTGTTGGTCAGGCTATCCAGACACCTACACTGGCTGAGGGGTGCAGAGGAGGCCGGGAGATTTTGGGCTGCGAGGACCTGGAGCTGGATGCGCCCAGTGACAGGCTGGAAGCAGGTTGCCAGGTGCAGCTCAGCATGGCAGATCTGGGGAAGGAGAGCATCAGCCACTGGGGACAGTATAGATTTGTACGGTCGCAAACATTTCCTCCATGCTAATAAACATATTCACTCTATCCCAAGACGTTATTTACAGACTTGGTTAAAACACTGTAAATCTAATGACTGTGAGTTTTTTTGTTCTCGCTCGAGTCATTTGTATCTATGCTGCTGTTCAATCTCTTTTGTATGGTTGTATGAACATCTGATGAATGACAGGAATGCAGACAATATAAATGCACGCTTGCCAAACTGGCAACATCATGGACTGGTCTGAAGGGGAACACGCAAGCAAATAAGAGACAGGGAGTAAAAATACAACACAGACATAATCTTTTTCTTGACGTTTTCATGAGTTGAACCAAAGAGAAAGATGTGAGTGGAACCAATGAGTGGAACCAAAGGGAAATATGTTCGGTGCTTGTGTGCTTGTCTGACTGTGTGTATTGCCTTTTGAGGTCATTTTTACTGTCTAATAACATGTGCCCGTTAACTGGAAGAATTGTATGGGGCTCCCCCTCTGAGAGCATGTTGATGATTCACCCACCGCCTGATCTATAAATTGCAGGAACAGAACCGCATTTTACTGTCACTTTATTATTATTTACCCATATACAGGGCCATTATCGACAAAACCTCTCTCATCTGAATCGTTGGTTTGACCTACTTTCCCTGTGTTAAATTTCCAGCATCTACAACCCTGATGGGTTTTTCCAATAAACATTTCCTTTCCAATTCCCCTTTTCTCTAAAACTTCCTTAATACTCCTCTTCTTCCTTGTCATATTATGCAACAGCAGAGAGGCTTAGTATATCAATATTGACTTAGGTGCCAACAGCCTGCAATATATCAAAAGGAAAACAGTTTTATGAGGCACATGCAACTCTCAGTTTCACTCTTCACGTAGTGTTATATTGTAATATGTAATAATAAAAAGAAAGCGCATTGAGAATAGCCACAGTCTAGAATAAATAACACAATTGACCTTTTCCCATACGACAGGCATTTTCTCTTGGCAACAATTACAGAAGGCCTACTACAAAGACGAAGATGATGCATAACTAAAATCAACATCATATTCCTACCAAGGCCAACATATACATTCTGTAACAGAATGTTGCAAAACCATTAAGCATCACCTGAACAAACCCTATTGACACCCTATTGACATGACGCTAAAGAATTATACAAACAAGCCAGTGCGTCACAGTGGTTGCAGTTCTTTTTGGTCAGTAAAGAGAAAATAAAAGAACGAATAAGAGCGGGAGACAGTAAAGAGAGAAGTAAAGAACATGTCAGAGTGGGTAGTCAAGAGAAACAGCACATTGTTGACATTTCCCAAGACTAGACAAGGGACGCATGACAGTAAAAACTCTCTCTCTTTACCCCCCGTTCTCAGTGGGACACTATAGCGGGACACTCACAGAGGTTTTGGACATTGGGCTGAGGTCAAGCCAGTGCTCAGTTTCCTCGGTGCCCAGCTGGCGCAGGGATAGGACACACTCAGCCACCGTGCGCTTCCTGGGGTGGTACGTCTGGAGCCGCAGCACCAGCGCACTGCAGCGCAGCTGCTGCAGGAGCAGCGAAAACACGAAGGTCTCCATGAAGACAATGTCCTGAGAAGGGAAAACAAGAGCACAGGCTAAGAATGGGTATAGTCAACCTACTTTGTTACTCTCAGTTTAATCTCAGAGGGAATGGTTCATAATAACTAGGCAATATCACCTCATTCACTGTCATCAATGTGCTATCTAACTCATTCCTGGCCTATCAAATCAACCTGTAGTCCGTGAAATGCAAAAGCTCAATAGAGACATTGTGTCAGAAATGATTAAACTAGCAGTACGGGGGCCAATAGTAAAGTAATACCCAGGGGATAGGAAGGCCAGCTGCCAGAGTGAATGACCTTTTCTCTGGCTTACCAAACAGAGGCCCAATGTTAAAGACAAGAAGACGCGGGCATCCTGGGCTGCTGGTGAGACGAGAAGGTAACTGACCACCAGTGATGTCGCTCTTTCTCTTATCCTTCATGTGCGAGCCAATTTAATGGATAAATTGAGTTTTTTGTAATATTTTGTTCTAACTTACCGAGGAACCTTCCTTGATTGAGCTCTTGAACTGTATCGGTTTGGTCATAGTGATGATGCCTTTGATTCCCATCTTTTGTTGTTCAACGCCCTCCAAAGGAAAGTTCAAATCCTTACACTGATAAAAGGGAAAGAAAACATGATTTGAGATTGTGCTACAGAATGCATGGAGCATAGTGTATTCACTACACATTCTGTGCATTTTTTTTACATTTACATTTTTGACATTTATCAGATGCTTTTATTCAAAGCGACTTACAACAAGTACATTTGTCTACAGTAAGTGAATCATCTATACACCGGTCATCATAAGAAAAACAAATCTATGCTGTGCAACACATTCTGTACTACAATTCTGTACATGAAAAATGAAAATGAAACAGTGCAGTGATTATTTCCATTGAGACAGTGAGCGAGTTAATAGAGCAGTCAGAGGAGTTATTGGGATGAAGTTTCATGGTCCTGGATTCTTTACAGACAGAGGCTCCATTGAGCCTCCAAGGAGGGCAACACAATGGAGCATTTTGTCCCCCTGAGCGCACTCTCCTCCAGGCCTGTAACCGTACCTGCACCAGCGTGATCCACACCTGCTCCTGGGCCTCCTGGTAGCTCAGCCGGACACACACCTTTCCCAGGTCCCTCTCATCCCCAGACAGAGTGATGGACTCTACAAAACATGCTCACATTGTCAAATGTCAGCTGAAATGTGTGTGTGTGTGCGTGTGTGTGTGTGTGTGTATGTGTTTGTGTGTCAAACATTCACAAACAACTTGTTATTAAATTAAGTCAACACAGAATTGTATTTGTGCCATTTTGTCGTGACGAACAAGCTGCGTGTCTCGATGAAGAGATGTCTCTATATCGGGAGTGTTATCTGAGGATTCGAATGCATGACTGAAGTTAAAACATTTGGAAGTAATTACTGCGTCTGCCCTTTCACGATTGCTCTATCTGACTCAGTCGCACTGCTTAGGAAGGTCGGGGGTGGAGGGGTGGAGGTGGAGGGGTGGAGGTGGAGGGGTGGAGTGGGGACTGTATTTTTCCTCTCAAAGAAAAAACAGAAAACGAACCTTGCCAGAAACAATGCTAGAAACTGAAATAATTACCAAGACTTCGACTGCTTTCAAGGGAATCTCTCTTGGAGGATGTGCTGCTCTGGACACTGGACACCGAGTCAAAACGCTACGGACAAACCAAGACATAAAGGAGAGCTTCAAAGTTAGATTTCTCAGATGAAACGAGAGAGCAAACTCAGCAATGACGTTTCCACATTGTGAGTTTTGAATAATGTTTGACGTGGTTTTGGGGCGTGACATGAGACAGAGTGCTCATAACATTGGCTATCAAATATTAATGTTATAACTAATGGAGTGTTAATGACAAGCAGACATAATATCCTTTATATAACTAATACAGCAAAGAAAACACGCCCAGAACAGCCCAAACATCACCCATTGTAAAACACTAAACGTAATGGTGATTAATTACCACTTCATCCAGCACAATCACCAAAGCTTTGCTCCTTCTTTATAAAGACCTCAGTTGAGTAACAGTCAATGACAATATTCAAGAACCCAGTGACGCACAATGACTTATTATGGAGTACAGAAATAGGTATTGCCTATTGCCTATTGGATTTAGGGCTTAGTACACAGGGGCATCTCATTGAAATAGTCAAAGGGGTTTGAATATATAAACATCCTCACTTGCAGATGGCCCTGAGGGCTAGACAGATCGAACATGGAGCTACTCAGCCTTTGTCTTTTCAGATCCCAAACTGGAAGGCAAGCAAACAAGGAATTACATGGGTGCTAACACACTATAAAAAGGGAGGGTGCTCCTTTGAGACATTTTGTTCTGTAGCTAAATGAAACATCAATCATCAATTTCAATTATTATATTATAATCAAAATTATTTTACTGTTATCTTTCAACTCTACAGTCAAAATACACTCCATACACATTGTTTTGAAACAGGTAAGATAATTTCAGTCATAAGATGAATTAATCACAAAATTAAAGAAACAAAGTAACCTTGATGGGACAATTCTCAATAGGGACATTACATACCTGCGCCATGGGGACTGTTTTTTGCTCTAGGGGACATACAGTCTGGATTGTAGACAATGTTACTGCTCCCAGAGAGCTCAGCCTTCCTCTCTGCATAGGTACTCCTGGCAGAACCTGGTTTACAGAGAGGTTACAGTGTGCTTAGACATTACACATTGCAGGCTATATAACGATTAACCTATATGTGTGTAGACTGCAAGGGCTCATATACTGTAGACTGCAGTGCAACAATGTCTTCGACTCTCTGGTGTCCGCAACTATTACAAGGCACTATTATAGAATCTGATTTAAGCATATGATTAATGTAAATACAATGTTAATGTTAATGTATGTACAGTAGTATGTATGTATGTGGTAATCATTTGAATGAGGATCTCAAATTTGCCATTTTCCCAAACACAACAAGCCTTATCGCACATAACACAGAGCATACTTTTCACTGACTCCTAGGAGACCGCAGGTCATGGTAGTGGTACATACTCTGTGCGCCTGACTGGTAGTTGGGGTAGTGAGAGCCTCTCGGTTGGATGTAGGAGGGCTTGAATGTAGGGAGGACAAAGGGCACCTCTTTTCCATCTGGGGGAAGCTTGGAGAGGAGGTAGTCCTCTGAAACTCTGCCCCCCTTCCTCAAATCACCTGGGGTTGCTGCCTTGGCAGGTGGCATCTTCACTCTAATCACTTTAGAGCATAAGAAATCCATCAAAAATACAAACAGGCTAGTTAAGGCACAGGCTGTTTATAATCTTTTTGAAAGTCAAACACGTCAACTCACCTTGGGTCTCTAGTTCCTCCTTGACTAGAAAGCTCTTGCAACAGTTTTTGATGCATTCCATTGCCATACTAAAAGATTTGTAGATTCAGAGTGGAGAATAGGCTGCACAGTAGCACTGAACACAGAACGCAAAGGACCTGTGAAAGTTTCCTATGATGTATATTAAAACATATTGATTGATGATATCACTTTATGACCATATTACATTCATTTATATAGAGTACGACTGACAGTCTATCCACCTATGAAAATGTCAAATCTAGAAAAACTCATGTTAACAATATTACTTTGAAATCAATAATCTTATAATCGCAACTACCAGGTCAAACCATTTAGAAATACCTGCTTGTTGTACCGCTAGAGAAACGCGCAGAACTGAAATCCTAAATAAATCCTTCCGTGATGAAGACAGGTGGAACACGAGAACTCTCCAGCGCTCATTCCAGTAACCCTCTATCAAACAAGTTGTCGGTCCTAGTGCCCGTCGGCAGCACCGCTCATCTTAAGTTACTCAAGCAGCCTACAGCTCTTTCTCTCTCTTTCTTTCTCAGGGTGCTTTACTGAGTGGGTTGCCCTACTGAGTGGGTTGCCCTACCGCCTTTCTCGGATGCGCGCTTCCTTCTCCGAATACTCGAAGGAAATAGAGTGCAGAAATTCCAGTGGTTATACAATAGGCAGTGTCGTGTTAGGATTATTTGTTCACTCCCTGTTTTAATTTGTTTAAATACACACGATTGAATGAACGATTATCAGTCACATAGGAATAACTTTCACCAAATACAGATTTCAGGTCTAGTATATCTTTTGTTTATTTTACTGACCAGGCTCACTTACAGGTTCTCACGGAAGGGGAATATGAAATATGACAGTCTTGTCGACTAACCCTCAAAACATTACTGACCTTGGGTTTTTAATGTGCGCTGACACAAGAACTCAGAGAAGCCGCACTCGTCCAAGTCTACAATAAAGCCTATACTTTCCCTATAACATGGCTTAAAAACATTAAAACGCTTTTGTGAAAATTAAAACAAAATGTAATAGTTCATAAAACAGGACATGACCAATGTGCAGTAATATCCTGTCCCCACTTAAGTATACACTACAGCACAGCTGAGCTGCCCTGTAGCAGTCAGAGATACAGTTGTACTTTCCCAATACAGTGACAGTAACAATGTGTGCAGAGAGCAGTTCAGTCAGGCGTAGATAAACCTGACAAATTCAATGAACATCATTCTTGAGTACATATCACTGTCCCTTGACGGCTTGATGACATTTTGATAACACATGGAGAGCCTGTTATTACAAATCATAAAGCATCACTAATACATCAACTCACATATTGTAAGCTCACTTTCACAGCTTATTTAAAGGATAAAGGTTCACAGAAAATAAGGTGACCGTGAGTAAATGACAGAGAATGTGTATGCAGGAAACAGACAACACTGACAATGCTGGATTACATTTTTCAAGAGCAGAGAAAAACTATTTTTGTCTTTACAACATAAATATCCTTCTGTGTTGAAGTCTGGCAGCCATAAAGTACAGCGTCCATTAAAAGAGTCAAATGTGGGGATGGGGACGGTGAAATGGAGAGCAAGGTGGTCCCCTTTTAAGAGGTGAAAGTCTGTTTCGACAATAATGATGGTGAGATGAACACCATCAAGTTAACTGAGTCAAGTGGAGCTGCCTGGTGGAAGACGATTGGAGAATAGGATGCTGGATCCTTCGACCACAAGGAGAAACTATCAAAGATAAGGGAGGGAGGGCTTCAGTAAGGATGCTCCGAGACATATATTGTGAGCCGTATGACAGAGCTGCCACGGAAGTTGATGAGATTGTTGACTGTGACCATCTCCAGGTCCAGGACCAGTTCTTTGGGCCCCTTGATGGGGCGTGTCAGAACCAGAGTGGCACTGACATTGCTGGTTTGCTGTAAAATAAGAAAAAGGACAATTATCTTCATGCTGCGGTACAACACTAGTTATACAAGGCCGATATGTTTCTTGTGATTTCCATAACGGACACCTAAATGAATTGCATTCCTATTGTATACTTTCTGCTGTTCACCATTTCCTTCATGTAGGAGTGACAATGTAAGACCAAACACAGCTGAGTCCTGGGCAAACAGAATGCACCCTGCATTTCATAAATCTTTTCTCACACCAAAAACAAACAACTCAGGGAATGTCCTATCATTCAAGACATGGCAATCAGAATCTCCTCTTGAGTCACTGGCTCAACAGAGCTCTACCCCCTTTGCACACAAATTGCTCCACCTGCTGGCCACCCCACCTTACATAGTGCACATGCTGAGTAACAGCTGTGCCTGAGTGTCACCTTATCTCAATGAGAGGTATCGTTTTAACAGCGTAACAGCTTCAGGGCATTAACAGCTTCAGTCAGTATCGAAGGCCTGGGAGCATCCCCTACAACCCTTGGGCCTTGAGCCCTCACTCACCCTCATGTAGAACTCTCGGCCGTCATTGCCTGACTTTATCTGGAAGATGTAAAAGGCCCCAAGGTAGCGAGTGGTGGCCTGCATCTGGAAGATGTCTACCGGCACGGTGCGACCTGAGGACAGGTCCATATGCCTGTACAGGATGGTAAAGGGCCTTTCTTTGCAAGCAGGGTTCTCAGCTGAACACATACACTGACTGAGGGTGAGGGATGGGGTGAGGAAGGAGAGGAAGAGAAATATCTTTAGAACAATATGACAGAGTAAATACTATAATAAGACACCTAAAAAGCAAACATTTCCATTCTACACATCATATTTTTTTGGTAGCACTTAAGTTATAATGAGAGATGTTGAAATGTTTGAATACATATTAAATACATATTAATACATTTAATAGATTATGTAATAGATATGTAATAATATGTTCAGCCAGGGAGTGAGTGTGATACTCACTTGTCACTGAGTTCAACGTAAGGTGGGTCACATTTCAAAGGATCCAGGCATGTATAGCCTCCCTGGAAATTGAAACATACTTGTGCTGTTGTACAGGTGTTGTTACCAGAGTCACATTCATTGATATCTTCAAAATCAAACACACAACAATTAAAGTCAGTTTAGATATCATCATCATCATCAACATCATCAACAACAACAAAAAATAACATCAGCATTAATCATAGCAAATAACATCCACTAGGGGTATACAAATATTGCGCAATGAGCAGTTGTTTTTGTACAAAATAGTACAAATGTATGTAACAATGTGAAATTTGTATTAGCAAGAAGTTGGTATGACATTTCACCAGTACAAAAAACTGTAATATCCAAAGTTATCCATTTTGACTGCTGTGTGTCTCAAAGAAAGGTTTATGGTAAAGTTGGTCACAAAGTCAGTCAGGGCATCATCATGGTCCCCATTACCTTCACAACTCCTGCCATCCTCAAATATGTAGTACCCCGGTGGGCAATGACAGGAGAAAGACCCAGGGGTGTTCACACATGTGTGCTGACACAAGAACTCAGAGAAGCCGCACTCGTCCAAGTCTACAAGCAACACACACAGTATTAATACTCATCACTAAGCAAGTAATCACTCACTGTTGAAACAACAAAATAAATAAATGTTGCAGGAATCTCTTTTACATTCATACATGCCTTTTACCAAACTAGTATTGACCCCCCCCCCAAACATTATAACACAAAGTCAAGGAGTTAATTTCCAATCCCATAAAGCACCCAGGTGAAAGTAGGCACACCACACCCATAGAGGATAGAACAGTGTTCTACCTCTATGGGCACACCTCCCTTCTGCCTTGCTCCACTAACTCCTTAGGTTGTTGTGGTACAGAACATAATTAGCTCTCATCACCGATACACGAAGTCCCGTCGGCCGCCAACTCAAATCCCTCATCACAGTTGCACATGTAGGAGCCGTAGGTGTTGAAGCAGCCATGTGTGCATGGATCATCCTCACACTCGTCCACATCTAGGGAGGGGTGGATGAGCTGTTAGAGGAACTCCTTACTTGCCTTTATAATCACAACACACTATGCACATTGATGTTGGCGAGGCCATCCAAAGGGCTGTGTCATGTGAGTTTGTGTGTGCATGACTGAGAGTGTGTGTGTGTGTGTGTGTGTGTGTGTGTGTGTGTGTGTGTGAGTGTGTGTGTGTGTGTGTGTGTGTGTGTGTGTGTGTGTGTGTGTGTGTGTGTGTGTGTGTGTGTGTGTGTGTGTGTGTACCTTGACAGGTCCTGCTGTCTGTGTTGATGAAGAAACCAGGGTTACAGGAGCAGGAGTAAGAGCCTGGCACGTTGGCACACAGTTGCTGGCAGTATCCATAGCGACACTCATCAATATCTGGTCAAAGAGAGGTGGGGCAATCAGGGGACAGAGAGAGGAAACTGTTTAATAATGCATACAGCACAAGAAATTACACAGAAATTAAAGTACATATATTAATGCTTGACATGCCCTATACTGACAAAGCAAAACAATCCCTTCCATATAATCTGCACCACTCTTGAAATGTTATGATTCAATTGTGTGTCAAACTAAATCATGATCCCAACTTTTCAATCAGACATCATATTTCTCTCTTGAGAAGGAGTTCTTACCCTGGCACTGTCCACTCACAAGCCAGTACCCCTCAGTACAAGTGCAGGTGTATCCTCCTGCTGTGTTGATGCATGCCTGGGTGGGGTTGCACTGGTGAGAGTTTGCCTCACATTCATCAATGTCTGGAATAGAAAAAGAGTGAGATGGGGGAAGAAATGTTAACAGAATGTTGTTAGAAAAAAATAACGTACAGGCGCATCCACAATGCACCATATTAAAGTCAAGATTTTTATTGTTGTTGACACAAACACACCCACACACAAGAAGAGGAAGAGAGAGTATGTGTTTACAGTGTTGCATGGACAGAGAGGGACCATTTACACAAATACAGTTTAAAAAGTCATTACACAAGGTAAGAGACATTAACTCCCTTTAGGCAGCTCACACACTACCTCATAATCAGCACATTTCCTTATGTGGACATCACAAATCAAAATTCCAATGTTTATGGTTCTCAGGCAATGAGGTCACCAATTTATAGAGAAATGGGGTGAGAAGTGGGCGGGAGCATGAAGTCCAGAAAAGCTCTTGTTTAAACAGGCAGTCGAGATAAGCGATACTGTCTGATGGTGAGTGTTGGTCTTTGTGCCAAGTTGGTCCACTGGACCTCTGTGGGGGTGGGACAGGGCTATAGCACTGGGCTGGTGGCCAAAAACAACACAGCCCAGCCCCTGCTTGCAGTTAACGGTTCAAACCCCTCTGTATGGCAGTCAGAGCATCTGCACCCCATGTGTACTATGACCCCAGAGAGCTGAACTGTGTATCACACTCTGGGAGCGTTTCAGTTCAGCTCCTTATATAGGCTGTTTCATGAACAGCCCACATGGCTGGGGTAAACACTGACAATCTTGATCAACTTGAGGAAAGACAAGAGACATACACATATCTCACATTTGTGCCATCAAATAAAATAAAACAATATGCAAATAGAAAACAACAATCCAAAAATTGCCACAAGGCAAATGCTTTCAAAACATAACCATCAAAAACATAATAATCCAATGTACACCCAATGAAACCAGGTGAGACCACACTCAGGCATATGAAGTAAAAACTTCGGCTTGTTTAGCATTGCATGCATCCAATTGAACTAATCATAAAACAACTTAGTCACTACATTGCTATTAGCTTATTAAAACTGTACTAAACTACCGGTATACTAGTTTGCAAATTTTCAAATGCACCAGGAAACCTACAGCATAGAGCATGATAGCATAATAACATGATGACCTACATGATCGAGAGTAGAGGTCATAATTATAACAGTGTTATGTGCAAATGAGAGTAGTTCAAAGTCTCAATCCTGAAGAATAACAAATAACAGAGTCTAGACCTAACGGAGCTCCAAGTGCATGTGTGTGTGTGTGTGTGTGTGTGTGTGTAGTAATAAGCAAACAAATACTATTGACAGAAGAGGTTCTTATAGTATCAAAGGCCCCACCAGAGGGCTGACTGGCTGTTTGGTTCTGCCTGACTGACGCCTTAGTGACACTGACATTACGCACAAGACAAAGCCCTGTCTGTACCAGGCAGCATGGGACAGGATGTCACGGTTTATGAAGTCCCTAGTCCATAACTGTGTCACTCAGCAGCCCCTTACATCACCACACACACCTTGAGAGGTTAGACGTCTCACAGCTATTAACCCAGCCCAGTGGAATGTCTGTTCTGCCAACAAGGCACAGATTTGGCAACAAATGACCTCATCATTGGCTAATGGGCATTGCAGATGGTTGAAAATAGCGGCTCTTGGATTTGTGGTTTACCCTAACAAGGTTTAGAGTAAGATCTCTGAGAGCTTTTCCTTCCCATGAAGAGATGCATATTTGTGTCAGAGCTAAAAGCATGCCTTGGAGTATGAATATACACACATGTTCCACTTATTATGGCGTGACACTTGATTTAGCTGGAATTACAGAAATACAATACTCTAAAGGGTTTGAGAGTTTCTACCTGATCCAAGTCCAAAATATATGTAGAACAGGGAAGAAAATTAGCAAATGTATGTTTAGCACCTGGCATCTATTAATGTTATGGTTATGTTACATTTGCTGTTGTGTTAAACCTTTGGCATCCGGTACTCTTTTGGAAATTCCACAGAATCTAACATCGAAATTGGATCTGTTGTGCAATCTACCAAAGAGCTGATTTTGCTCAGTACGAGAGTCTGTTTTCCTTCCAAAATCATGTGTGATGACAGATCACTACAATGACAATGACCTACAGTACAGTGTGATGTTATCTACCTGCAGTCTATGAAAAACATCATACACAGCTGGCCAACAGAACTGGACTAACCCAGGGAGAAGTGCTGGTAGAAGTGCTGTTGACTGCTTTAGAAGACACAGTCTTGGCTTGTGGACCTCATACCTGAGCTGCCTCAGTCAATGAGCAGAGAGTGAGTCCCTACCAGATTAGAAGTAAAGGTCAAACACCATAAAAAGTTTTGAGCACCTGAAGATTCATTGGGACAAAAGCTATTGTAGCAGATGAGAATCAGCCAGTCAGGGAAAATCTCAGTCAAGAAATCGAGACTTGATATGTAATGTGTTACTGTGCTCAACCGAATTAGATAATGAAATAGCAGCAAAGCGGTCAGAGCTACGCTTGGTATTCAAGAAAAAATAAATATTGACATGGAAATTGACTTAGAGACCGCTGTTGCTTCAGAGGTTTCTGCAAGACTGTTTTAACAGTCATCCTCCAAGCCCAGTACCTAATTACCATCACCACAGATATGAGAGAATTATAGAGCGGCATCTTAATTAGTCTGGATTCTGCGTCTAAAGAAAAAAGATTAGGCTACTGTTTGACCCACTATGATTATGTAGGATTATGCAGTCTAACCTTAATCTATTTAATGTGACCACAAAACTCATAGCCTATTGAACAAATTAATACTCATAGCCTATTGAACAAATTAATACTCATAGCCTATTGAACAAATTAATTTCAGCACATAGTCCAACAGCATTTAGGAGACTTGAAATCTCTGATGAATAAGAGTGCTCACCATTACAAACACCATCCTCTCCAAGTGTGTATCCAATGATACATGGTGCGGAGCGGCTCACGATGGGGTAGCTGGGTGCCACAGGACCTGGTGGGGGTGGGGGGAAAGTGTCGGAAAAGCCCACCGCCGTCTCAGAGTAGGGCGGCTCAGGTAAGGATTGCGAGCCAGATCTGGGATAAGGCTGGCTGTATAGGCCCCGTGGGATGCACAGGTAGCCTCCATTCTGATTAACACATTGCATATCCCCTCGACAGGCTTCTGGCACTGTACGGCACTCATCCACATCTAGTAGATAAAGACATCAATTAAGGTTCAGCTTTCAGAAGATCCACACAGACACGATAAGAAATGACTTAGTATCTTACCAACACATTGTCTTGCTCTGCGGTCGTAGGCGAACCCCTCTGTGCAGGTCTAAAAGGAAAGAGGCTTGTTTTGTCGACCAGTGATGGCAAATACACATCTAGATTCAAAGTCAACTAAATAAACAGTGGAGGCTTTTAGTGAGGTGCTTTTCATATAAAACATTTTTTAAATGCTTGGAGCAATACATTTGTTTAATTCCTTACCATGGTTCATAGTCTACCCCCCAAAAGATGTAATGGAAAACTGCCACTCTACTCATTGCAAACCCACTCACTGGGCTAGGAATGAATGAAATCCATGCAAAGAGATCAGTCTCAATAATTCCAACGAGAAGCATATCTTACCTGACCATTTCCGGAGTGGATGCAAAATAAAGTAAATACCAGAGCTGTCAACATTCTGAAAAGATGGGAGTTTCAGTATTTTAGATTTCGTCATAAATAGACTAATTGAAAGCATATTCTCCCAACATATAAGATTCAATGATACAAAACTATAAAGGAAGTTCAGAAGATTGAGAACTGTTGTGCATGCCATAAAAGGCACTCTTGGTGACATAGGCTAAGCAAAATCTTCATGGCTCAACTATAGACACAACTTAGTAAACTCAGCATCTATGGCTATGACTTTCACAATCAAATCTATGACCGAAACAATTCACTAACCTTGCGTATGTCCAGACACTCAAGCCACGTACTTCAAAAAACATATTTTGTGGGATCCTCTTGATCTCCCTCAAAATAGCGACTCAGACGACCCGTAAATTCTTTAAAGTAGGCAAAGTGTTGATCTCCTTACTACTGTAGCGAATGTGAAAAGCCAATGCGCATGTGGTAGCCTAATCTCGCCAACCTCGACTCCGCGCCTTTACGCGAAAACCGACACCAGGTTTTGATTAACCACTGAAGCTTCGGTACATTGACCAACTGTACGGGGGAATGTCTTTCAAAACGAACTCTTCTATTTTTTCCTCACTATATCAACTGTACAGATTGTTTAGCAATGCAAATTAACGGGCCCCCCGAGCACTAAAACAGCTGGATTCAATCATAGAAAGACAGCCCCCTCGAACCAAGGCGCGCGGAGGGAGCTGGCATAGAACAGTTGGAGGGGGTTGATACTGTAGTGACATTGCAAGTATCCGAGGTCGCATTACACTAGTCTAGAGTATTTACTACTCAGTTATTTGAAGAATCGAAAAACATTGCAGAAATCCACAATGGGGGTCAACGTGACGGGTTTCTGGGGATGCTTTACACATTTAAAAACCCTGCATTTTATTGTTCTTTAAAGAGCCGTGAAGAGGCAAAGACATGGTACTGATTATGTTTTGTCAGTCTCATGAGATTGCTCCAGAAGTTGCACTTCTGTATCTGTAGACTAAGTAATTGCCTCTTGACATATGTCTATATTTTATCTTTCCATCTGGTCTTGACATGTTAAGGCTTGCCTAGGTCTAGGACTAATTTGCCTGGCCTGTCAGTGGCCTACTTGGTATATTGGAGGTTCAGACACAGGTGTGTGTGTGTGTAATATCTATCAACACAGCAGTCATTCATTGTTAGTCAGCACTAAAGGAGCGCTTTAGGAGATCTTTTCTACCTGCCGCAATAAGACTGCAACTCCTCCTCCGGCTGGCTCAATCAAGGTGATCAGTCAGGCTGGGGGATGTTAAATCATACTGGACTGTTCTTACTGTATATGTTTCAGATGTCTATTTTATTTCTATTTTTATTCTATTGTCACTTTATTTTGTTGTTGTTGTTTGTGATGTGAGCTGCTGTAACGCCTTAATTTTCCACCTTAAGTACCTATCTATCTATCTATCTATCTATCTATCCATATTCAGTATCCATACAGAGGTGTTCTAAGGTTACTAAACAGATTCAGTTGGTTCAGTATTGGCATCTGTTAAATCAAATAATCACAACTCAAGATCTATCTCCAGTGTGGCCTGGCAGTGTGTCCGTGGCCAATCACAACACTAAAAATAGCGGGTCATTCAAGTACCACATCCTGTTATGCCTCTATGTGGGCATTCGGAAATAAATCCTTCAATTAAATATGTTCAAGTTCAGTTTATTTTGACACACATAATAAACGTCAAGATATGCATAGGATTTACTGTCGTCCTTGTCCTTCGCTGATCAAACCACTGGTTACACTTTATCTGTAGTTTTTAGCTCAAGGTGATAAAGGGTGAATTCAAAAGTATACCAGAGGAATTCATTCCAAAGGAGCAGACAAATATGCATAATTGTGCAGGGATAGTTGTACCTTTATTTAGTCAGAGAAGCAATATATAAAGTGACTGGTACTGATCATAATTATGCTTCCTCCAGTTTCAAAATGATCAAACTAATTGTTACCGTTTTCAAGAGAGTAAGGATATACAATTTGTATATTTTATTCAATTTACCTGGAGAAACATCTGTAACATTCATTCTGCAGCAGTTGATTGTGGATATTCATACAAAAATGTAGAGCAGATACTGTTACAGTTGGCTAGCCTTCATCATGTAAACCTTTTTTTTTTTTATGTGCAGTTTTTACAACTTGTAAATATATATTTATATTCATCATTTACAAACCAAATCACATACCTATCTGAATAGCAAAAATGTAGGCACTTGGACAGTACTTTCAGAACTTCCTAAGCGCCTATAAATATGAAAAATATCACCCATTTACATATATATAACTATATAATAGTACTGTATGTTTATACATAACAGCAGTCTTATAGTCAAACTCTCTGATCAAACCACAGCCCGCAATTACAGCTATAACCACAAAGCTATGTCGCATATCACAGTCTGACTGTCTGGAAAAGAGAGGATTTTGCAGAAAGTGTATGGTTTTAACAGATGCAGAGAGCCATATAAATCTCTCAACATTGCTGGTGCCAGAAAGCATCAGACACACTTTGCATCAGACTGCCTATACCGTATGGCTAAAACAAGGAATACAATACAAAAGAAAACAAAATCCTCAATCCCCAATCGTAATTCCAACCCAAATGTAGTTTACACAAGATGTCCTCCCACACATACAAAGGTGATGATTATATTTCACTGCTGCAAACAGGAATCAAGAACATTGCCCCACTGTGTTCAATGCATATAATGTAACAATATTGTGGCTTGAACACTTACGAAGTCGAGCAAAGGCGGACACTCAAGGCATGAAACAGTAATTGCCTATGAAGTAGAGCTTTCTTTAATAAAGAAGAAAATTCAAACTCATGATAACTCACATCGAAACAGAAAGGGTCTGCTATGTCTTTCTGCGTGGTAGTTGGAAGTAGCAGAAACAGTAAAAGTGTTGAAAAAAAACTGCTCCATCATCTCAATCCATGTAGTGTCGAGTTCCTCTTAATTGGATAAAGATATTCTAGTGACGCACTGTGGCACCACTCACTGCTTCAGTAAGTCTTTGAGCCCGCTGGCCTCGGCAGAGACGGGCACCGGCGTGAAGGTGGGCAGGTTGGCTGAGATGGGCTTCATCAGCAGGTGGCCTCCTGCACTGCTAGCGTTGGCACCACCGGTGTTTAGGAGGGGAACTGCTGCTGAGCGTGGGGCCAGGAAGGGGTTAGACTCCCCTGCCCTCTTGCTGGCTGCCCCCCCACCTGGGAACACAGAGGTTAAGTTTGAGGCAATGTGGCAGAAGATGAGAATGAGAGCATAGGCACCAGTTTGGTGTGACTGATTTACCGTTACAAAAATATATACAATTGGCAACAGTTACTCCCAGGGGGGTCATTACCTGCCACTGCTGTGGGGGCACCGCTGGTGGTCCTTCCAGGGGGTGGAGCACTCAAGGGCTTGATGTCATAGACTGGGAGTTTAGGTGCGGGGAGTGCTGGGGTGGACTCTACTTCCAGGAATTTCACAAACATCTCTGAAAATGACTGCAACACAGAAAAAAACAGCAAAGATCAGAGAACGGCAAACTAAAATAAAATGCTTTTGTTCCCTTTGTGCTATATGCACGTATACTCACATTGTTAAAGCCTTGGCTGTTGGTGGGTCTCAGGGGAGTGTTAGGGACACTTTGTACCGCTCTGCCTCCTAGCCAGCTGGACACCCAGCCAGTAACCCCATGCCGCCCATCCCCTTCCAACATCTGCAATGACAAGGAGAGGGGCCAAGGAGAGGGGCCAAGGAGAGGGGCCAAGGAGAGGGGACAAGGAGAGGGGCCAAGGAGAGGGGCCAAGGAGAGGGGACGTCAACAGGAGACACAATCTCAGCAGGCCAGCACTAAGGGGTCTGTCTGGGAGGTTGGCTTGATTCTGCCAAGTTCACAGATAATGGCTCAAAATGGGACTAAGAAGGAAGAACATAAACTTCCTCAGGGAACCTGATACTTACAAAGAGGGGTGTTGAGAATACAAAACACCATACTTAGGCCACTACTTGGGCCAAAAACAGTGTCCCCAAACAATGGCAAGCAGACCGTAAATTATGAGTACTCTACACACACACACACACACACACACACACAAGCATTCAGAACCTGAGCTGTCCATAATTCCATAGAAAACAAACAAATAAAACCTCATCCTTGAAATGGATTACTGGGGGCAGCCTTCCCACTGAGGCCTATTCTGAAAAGAGGGCCGGTTTTGTGGGACACTTGAAGTTGTAAACACGACTTCAGTGGAAAATTTCAATGGCAAGAAGGAGAGACGACGAAAAAAACATGAAGTGGAACAATCTCAGGAGCAATAAAAATAAGCCTTCAGTGGGGTTGTAATCGCATTTGCCACTCATTCTTCCAATCTGTTTTCCTTTAAGGCTGTTGGGTAATACAGTCTGAATAGTTGAATCTAGTCCCAAACGGCTCCTGCCAACAGCTCTGGATAAGGAAATGCTTTCTTAGCGGCTTGGGCTCAGCCAGGATTTGCAGGAACTGCTGGAGTTAAAAGTGATCAGACTTTGGGATCGACTACTTAGGGCTGCTGTCGTCATATACTTGGAACACAAAATCAGCCAACTGCACAATTTTATACCGTGTACCTCATTGGTCGTGAAACGTGCCCTCATGCAATTTATGATAAAAAGTGCAGAGCAACTTTAATTTGTTTATAAGAGAGAACACAATTGCACCAGTAGACGATACTACTAATGATTGATGAAGAAAAACAAGTCCCTCAGAGATGATATGCAGTTCCCTGCGTAAGTAATGATATACAGTGCCCTGTACTGCAGCCATTTTCAGTTGTTGTTTTGAGGACGTTTTGCCTAAAGTCTCCTCTTCAGCAAATGAAATGCATGTTTAATAGGGTTTAAATCTGGAGATTGACTTGGCCAGTCAACAACTTTCCACTTTTTGGGCCTGAAAACCTCCCTAGTTGCTATAGCAGTATGCTTTGGGTCATTGTCCTGCTGTATAATAAAGAGCTGTCCAATGAGTTTGGAGGCATTTGCTTGTACTTGGGCTGTCAAGACGTTTCTGCACACTTCAGAATTCATCCTGCTCCTGCTGTCAGCAGCTACATCAACAATTAAGACAAGTGAGCCAGTTCCAGTGGAAGCCATAGCACCCCCTCCACCGTATTTATACACCACCGGGTATACTGAGGATATTGGGCAGTTCCTTTTTTCTCCTACTCTGGTACATGAGTCTTTCAGGTACTTTTTTTTAGCAAACATGCTTAATCATGGTGAGCATTCTTCGGTCATCCACTGTCATAGCCTTCCTTGGCCTACCAGGCCGTTCGCTCACCAGTGCTTTCTTTCCTTTTAATGGTAAAAAGTGTTGTAATTTCTGAATGGTGAAAGCAATATATACACAAATGCCGTCAAATAAAAGCTGAGAATATCTATTTAAACCTTATAGAGTTAAAAAGCCAAAAGAAGAGCCAAAAGAAGAAAAAATGCTCCATTGTCCGATGACTTACGCAAGGCACAGTATATACAGAGCACCATCCTCTATCTCCCCAATACAACAACAATGGCTCTATTGAGTAGAAGCTGGATTCTCATACAGTATGTGAGGGAAGAAATACATGTCTCTATTCCTGTCACCACTGTACTGCTGCCAAGACCAGAATACCTCTTTTCAATAATAAAGGAAAAGAATATTCCCTACAGTAAAGGACCCGAGCTCACAATGATTAACAATACTATCAGTTGTGAAGGGGAAGCCAAGCAAAACATATGACTTGATAGTTTGCTATGAGTATAAACAACAATAATTGAAAATGCCCTGGGGATTCACATTCAATCATCACGGTCTTCATGCTCAGAGATACACAGAAATCAGTGAGAGCACCAGATACATATTTCTAAAGAAGGATTAGAAAAAGAGCGGGGGGTTGCTGTCACCTTGTCAACGTCCTCCCGGTCCAGTCCCAACACGCTTCCCATAAGCATCAGTACTTCACCTCGCTTATTCTTAGGGGAGTGGAAGTACCCCATAAACAGGTTGCGCATGAGAACCCTGAGGAAACAACAATTACACTGGCATGCCTGAAGAAGGAATAGCCCTGCACCCTATGCATCTGTTAGATACAGGCCAAGCTGTGTGTATGGTACAGAAATGTCATCAATTTTACCTACATGATCTTTACTTTGGTCACACCTCATATACAAATGTTCTTGTTCAGGGTCAGCGCTGAATGCTGAACTTACTTGTCTACCCGTCCCTCTGTGCTGTTGAGCAGGTTCATCAACTTGTCTTGAGCCTCCTCCAACATCTCCTGCCTTATGTCCACTGGAGAACACACACAGACATATTTCATGGTCCAGCAGCAGATGTTTGAAAGAAGGCTACAGTCAACACTTCAGTCTCACTCTTTAATAAAATATTTTTGACATATTTGTCAAGCAGACATGCCAAAGAAAAACCTCTGTCATCAATGAGATGGCAGATCAGGGCATGCTCGGGGTGAGTCCACCAGGCCCATATGCAACCATTTCAGAGCCTTTTTTGTAAAACAAATGAATACGCTCACAATCGTCTGGATTTCTATCATGCCTGAAGAGCAGGCAAGTCTGAGAATTTCTTGTGAAGTAATGGCTGCGTCTGAAACTGATAGGGTGAAATCAGCAGACTTTGCAACTAAAAATGATGTGGGAAAATCTACCCCAGGGAAATTCCTGTGCACTATGATTTGATTTATTCTATTTTTGTTATTAGAGAGTGGGAGATAAGAACGTGTGAAACGTGCCTGTAAAACATGCTGGAATGCCAGACGACAAATGAGGGTTGGAGAAAGGGGTCTAATCCTGTGCTAGGCATTCAGCATGAAAGATATGGAAAATGGAGAAAAAAAAAGCCCAGCGTTCAAAGAGAACTTGGCAGTCGGGACGGGGTATAAAATTTACATGCTGTCAGAAAAGAGACAGCAAGGTATCACTGAAGAATGCATATCATCCATAACATCTTAAGCAAAAGCAACAGATGGGCAATGCGAGTCTTTGAACCGAGATATAAATCACGCAGAAAGTAAGAGACATTCATGGTGAAGACAATGATTGTTTCATTATAGCCTTGTAAAGACCATGGAAACATGGTGAAGATACTTTGTAATCAGACCAAAGGCTGTAAGATCAGCTTCATCAAATTTCATGATACCCTCCCCTTGCCATCAGAGTTTGCCCTGGCATGAAAAATCACAGCGAAAGTCTCCATACACAAGGAAATAACCATTGCATAGTGTGTGACGTAATATCTTATGGATCGCAAATTCAAACAGTGAAACCTGTAATGACTTGTGCAGCACTCCTAAAGACATTTGCTCACCTTGTTTTTTCAGCTCTTCAAGCTGCTCCTCCTTCAGATCGAGCTGGTCAGTGAGCCGAGATGCTGAGTCCAGAGCAGCATTGGCCTCGTCCAGGTTGATCTAAGTGGGAGAATGTCTAATCAGATAAACTATCCTGGTTTTGTTCATGTTAAACTCGCAGTGTGCCTCCGAATATTACATATATTTTCAGTCTGGGGGTGATGTAAAACGTATGTAATGTACATGGATATCTTGAGTGATCAATAACACACTGTCAGATCAGTCCAGATGAGGATATGAGAAGTAGGTGTAAGGTGGGCGTGTTGAATGTGAAGTGGCCTACCTGAAGAGCTGAAGCTCTGTCCTCTAAGTTCAGTGCTTTCCTTCTCCACTCATCCTTCTCCCTCTTGTGCTTGTCAAGCTCTGATGAATACATCGCTTTCTCCTCTAAAGGGTGTAATAGTAGAAAAGACAAAACATTAGTAACCTGCGTGGAGGTCAGGACATGCTCTGACGTTGAGTCATGACATTAAAAAAAAGAACAATAGATAAATAATAGAATCAAATCATATTTTCTCTCACAATAACTTGAATTATAGCACCAGGTGCATGATGTGAGAGCGGAGGCTACTTGCCTTGTTGAAACTGCTCCAGCACCATCTGCAGGTTTGAGAGTGACACAGCATACTGGTTGACCTGGTCTTGGGAGGTGCGGAGCTGGATGATGGCCTCGTCTCTCTGTCTCACTGCTCCACTCAGCTGCTCCTGCAGGGACTCCACCTGTAGGCTGGCCTGTTGGCTATGGTGAGGAGAAGAAGTGTAAGATTAGAATAAGACATAAAGACAAGACAGTAGTAGTAGTAATAACATCTTCAAAACAAAACAATTCTTTTCCAATTCAAAAAGACTAAAAAAACGGTGAATTCACCATCACTTGCAACTCGGAACACCTTTATCCGTTTACAAGACAACATTTACCTGGCGCTCTCCACAGCACTGGAGGAGGTTGCCAGAAGTGCCACCCTCTTCCGTAACTCCGTCTCCCTGTCCTCTGCCGCCAGGGCCTCTCGCGTGTACGAGTCCTCGATCTCCAGGAGGTGGTTGCGTAACCTGTCCAGCTCCAGCTTCAGCCGCTGCTCTTTGTCCTTCACGTGCTGCAGCTGGGGGCCACCAGGGAGAGAGGAGTCAAACATGTGTTTGGTCTTAAACAATAAAAGACGATTCACTACATTCAACGATATTTGGTTCCCATGCACAGTGTGCATACTAAATACATATATTAAAATAACATTGAGCATGCGATACTTGGAGCATCTGTTCAGACCCCTGTGCACTTATGGTCGTCTTACCTCACTCTGCACTGCGGTCGTCGCCATTTGCTTCTGTTTGAGTGCCAGCATCACCTGGTCTCTCTCCTGCTGGAATGCGACTGCTTTCTCCTGCATTGACCGCATCTCATTCAGAAGCTGGTTCAGCTCCCCAGACTTGCCCTGTGAAACAATAATAGACAGATTTTGAACTCCTATACTAGAATTAGAGTTACCAACAGATTACATTTGGTTAAAAATCATTTAAAAAAAAAATAATCAAATGGTGAACATATAAGCAGCAACACTGCTTAATTTACTTATTTCCTGCATGTATACTTTACTGTTACTAATGACAATATTTCTAGTTTTATAGGTTAATTTAAATGAAATACATGGGGTATGACATGTCAAGTTCAAAATCTGATCAAAACCTGTTCTTTGTCCTTCAGCATCTTTTCCATGGCAGCAGCCTTCTCACTCATGGAACACCGCTCAAACTCCTTCTCCCTCAGCAGGAGGGACACCTGCATGTTGGTTTCCTGCAGCGCCCGGAACTCCGAGTCCTTCTCCCGAGAGCGCGTTGCCACCAGCTCGTTCTCGTCCTTCAGCTTCCTCACATCCATCTCCAGGATCAGTGTCCGCTCCTTCAGGTTGGTCACCGCCTGCTTCAGCACCTCGTTGTCATTCTGGCAGTTGCGTAGGGTCTCACTCACCTGGCTCAGCTGGTCTCCCTTAGTTTTGATGAGCAGGTCCTTCTCCCTCACAGACCTCTGAAGGGACTCCAGCCTCTCTCGGACCTGCCTGGTCTCCTCCGCCTGGCCTCTCTGCTCATTCTCTGACGCTGACGCAGAGTTGGACAGGCGGTGGTTGTTGTCCTGCAGAGTCCTGATCATTACCTCCCTCTCAGTCAGAAGGGCTCGCAGTGACTCAAGCACTTGATGCTGACCCTCATGGTGCGCTTGTGCTGCCCCCCGGTGACTTGGAGGCTCAGCTGCAACAGGAGGCCTAGATGAAAAGGCAGCCAAAGTGGTCTCAGGAGTCTGTGAAACACTATCAAGCTTCCCTAAGAGAACCTCCTTAGTACTGCTGAGCTTGCTAATGGTCTGCTGGACATGGGCAAGCTCATGGCTCAGGCTACCCAGTTCTCTCTCCTTCTGCTCGTAACTCTGGATCAACCGGGAGTAGTCAACTGACAGCTTGGAGCTGCAGTCACTGTCAGCGGAGACCTGACCCTGCAGCTTGATGAGCTCCTCCTGAAGCTGAGCTGACTCGTGCTGCATGTTCTTCACTGTGGTGATCACCTGCTGCTTCCACTCCTCCATCTTCTTCACCTGCTGCTTCAGTGTGTCCCTCTCCTGCAAGAGCTCCTCAAACTGGTTGCTGCTCACACCCCCAACGCCGCCCCCGAATTCCGTTTCTGAGGCCTGCAGGACAGTCACCAGTGTATGGCACTTCTGGGTCAGAGCATCGATTTCAATGTCCTTTTCCCTGATGATGCGGGACAGATTCTGGATGGTCTCTCGGAACATCTCCTGACTCCCTGATGGGTCGCTCATGGTGGAGAGACGCTGATTCTCCTGCTGGAGTTTTAGCAGTGAAGCCTCCTTGCCTGCCACTATGTCCATGATGCGGTGGTAGTCAGAGCGCAGCTGGCTGTTCTCTCTGGTCTTCTCATTCAGCACTGCCAGCACTTGCTCTCTCTCCACAGCGTAAGCCTGCAGTTGCTGCTGGAGGAACATCACGTCTTGGGTGTGCCCGCTGCCACCCATGGACACCCTGGCGTGCAACGCCTGGATCTCCAGATCTTTCTGCAGGACCATCTGCGAAAGCTTACCCAGCTCATCACGAGACACCATCAGCTGGTCCAGCTGCTTGGCCAGGGACAGGTTCTTCTCATTCAGCTGGCTGATTTCAGCCTCTTTCTCCTTGATGCCATTCACTAGCCTCTCTATGTCCACCTTGGACAGGTCGTGCTTCTCGTTCCCATTCTCCCCGTTCAGAGACTGGGTCTTGTCCTCCTGCAGGATGACCACTTCTTGTATTGGTGGGGAGTGGCTCTGGCGCTCTGTGAGTCCATCCATTACCTGCTGAAGGCATGTTATCTCCTCGTCCTTTGCACAGATGAGCCTGTCATAGTTGAGCGTGCTCTGTTCATGGCGTGTGTGCGCCTGCTCCAGCTCGTTCTGCTGTGCCTGCATGGACTGCTGGGAGTGTAAGAGAGTAGCACACTGCTCCTCTGTGGTCCTTCTCAGGATCCGAACCTCCTGCTCCAGGCTGTCTCTGGAAGACTTGAGCTGGGTGATCTCAGTCTCCAGCTCTGTGATGATGTCCAGTGTCCTGGGCTCGGCCAGAGGCTGATGTCTGCTCTGCTGGTCCCTCAGACGGTCTATCTCCTCCTTCAGGTGGCTGTTCTCCTCCTTCATTCCCCCCAGCTGTTTGTCCTTCTCTTCTAATGCCCGTCTCATGGCCTCAGCTTCCTGGGTTGCTATTAAAATGCTACCCTCCATCTCCTTCTGTGTGTCAGAGGCATTCTGCTTGACGGTCTCCATGAAGGCATCCTTCTCTTGCAGCAGCTCTGTTAACTGCTTCTGGCCTGCCACAGTGATGGTGAGCATCTCATTTGTATCCCTGTGGTCAGACGCCATCTGATCTATGTCTCTCCTCAGCTGGGCTATCTCCAGGTCCTTCTCCTGGTTAAGTTTGACAGTCCGCTCGTGCTCCTTCTGTAAGGCTGAGGCGTCCATGGAGCGGGCCCGTGTCAGCTCCCCTATGGTTTGCTGGTACTGTTTGGACTGCTCTGCCAACACCCTCTCAGCCTGGCTCAGCTCATCCTCCATCTGGCCCTTCTCAAGCTTCAAAGCCTCAATGCGGGTGTCCTTCTCTAAGACCACCCTGTTGAAAGCTGCCTGGCCTTCCCTAACCTGCCTGCCTAGCTCCTCTACTTTGCCCATGGTCTGCTCAACGTCCGCCCTCAGCCTCCTGTTCTCCATCTTCATCTCATAATCTTCTGACATAACCTTCTCATTAGAGTTCCTCATCTCTGCCAATTCCCTCCTCAGGTCTGTCAACTCCCTCTCCTTCTCCACGAGCTCCTCTTTAGAATCATGGTCCTCACTTCCTCTCTCCCCTGCCTGACAGAGCTCTGCTTTGGCAGCAGACAGCTGCTCCTCCCTTTCCTGTAGAGCTCTCTGTAACTCTGAGGTCTCTCTGCGTGCCCTTGTGCCCATCTCCTGTGCATGCCCCAGTTTATCTCTCAGCTCCTTCAATGTGCTCTCTAGTTGCTGCTTTCCCATGTGCAAATCATTTAGGGTGAAGGCACTCTGGCTCAGCTTCTCTCGCTGGGCCTCCAGTTCTTTCTGCAGTGCCCCCTTCTGGTCTTTACTGGCATTGAGCTCTAACAGCAGCCGTTCCGCCTCTGCCTCAGCTTCCTTCAGTTGCCCAGAGAGCTGGTCCCTCACTGAGATCATATGCTAGATACAAAGAAAAAAATAAATCTTCTTTAGTTGTTACTACTAACTACTTTACTTTGCTGCTTCCACATAGAATAAAGAAATGGAATCAAGATTAATGCTATCTTTTCCAACATGTTCTAAAACACAACTGAGTCTATAATGGGAAGTCAGACCTGTGTAGCTTCCTGGTTCTGGTGGTCCAGTTCCTCCAGCTCGGAGATGAGTGTGTCCCGTTCCTGCTGGGTCTCTCTCAGAATCTGCTCTTTTTTCTCCAGTTCAGTCCTCAGCTCGGCAACCTGCCCTGTGCCCTGGGGCCCCTCTCCCTCAGTACTGTCGACCTTCTCAGCAACTTTAAGTCTCTCCAGTAGATCGAACTGTGTTAATGATAAAAAATAAAATGAATGATGTGCTTTTGAGTTAAAAACAAAACACTGAGAACTTTTCAAGAAGCAAAGGATTATATTTGCGAACAAAAACATACCTTTTCCTGTTCCACCACTTCCTTGTCTTTCCTCAAGGTCCCAATTATGGTGTTGAGCTCTAGAATATCTGCATGTTCCACCTCTGCCTTTGGTTCACTCTGTTTCATGTGAAAACAATAAGAAACTATGGTCATAAGCAATTCACATTTAGAGGTGCTGAGGTAAATTTAGTACACATTAAAAACCAATGAGGCCCACACACATTGCTCCTAATGTCACCTGAAGAAACGTCGTCAATAAAAGGGTGGCATTAGGAGCAAAGTGTGCAGGCCTCATCTGTTTTGCTACGTGAAAAAATTACCAGAACCACAAAATCATGAAAATCAGAGAGACAACCACACTTAAACACTATTTGAAACATGCAATAAGAAAACATACCTCAGTAAGACTCTTCAGCCTCAAGATCTCCTTTTCTGCCCCTTGAAAAGATGACAAAAAAAACTTGATGGGCAAATATTTACTGTGACATTGGAAAATAACTACTAGACCATCAAATTCAATACATACATGTAAAATAGTAGTTCCATTTGATCCCAAGTCAGAGTAAAACAGTAAAAGTAATCACACTAACAACATGACACGCTATCACAGTGGATATCCAGGTATACCAGACTAGACTAGACTACCTGCAAGAGCTTTCCTCAGCCCCTGGATCTCGTTGTCAAATTGGGCCTTGTGCAGGGCCTTCCCCTCCTGCTCCTGCACGCGTGTCTGGAGCTCAGCCACAGAGGTCTGCAGACGGGTGTAGTTCTGCAGAAGCTCAGCATTCTCCGCCTGGGCCTCGTCCTTCTCCTGCAGCAGCGTAGCCTGTTTCCTCCCCGCCTCTTCAAGGTCGGAAGTCAGCTCTCGCAGCGTCCTCTCCTGCTCCTCCGCTGCTTCCTGCAGAGACCGGATGGTGTTCTGAAGATCCAACATCTTAGAGGATTCTTGAGGAGCAATGGCTTGACCACCACCTGGAAGGGTTAAAATGGAGGTTGGAGTTCCTATCTATTATTTTCATACATTAAAAAAAAAAAAAATATATACATATATTCAATCCCTCATAAATTCCTATGAATCGCTTCCTTGAACTGAAATGCATAAGTGCCAGAGAAGGAGCCTCACCACTCTGGATCTGGTCCTCTAGCTCCTCTATCCTCTCCTCGTACTCTGCCAGCTCATCCCGGTGGCGGCGTGTGATGTCGGCCATCTTCTGTCGCTGGGCATCCTGCAGTGCTGCCAGTTCATGCTGGTGCTCGTCAACCTCATGGCCCATCTCCTCCCGCAGCTCCTGTTCCATAGAGACATTGAGTGTCAGAGTCTCTCTTACAGGCAGGGTTTTCCATATGTTGATATTATATCTACTCAGTGTGTTCAGTGAGCCTTCAAAATATAGTGGATTGAGATGCATACACTGCTGCCAAAGACTTTATATTGATTACACCTGACGGATGCATGTTAAACCAGAGTATGACTCTTGGTGAGAAACAGGAGGTGTAATACCAACTGCACTAGGCAAATTCTCACCTTGATGATCCTCTGAAGCTTCAGGATCTCTCCTTGGTCACCATTTCCTGCTCCTGGGGCTTTCGATGCCTGAAACAAAATAAGTTTATGATTCACGACACAACTTCTGATGCAGCGCAGCGTTATGTACGGACAGTTACCTGAGAGATACGTCTCCAGTGCGAGGCCTCCGCCTCCAACCGAAGGACCTCTGTCGAGAGACGGTTGATCTCCTGCTGGGACCAGATGACATCATTGAAGTCCATCTCGTCACCATGAAAACCCTGATGGGCCCCTGAGGGGCGGGGCAAGAAAGAGGAAGAGGTAGTGGTGGTGGAGGTGGTGGTTACAGCAGTGTCAGAGGAGCACTGCAGATTCTGCACCTCCTCCTGCAGCCCACTCTGGCGTGCTTTCAGGTGACTGATCTCCACCTGGTGACACAAACATGACTTGTAAGGCATTCTGTTTTTTTTCCCACATTTCTATTACTTGATTGTATTATATTGTTCCATGTATCCATCCATACATCTTTTTGTTGCAGAAGGGTTCGGTACTCTGCAGACTGCTGCTTAATCTGGATCTCTGAAGCCTCTAGCTTCTCCTCCAGCTCTGCATGAATCTTCTTTAGGCGCTCATACTGTAACACAGGAAGAGAGAATATCAATGACTACCAAGTACCAAATACAGATAAACAAATGCTCAGATAATCTGTAGGACTATGGAGGATCAAGGAAAACAATCTAACCTCTGACTTTTGAGTGGTAAATGAAGCCTCCACTTCCTCCAGCTTGGAATTGGACACTTGCAGCTCAGTGGCAGCATCTGGGGGACAAAACATGAAATAGGCCACATATAACATTTACAAACACAGACAAGAGGCTAATACAATCTCAACATCCATATCATTTAGCTAAAAAAAGATATTGGCATATGTGTGAAAAAAATTGCACAGCAAATCAAGCTAGTTTTCCAGCAAAAATATATTTTGATAACTATGTCTACTGGCGCGTCTGGCTGTGCATATAGTAATTTGTTTCTGCACCTTTAAATTCAGCTAATCCAAGAGAACATGATATCTTGGAAGCAGGTCAAGTATTTTCTCTCTCCAACAGTGCTGCACTTTTCTGGGCTGGCCAGTGTGGCCACTGCATGTGACAGTGAAGCACACACTCTCATATTCTCTGCTGAATAAGGCTCACATGACCGCAAAAAAAAAGTATTGCTTCTGTAAATTCCAACCTATCTGTTTATTATATCTTACTAGGTACTTCACAACAGAGATAGTCCTCTCTATGACTCATGCATGGTCTAGCTTTGTGTGTGTTGGAGTTGCATGATCAAAGTTCTCTGTGTCTGTCACTACTTTATCAGTCAAAGCCTTTGTTTACTTATGTCTGACAGTAGAGGCCTGCGTGAATCAGGACTGTAGCAAACAGTCTAATAATAAGTTGTTCATTCAGTATTCTTTGGGTAGCTGCTGCAGCAGTAGCCAATAACTATTTGCCCTAAATGAGCTCCATATGTTACCAAAACCTGGACTTACCCCCAACTTCTTCAACACCTTCCAGTAGCATATCTTTGGTAAAGGTTGATATTTGTCCAGTGATGGAAGACAAGCTTCCCCCGACCTGGCCGAGTGACTGACCCAGGCCGGAGCCGAGTCCACCCAACCACGATGACATCTTCGCAACACGTAAAAATAAACAATAACAGACAGCAGGCCAAACGACTAACTAGCTTAGCTAGCTACTACTAGCGCCTAAGATTACACGCGATGTCAACCCTACCCTCATAGATGTGTTCAATTTAGATATACACCGTGTGCTGGACAACAAATTCTTCTTTGAGGCTTTGTCAGATAAATGCCGGACAGTCTGTTTAGCTGTAAGCTAGCAGCTAAAGTTAGCTAGCTAGCTAGCTAGCTAGATCACTTGCTGCGGTGCAGTTTGACTGACCGCTAGCTGGGTCTTGGTCTCGTTGTTGTGGTTGATGAACCCGGATGAGTCCGAAAAAGCCAAAGACGATCTAGCAATGACATTGGCTAAAAAACAAACATTACTGCGAACCTGGTACATTCAACCAGTTGTATTCATCCTATCATATGTTTCCAAGTCATACAACTAGCTAGCTAGCCGACTGCCACCTCAACCAACTGCAGCCATCACAGCTTGAAAGCGCTGTCAGAGAGCTTGACGTGGACAGCAGAGCAATAGAATCATGGGATGTTGGAGGACAAACATAATCGCCACCACGGTTGCATTCAAGACCGCATGGCTTTGCACTGTTAATAAAAAAAATCCATCTCTATCTCTTGTTCAAATAACGTGATACGGTACTTTTTGTGCATTATGTTCACTCAGCATTGACTGATGTCGTAACTTGTGTAATGTGAATAGTGTCTGATTGAAGTGATGAGAATCAAGCAAGTCAAGTCCAGTCCCTGCTGTAAGTCAAGCAAGACAAGTCATTGCTCAGGTCAAGCAATACGAAATTCTGATGATCTACCCCAGTTTCCACATTTAAATCAGTTAAAAGACAGTGGTCATGAAAAGTTGAGTTTTATTTTCAACATTAACGAAAACTGTTGCAGCCTGCTTATACCTTATAAATCTTACTGATATTTGACATTTTGTGGCAATCAATAACAAGCCTCCTAAATGAACAACAATGGAGAGTGGGGCTCTGAAATGATAATATAATAAAATAAAATATATCATCAAATTATAAAATAAAATCGATATCAACATACTGAATTTCTTTTATAGCCTATTTCTTCTATGGTCTGACATTAAATTGGATTACTACCAAAAACCTAACATACTTTTTATCATCACAGACACAGCCTCCTTGACATTTTCGGTGGCCAGAACATCATGGGTCAACCACATGGTGCCAAATGGAGGATCCAGCAGGGCAGTTTTTAGGTATAGAGGGTCAGAGAAGGGTATGGTTGCTCCATCACTCTGTTCATCTGCCATCCTCACATTGACAAAGATCCCTCTGAATCTTCTTTGGAGTGATCCTTGCAGGTTATGGATCAAGCCACCCAAGTAGCGCACTTTCTCTTTTTGATTTTCCAGGTGGTGATTAAGAGAAAGGATCCAGGGTACCACAGCACTTACGGTCACAATGTTTTCTCATTGAGTGAGGTCTGTGGCTTCTCTAAAAGGTTGAAGGACATCCACTAGTTCCCTAATCTGATTCCACTCTCTAGCTGTGAACACTGTCTCTTTGTGTCCCCCATCTTTAAGAACTGTAGACAGTTTCAGGTGGTCACAGTTGAGCACTGATTTCAGTTGCCTCAGTGTGGAATTCCAGCATGTGGTAACAGAGGCAGGGATTCCACGCTGTCCAAACTCCTTCTCAAATATCTCCTTGAATGAGGTGCTTGTGTGGAGCAAGGAGCTCAACCTGGAAGCTTTGGCGAGAGCTGCACTGACTAATTTAGTCTCTTTAAGGCCATTTCCTATAACCAATTGAAGAGTGTGTGCAAAACACTGAAGTGTTGTCTGGGTTTTTGCACTCAAGGAATTTGCTCTTCCACTGTCAGGCTGTTCCAAATGTCAGAATCATCAAGGTCATCTTCATCTCCCTGTCCTGGAAAACATGTAGTGAACACTTTTTTCATGTTTGCGGCGTTGTTACAGATGATGTGGTCAACCTTTTTCTTGATCTGGTACTCTTCACATATTTGCTCAAACTCTTCACAAATTCTATCCCCTGGGAACCTTTGAAGCGGTTCCACGCAGGCAACTGGGATTTCAGCTGAAGACTGTCATCTTCGATGTTGATCCAGTATGCTGCAGTCTGACCATATGTCTACAGTCACTGGCACATTATCTACCATTGCTAGTTCATTTTTCAGCTTCATTTGCCTATCTGCCACCAGACTGTCAAGCTTTGAAGTAATTGTTTTTCGACTCACTGGAGAGTACTTGTTGTCCACTGTTGACAAAAAGTGATGAAAGCTTTGATGTTCAATGATGGACAATGGCATGTTGCAATTTATAATGAGGTCTGAGGTAATGAGGTTGTAATGTTTTTGTGCTGGTGGTCGTTGCAGTTGTATAGCTGCTCAGTCCTCGATTTGATGAATTGGGAGATTGGAGGCTTTGGTATGGATGTACTCTTCATATCTGTAGACAGTAAACAGAAGAGGGAGAAAAAAAGATTTAGCCCACATTATGATCTTCGTGGCAATTAGCCTCATCAATCCATTATTGTCAACAGAAACAAAGAAACATGAACATAATATAGCACATGTTTATAGCAGAAGGTGGTAAAGCACTTACAATGGATACAGTAGTTTATTTGAATTAGAGTTCAATTGACAACATACATTACATATTCAATAAGTTAGCTAGAAATGCAATGTGGGATCTTTGTGATATTTTAAGGAAGGTGAAATGTCACGACGCACCATTTTCTCTTCATTTAGGATGACAGCTGGTCCAGAGTTGAGGGTGAGGACATTCCTTTCTGATATGCGCAAGTCAGACTGGGTCAAGAGACACAGCAGCTGCAGTCCAGTGCAATCAGGGGTTTACCTCCCGTTGGCATGAAGACATCTTCCATGTCATGCATTGGGGATCAACATCTGTTATGTTTCATTGCTAGATAATCTGCATGGCCTGGTAGGCAAGAATGTACTGCTCAGACAAGCTAGTGTGTCTTCAAACTGAATCCACTGACAAAGAAATGACGCAATAAGAGGCAAGATTTTTTGATGTTTTTTTTTAGTTGATGTTTATTAAAAGAATCTTTTTTACATAGTGTTAAATACAATTTCTATAAGGAAAAACAAATATTAACCGGAATTCAGATTATGAGGGTGAGAGCAGAGAAAGAAGGGGTGAAATCAACTTTCATGAATATGCCATCACCGTGACCCCTATAATATCTCATTGTATAATTACGATCAAATTCCATGCTACTGTCTGATGCAGTAAATCTTCAGTTCAGACAGGGGAACAGGGCAAAAGAGAGATGATCAAAAGTCAGTGTCCTGTACAGTAGCATTTCTGTGCAAATCCAGCAGGGAACCAGTTTCAGAGGAGTACTGTATGCTTGAGCCATATTTCAGCAGCTTGCTCAATCCCTACCTCAAAGACGATGAAAACCCGTTCACAAAACACCATTCTCTCTTATTTATTTTTTTAAATCCTCCTATCTCCCACCAGGATGGTCATGGTGCATTTCTGGTGAGTATGTCAGCAGAACAACCATCACCCAGAGGTGCAAAAGTGCCTGTAACAAAGAAATTGGTTACCGATATATTTAGTCAGTTATCCAGCATAATTTAGAACAAATACTTGAAAACTATTTAATTTGTGTACTGCTTTTTAGTTTGGATAGATACTTACCATATACAAAATAACAAAAACCCGGGCCATGGGGTAGCGTCTCAAGAAGATTCCTAATCTGATGCTGAAAGGACAAGACGTTTTCTGTTTATTGTTGTAGCAAGATATCTTATTGAGGTAAATTAATTTGTTTCTACTTGAAACAAATGATATGACGAGGACGAAATCCTGATAGCTCACCTAAAACGGTCAATGGTGCTGGCTGCCTTGCGTACTTTGCCATACACTCCTAGGCTGTCATGGTCATTGAAAAGGATTGGTGTGCTCCTCTGCCTTGCTCCTGCAACATCAACATAAGACAGACAAGAGACATAGCCCATCAGTCATGCCACCCAGAGAGGACTCAGTGAAATCATAACCAAGTCTCAGAATAGAAGAACCTATTAAATCAAACAAATCACTACTTCAAGTTAGCTGACCGGGCCGCCTTGTCATCTCTATCCACGTCACATCTCTGGCTCACCTGGCCCCTCCATGTTGGCCATGTTAATGGCCGCCGGCCCAGTCTGGCCTCCCTGAGCGTTCTTCAGCTGCTGTTCCATTCGCTCCATCTGGAACACCAGAGAGCTCTTCTCTGTGCCCAGAGCCTCCAGCATTGTCTGCTTCTGGATCAACGTCTCAGTAAGCTGGTGCAGCCGGCTCTCCAGCTCTACCTGGCTGCTACTGCTGAGAGCCTTGTTGGTCAACTGGTCTCACAAAGTAGAACAGGGAAGGGGGACAATAGAGGGAGGAAAATGAATCAGAAATTCTCACGCCACCTCTTTTAGGTTCGCAGCACTACCTTGTATTATTATTTTCATAAAAGGTAGAGTTGGAATGAGACATGTTGTTATAAATGAATAATGAATACAATAAACAGTTGATGACCAAATATTGTCATACTGTACATCAGAGTAGATTGACCGACCTGGTTCCTGAGTTTCTGAATGTCATCCTCCCTGTCCTTGATACGACTCTGGAGTGTGCTCTTGGCACGGTGTTGCTCTTCCTCTACATACTGCAGCTCCTATGACAAACAGGTTGAAACACACGTTGAACGTTCCAATTCTACCAGATATAGTGATGGCTGCCAGATGTAGGCCACTGGTGATTGATTTCTCCCATCTCACCTGTTTGTAGCGCTCCACCTCAGCTTCCACCTCTTGTTTGGCTCTGGTTTGTAAGGCCTGCTGCTCCTGCAGCTCCATCTGTTGCTCTCTCCACGTCTCTGCCTCTGTCAGGGCCTGGTTCTCCAAGTCCTTGGGAGAGAGGGCACAACATCTCACCCACAAAGCCTGAACACCCACATCACCAAGGTTTTCTTGAAATCAGAGCTCTGGTAGAACCGGATACACTCACCTGTATCTCTGCACGGAGTGTCTGAACTTGGCCCTGCAGTTTCTGGATCTCATCCCTCTGCAGCTCCTTCTCATGCCGCAGCTCCTCCAGCTCCAGAGCACTTGTCCCACCCCCCTCCAGGACCTCCAGACCAGACCCCTCCTTCAGACTGCTGATCAGCTTCTCTTTGGACTGGAAAGTGTATGCACAGACACACAGAATGGTTGAAAATTAAACTGTGCCAAAGTCAATAATGACATTGAGCAAATATTTTAATCCGTCAGGATTAATTCATTGAGAATAAAGAAATTCTACAGCTGAAGAGGGTTAATGATATTAGTGCATATGGAGCCGCGCTATATGATGTGTTACAATGTCACAGGTAAGATATAAATCAGAATGTTCCTCTGTTTCATACCTGTAGTATGCGAGAAGCCTTGTGTTTGTAGTCTTGTAACTCCTGCTTGGCAGTCTCAGCTGCAGCACGGGCACTCCTCATCTGCTGTTGGACGTCATCGGACTTGTGCTTGTCCTCAGCTGCCCGTCGTTCTGCTCCCATCACAGTCTCTGCCAATGTCTGCCTTTCTCCCTCTACCTTGGTTAGCCGAGCCGCAAACTCGCTCTGAGTGACCAGGCGATCAAAGAAAGCCATCACAAGTCTTTTATGCTTTAATAATTTTCCTTCACAAAGCAATGTATGAAATCACCATCTTCCATCTGATACACATACTGTATGCCATCATCAACGACTCATCTGACTGGTGAACAGAAGCAATTACATTTGTAACTAATACCACACTTGAGAGAGTGTGTGATAACCCACCTGCATCTGTCGGTAGTTGTCCTGTTCCCTCCTGAGGGCCATATCAGCCTCCCTCAGCCTCTCCTGTATCGTCTGTAGGGCTTGAGACTGCATGCTATTTCCCTCTGTGTGGTCATTGAGGATTCTGAACCAAAATGGGAAATACATTTCAGAAAACGTAATAATGACCGATGAAGCAGCAGCATAAACCCCAAAATAACAATCTGTCGAACCAAATTATTCATGGTAAAATACCTGGACCTCTCACACCGGGCCTCCTCCAGCGCAGAGCTTTGAGATTTCAGTAAATGATCTGCCTCATCAAGTCTGACCTTAAGAACAGCAAGCTGTCCGTCTTTAGCAAAGAGGGCTTCTGTGAGGTCATCAACCTGTGCCCTTAGATCCCTAGCCGCGCGGTCTGTGCGGGACTGATCCGAGTTCCATTTATCTGTGCGCAGTCGAGCCAGGTTCAATTCTGCAGGACAAGATCACAAATTACCATACAGTTAAAACCACCAAATGCTATGCATTTCTATAAGCTACCATTGTCACATGAGCAGTCATACACATCTCTGCCTCCCAGCTCAGCTCTTACCCTCCTGCATGTCTTTGGCTCTCTGGATGAGTGAAGCCATCTCCTGGTTGAGGGAGGTGACCTCACTGCGCAGCAGCTGGTTCTCCAGACGCAGGCTGGACATCACCTGGCTCTGCGGTTCCTCTGTGGGCATTGGCTCCTGTATGGTAGACTCCTGGGGAACAGCCAACCCAGAGTCAGAACTCTCAGGTGTGTCTAAGGGGAGAGAGGGAAGAATTTGAAAGAAAGACCTTTGTCAGAGATGGAGCAATTTAGTATGGTAGAGGAATGTGCATTTTAAGAAATAACTTCTCACTATACAAAAAATTACAAAAACTCTCCAGCATGAAATTGAAATGCAAACATCTGCAAAACAATGACGATCGTGTTATTGTGCCTTGAAGTCAAAACACAATGATCAGTTTTAGGGTTGTGCAATAAAAAGCGATACAGCTGATTATCATGATATTGTTATTATATTTTTTGGGGCGATTTGTTCCCTGAGTTATTATCAATAATGTATGGCATACATACTGTACAGACTACCAAGGTGGTACACACAACACAGTAAATATCAGTAAATATATGTAGAGTATTGCAATAGTAACCTATCGTGATACGTATTGTATCGTGAGACCCTTGCCAATACCCAGCCCTAATCAGTTTAAGTGTCTGTACCTTGGTTTTGGTCTTGGTCTTTAGCAGAGCCATCCTCTGATGTCTTGACACTGTGAGTGCTGGTGGACAGAGAGCTGAGGCTTGACGTCCGAGACATGCCTCGTGTGGAGGGGGGAGTGGAGGGGGCGGAGGGGACAGTGAGGGGAGCAGTAGAGGGAGCAGGTGGATTAGGGGGCCCCTCAGCAGAGCCCGACACTCTGAGTTGCTCTCGTCTTACATCCCTCCTCTCGCTTGCAGGCGGGTCTGAGCTGTTCAGGAAGTCAAAGAGAAGGTCGTCATCCACATCCTGTTGTTCGCTCTTCTTAGGCCTCACAAAGTTTGAAGATTGTTTGAGGGTGCTGGAGGAACTGCTGGCTGAACCCAGGGGAGTAGTGGAGACATTTGCTGAGCCAGCCAATAGGGTGCCTTTGGATTTCTTTATGTTGCCAGCAGCCGCAGTGATGAATGTCGATGCATTGTGAGAGGATGAGTATGTCTCTGGTGTGTCGGTCTTGTACCCACTGCTACTGTACTGAGAGGTGTCAGTTGAGTCTGCAGCATCAAAGGATGTGGAGAAGGATGATGTTCGACCCTGATTCTGGGTCAGAGTGGCAGCTCCCTGATCAACTTTATTCAGGAAATCTTCAGCTCCCCTTGCCAATTCGGCAAACCAAGACATTCTGCATCCTAATGCAAAAAAAAAAAAAAAAAACCTAAGTGTGCCACACTGCAGGATTACATAATTATTCTGACCTAAACTGAACTAAATATGAAAGGAATAATTCGAGCAAATAATCTAACAGCATGTGCAAAATGAGAACAATTGCCTGAATGACATACTAGGCGTTTCAATATCGTCATTAATTCCAGGAATTAGTCACAACCTTATGTTTACATTGCTTGCTCGGAAGGTAGATAGCACAACATATTACCCTGTAGGGAAAAGGCCAGCTGAGACCAAAATACAATAGCAACCACCGTTGAGGGTGTCTAAATTGGCTAAACCATACGTGTGGTTAGGTGTCAAGATAATTGTCGGTACAGTATTGGCAATTATGTCAAGATGAACAGGGAACATCAAGCAATCTAGCTGGCTACCTAGCATATTTAGCAGTGGCTAGCCAACTTACCGTTTAACAAGAGCGACGCCGACAATTAAATAAAAACTCAGACGAGTTATGAGTCAGGATTCTTCATAAACATGAAAGGGAAAGAATTGGGGTCAGACAGTGAGAATAGTCTATCATTATCTAGCTACTCATGGTGAGAAATAAAGGATCTTGTTCAAGATCTGCTTCATACGTGGACCAGGAAGGAACTCCAGCAAGGACCCCAAAACAGAGTGTCCTTTACTATGCCTGATACAAAATGAACCAGCAAGTGTGAATCTCCACCACACCCCCTTTTATTCGTTTTGAACCTCTCTGGTGCCATCAAATGTTTATAATATGTGGTGCTATTAAACCATCCCCCATTATTCAAAATGATTTCGCAGTTTGATTGCAGAATACATTGATAAACACATCCATTTCACTTAGTAACATATCAACAATAAAATGTATGGGAAGAACATAGGTACAAAACAATAGTACACCGAACATTTTAGCACCTTTACATTAATCCCCCATTCATCACCACTTCACCCAGACAAATGATCATATCACTATATCCTTGTCCTACTACAGAACATGTCAACTTTAGACTGGGGCATATTAAGAGTAGGACAGCATATGGAGGTTATTCATAGATTATCAATATGGGGATACAGTTCAACCAACAATTCTCTTAAGTGTTATGATGCAGGTAAGAGAGACAGAGACTGACACAACTGGTACGAAACAGTGCCTCTTTATTTTGCCGCACTCACTCCAAATTGTATATTTACATGGCATGCCACATCAATACAAGAACTGACTAAAGACACAATCGATAACACTTAGAATCTGCTCTGGGAAAGGGGGGGTTGGGTGCCAAGAAAAACAATAGTTAAAAGAAATAGAACAATAACCAAAATCGTCCAATAGATTCATTTTTATCATTTGTTTTGTACACTTAAAAAGTGACATTGTCCAGCAGGCAAATAATGGGCCAGCCCTGTGTCTGATTCTGATCCTCATCTTCTTATTTGAGGAAAGGGCGACCAGTTTCCAAGAGATGAATTGCAGGTAGTGATGCCCATGACTTTTAGGTCACAAAAGAAGTACGAAGAAATCCGATGTTGATGAGGGAGAACAGATTCAACTCCATTAAATTTCACAGTCCAATAATCTCAAAGTATCTCAACAATCTAAATCTTACAAGATAGTGTCCTTCTTCAAGGTAATAATCCACAAGAACTGTGTCCTTGCAAAAACAACAGGACACAAAAGGAGTGAACTTAAGATCTGAATGAGGGAAAAAGTTATATATATATAAAAACTTATAACTAAGAGAAAACACAATTCCCAGTACGATTTTTCACATAATAATAATAAAAAAAAAGAACCAAAAAAAGAACTGCTGGACAACTTTCTTCCAAGAGAGACCCTCAAAGAAAAAAACGTTGTCTTCTCTTAATCAATATTTTCTCTGTTTTAGGATTGACAGTCTCTTGCACACACACGCTCTCTCTCGCACACTTGCTCTCTCTCACGCACACGCATTCGCTCTCTCTCACACATGCACGCACGCACACACACACATATACACACACCCACACATGTAGCTGTTGCCTCAGGGGCCCTGGGGGCAATTGGCCAACACATGCACGGTGGTTCTGAATGAGGGTATGGGCCTTTAGATCAAACCCCTCCTTTTCTTATAATCCTCCAGGTTGAGTGACCTGCGAGGTGCACCGTCCTTCACAGGCAGGGCGTTGGAGCTTACCGAGAGAGACTTGGCTTCTACAACACAGGGAAGGAAAAATGAGTGCGTCACATTTTATAATTATAATGGTACAAACATGAGAAGTCTTGTCCAGATAATTGCACAAAATACATGATCAGGATATGATCGTACCAGCGTTAGGAACTTGTAGGTCGATCTTGACGTCAAAATCATGAACTTTAAATAGGTCTTCTGAGAGGTCACTGTTTGACTTAGTGACATCTTTGTCTTTGTGGCCAGGCAGTCCTTGTCCCTATCACAGATGAAGACAGAACAAACAAAAACAAAAACAATATTTAAATAAGAATGAAAAATAAGTTCATAAACATAAAGGTAATATCTCATATCTCTATATCTAAAGCTAATATCAATCTCTTACCAGTTTGTCAAATACTGCTTTATTGTCTGCATCTGATCCAGAGCCATACTTCTGGTTTAGGCGTGCGAGAATAGCTGCGTGTACTGAAGGGTCTCTGGCCTACGAAAACAGAATCACAAACCTCTAGACCAAATACCAATCACAAATGCTTCAGAATGACATTAATTGCTGATCAAAAAATTTAAAAGATATATCTGGAGTCTCTCACATTGGACACCATGGTGGGTTTGCACTGTCGTCGAGTGAATGGGTCCATTTGTTGGCCCTTAGCATTCTGCCCCTCAGCCTGAGAGAGAAGTCATAATTTCACACACCAAAACTCCATACAAAAACATCAATGCACCCCAAAGAGAAAGGTTTAAAGGGTGGAGGCTGAGTAACTTACGACAAGAGCCTTCTCAGATTCCACTATGTTCCAGCTTCGATTCCTCTGATTAATGTAGCTGGTAAGGGGAGAACGATTTAAGACAGAGACAGAAACACATAGAGCCAGAGGGGAATGTAGAAAGAGAGAAAAATGATTTCCATATAGAAAGAAAATTCAAAAGACCATCCATCTTTTACCATGGAATTCAAAAACACAAATATTGCTTTTAGAGATACTCTGAAGATAATTCTAAAGATAGATATTCACTGATGTAAACTCAAACATATGTAAACTCAAACATAAAGCTTTGGACAAATCGCCTTTGCGTACCTGATGGCAGAGATGCTTTTGGTCCTCTGCCGATCCAGTGCTTCTGCCCTTTCCTCTAGGTTATTCAACTCATCCTGGATCACTTTGACCTTATCACCATCTCCACTCTCCTCTGCCATGGCCTGCAGACCAACACAAAAGCATACATGCAAACACATTTATGATACATACAATAGTACATGCATAAACACACACAAACAGCGATGTGGAACACTTTAACAATACACATGTAAAACTACAATAGTTATTTTAGCTACCTTATCTTTGAGGAGTGATGTTTTCTTCATGGCATAATTGGGGGGTGCCTTTCGGAATCTGTCTTTCTCCTTCACGATCTGTGATGGAACAAACAAAAAGGTCATTATAACGTATATTCAATTATCATATTTATCCATAACATACTTTAAAAAAGAAAAATATGATGCCAGAAAAAAGCCTGCATTGACAAGATATAAAGACTCACGTCCTCAATGTCCTTATCGTTGAACTTGTAGTTCACTGCCTCTTTGATGGACTGCTCCTTTTTGGTGATTTCGTCCAGAGTTGGGACTTGCATCGAAGCAATGATCATCTGAGGAAAGGCATATCAGCACTGGCTTATTCAAGGGGACACTACCCCAGGGCCTAACATATTGCTGCTTCTCCATGTTTACAGTTCTCCTTACACCACCAACAACATTGATCAATTCTTGCATGTTAGTCAATGGTTTGTTGAAATAAAACTGGTCACCTAACAAATGTTAAAGTGCCATTGCTCCATTATTAACTCACCGCTTCTTTCCACTTCATGAACTCGTGTTCTGTGAATTCCTGATTGGACACAAACTCGAGTCTGAAGACCCGGGTATCATTGCCATGTCTGAGGGAGAGATAGGTACAACAGTCACTGACTTGATTGAAAAGGGTCGTGACAGTGGCAGAAAAGAGTGAAATGTAGTTGAAATTGAATTCATACCTCAACTGTAGACCTTTGTTTGTCCTTGTTGGCCCCAACTGATAAACCTTTGCCGTTTCTACCACATCCACGATTTCAGCGACCTGGTAAGAGGGAAATACATGAAATACAAAATCATTCAACACAACTGAATGTCAAAGACAAAATGGGCCACAAAATAATTCCCAACGAACAGACCCCTAAGTTAAGTGGGAATGACTGCTTAAGTGATGCTATGGGGTCTTCGCGACAACGTCTACAATTTTTAAACCTCTCGTTTTGGGCCCGGATGGTCAACATATAGTTCTTACAAATATAATCTATGGAATCCACGCACAAGCACCAGACACAGACTGCAGGGCACGTGACAGGGACCCATTGTCACTCATAAAGGCTACTTTTTTAACTATAGGCTGAAATTATACAAACCATCCATAGTATCTCTTTAATAAATGCTTCTTACCCTGTAAACTGGTTTGCTACTACTGTTCCCGATCCCTATTCGCACAAAGCATCCAGTCACAGTCTTGGCGAAGAAGGGCATGTGGCACCAGCGCTCCAGCTTATGTCGGGACAGACGAATCCGGTTGAGTTCATCCGGTAGTGAAACCGGCTGGGACTTTGGTGGAGTCTCCTCTTTCCTATAACACAACAAAGTAACAAAACATTTAAAGGTCGGCCATTGGTTAGTTCTGCAGCAATGTTTCAAATAATCACAAATAAACAATATGGTACATTAGTGTGGAGACCTCAATGCCCCAAATCACACTTATCAATGCAGTGCTTTATTGACCAAGTGCTGCTAGTCAGAGTGATCTCCAGCTGACAGATACTCACTCTTCATCCTCATCATAAGATGATGAGCGTGAACTGCGATCACTCTTTACAGATGATTTGTCATCATCCTCCTCTTCCTCCTCCTCGTCGTCTGAGTAAACCTCGCTGGTCTTCAGGGGTTGCCGTTTGGCCAGGAGCTCTGCTGTTCTCAGAGAAAAGGTACAATGTGATCAATACAATTCATTGAGTATGTGCATCAGACGATAGGCATATAAACGAGAATACAGAAGTGTACCAACCTGTTCTGTTTTTCTTTTTCTCTCGTTCTGCTTTCAGTTCCTCCATGGCCTGGGACTTCTTGTCAAGCTTTTCATCACGTTTGGATCTTCTCTCCTTGTTATGAGACATAACCTGGAGGAGAAGGGGAGTAGGTGAGACAGACTACAAAACACATCTACAGGAGTAGTATCAATCCTATGTAATTCCACAAGTGCTTTACAAAATAACAAATGTGTATCTAGTATGCTGTTTACAAGAAAAGTCATATATATTTTCATGCTACTAGTGCAGCCCCATGATCCACAATAAAGTAACTCACCACTTGTGCATCCGGATGAACCTGAGATTGCTTTCTTTTCTCCTGTTCTTCCTCCTGTTTCTTTTTCTTCTCCTCTTTTTCTTTCTTCTTTGCAGTCTTCAGTTTCTTCTTAATTTCAAATCTGACAAATTGAGTGAAAAAGAGGTTCTCTAATATGATATTTATCACTCTAAAGATAAATAAGAATTCAAATCACCTACCACAGACAACTGGCAGCATACCCGTGTAAAAAACAAAAAAGGCAATGGAGAAGCCACAGAAAATATGTAAACACATGGTTGCATTGACATTAACACTGAGTGAATCAGTTGCATCCTTTTATTTAAAAAAAACTAAAAAAAACATGGCTGGTAGAGCATTGGCATTACTGACCCAGCTACTGTTATGCAGCAATAGGTCTTGCTCTCACCTCCTCTTCAGCACCTCCCTCTTCTCAATTCTGTTGAACAGCTCCTGCTCCCTCTCCTTCTCTGTCATCTGCTCCAGGCGAGCCCTGTCCTCCTCATCGCCCATCAGGTCATCACCATAACCATCCCGGAACACGTCATCCTCTGAAGAGGAGTCTGAGTCTGAGCTGGAAGACGAACTGTTGCTTTCCGAATCGGACACTTCACCTAGCGGATGAGCAAATTGGATGGAGTCCACATTAATAGGCGCACGACAGTCAAATCAAACATTTGCCCCAAGATGCATTGCTACATCACTGAGGTACCAGAAGCAGCAACCCTCTTTTGATCTATAGACAAACGTACCCTCCTCTGGGGCGGAGCTCTCAGCAGAACTGTCTCCATTGGAGCTGCCAGACGACGCTGCTTTATTCACCCTCTTCTTCGCCGTACTCTTCTTCTCTGTTCCTTTCCCTTGCTTAACCTTCTTCTTGACTTTAGTGCCGCCAACCGTCCACTAAGAGAACAAAACAAAGACAAAAAATAACCATTGTTATGTAGGGAATAAATGATTATGCTTGGAATAATAGAATAACATAATAATAGGGAAGGTGTTTCTGTGGCATAGCCTACCTCATCATCACTGTCAGAGGTCTCAGAGTCTGATGAGGCTGCTGGCTTACTGACTGGCTCCTCTTGCTCGTCTGAATCCACCCGCTTTCTCTTGGCCAACGACAGAAGCTCCTGAATGGGGTGAGAAAGAAAGAAGAGACGTTTGAGTGTGCCTGAAATCACAGTGATTGCAATTTGGACAGTTCTTATACCCAAATAAATACAAAAGTGTCAGATCCTGTGACAACATGAACATAATGCAGTTAGTAATAGATCAGATATCCTGATAGATGCATGGCTTTCTCTGAGGGAAACTGTATGTATAACATCAGACATTTTAGAAGCTGCAGCAGACACAAGTAACCTCAATAACGCTAACTGACTTGGCTGACTATTGACAGCTTACAAGCTCACTCAATGTTGTGGTCAAATCGGCAAGCAATTAATTAAATATTAATTTCTGGTGCTGTATTATTGCCATAACATTGTTGGACATCGTGGTGTACGGTAGTTGTTACATGTCACCAGAGATCCAGGGTGTCAATCAATGTCAGAATGTATGCGTATTTGTCTTTAAATATCAAACAAATCAACGTGAAACTTAAATCATCACCAACACAAACGACGACAACAAGATGACGGAGTTAGCTAGCTCGACTGTAATCTCACAAGGTATTCAATCTAGCAAAGAACGATTAGCAGGAAGGCTAGTTTAGCAAGCTGCTGTAAAAAAAAAAAAAAAAAAAAAAATCACACTGCACGCTGTACTCCCACTAGAAATCTGTTCCAAATCGATAGGCTACAGATAGCTAGCAAGTTCTAGTTGTGCAAACAGGCAGTTTTACAACTCACTCATAAACCATAACATTAGGTCCAGTCAGCTTGCTAGCTGTTGTTTTGTCAACACCAAAATAGAACTTTAGCTGCACCCATGACGTCATTCAGCAGATAACGTTCTAAATCCACTACAAGCCCACTGCATTCTTTAATAACTATCAGCTATCACAACGATGTCAACTACTGATATCATGCAGTGCAGCTACAACAATATGTATGTGGCTACCGTATCATAATACAACCAATAAGTCGTCAGGCCTATGGCGCGGTGATTTCCTCCAAACTCAAGGCATAGCCAACAAGCTACCTACAGGGTCAGTCTAATTGCGGAAATTAAATGGACCGTACCAGTTATGAAACGTCGTAGCTAGCTTCATCCTATCAAGCCAAAGTTTCTCGTTCATAAATTGCATTTACCCTCTTATCACAACACCATCTATGAGAAATACATTTAGACATCAGAACCGACATAGTATGTATTATATCGTCAGACGTTAACTGGAATGTTTTCATTCCAGGGGCTAGTCAGACCCCTTACATTCGCTAGCTACCGAGCGAGCTCAGAGGCGGCGTAAGCCTACCACCACTGTCCGCACAGTGTTGTTGACAACCCAGCAAGCAACACATATGGTGAAATCAATCAAGTTGCAACCTTACCTGATCTAAATTATCGTCACTGGCGCTGTCTTCAGAGTCAGAATCTATAACGACTCGACCTTTCCGCTTCTTTACATTCACCATGGTTAGCTAGCTGGCTAGCTACCTCTGTCTGTCGTCTGTGTGTTTGTTGAACACGAGCGAAACGGCGGTAGATGGCTCTGCAGTCGGACCCAACACAAAGCCAAAAGCACCTCGGTATCACTGAGCATGCGCCCAACTAATAAGGCTTGTCAAAAATTACTTATTTGACCAGCTCAAGTATAATCTTAATCATCTATCATAATGACATCGCTGTATTGTTATAATGGTCAGTTATTTATGATTACTCTTTGAGAAGACCTAATTCTCATTAAAATAAAATCAGTGTACATTTTAGTAGAGTACCAACAAAAGGAACGGAGTACTCGACGATGTTTCCAGACGGTTTTCATCGGGACGGACCCCAACCTTGTCAAAAATGTTCCGCGATATCTCATAACTAAAATCTCTAACTAAACTGCTATTCGGTTGATGGTGCGAAGGATAAAAAATAAATGTCAACTTATTTGAGTTATGGATACACTGTGTGCCGTATAGCTCATCCTCAGTATTCGGGAAGATAGCAAGAATTGTAAGATACAAGCCACTAGCCAATCTTGGTTGCTACCGGTAAGTATGTGAGAGATCCTGTCATGATGAGCTGTAAAGTTTAATTGATATAATTTATTCTGTGACCGACTAATATGTTATGGAAATAGCTATACATGTATCTGACCTGCATTTAGCTAACAATATCCCTTGCCCAACAGTGATAGATGGTAAGATCAGCCTTTCCTATGGCTTTATCAAGGACCACAAATGTAATTTCAGTGAGATTGTTGGGCTCCATTTACAACCGTTACCTCTTGGCCCCCGCGGCCCCTCACTTGTCTGTGCCATGGAGGACTGTGGCCCAGCAAAAGTACAGACGGCCAGGCCAGCCCAAGGACAACACCCCACCATGGAAAAAGATCAAATTCGACTTCACAAAAGGTGTGGAGGGGATACGGAAGCATTTTTCCCTCGTGAAAAAAGAATTTTTGGAGTGCTTGACAGGGCCAGAGGGCCGGACACTCGAAGAGCACATACAGGAGCAAACCAGAGTGATATGGGAGTTCAGAGGGCCAGAGAGCCTGGAGCACTGGGCAGTTTCCTCAGACCACGAGATAGGTGGCCGGAGTGAAGCTTACATTAAGCTGGGCAGAAACAATACGACATGTCTTCTTTATGGTACTCTCTGCTCCGAACCTCCAAGGGATGGAGAGACACGCTACAGTGGCTACTGTACATTGCGCTCCAAACAGTCTCTGGTGGGTGATATTGACTGTCAGTGAATGGTCATTACACATTGAGTATTCCTGGCCTTGTTGTCATTCAAGATAAGTGTTCATATTTGCATGTTGTCTCAAAACATTATTATCTTTCTAGGTTTCATTTGATAGGAAAAAACACCACGACTGGTCCAGCTTCAACAGCCTCCATCTACGTATCCGTGGTGATGGGCGGCCATGGATGATAAATGTTGGATCTGAGACGTACTTCTCTCACCAGAAGGATGACATGTACAGTTACTTCCTGTATACAAGGGGTGGACCTTACTGGCAAGATGTTAAGGTAGCTTTCTGAAAGCATCAGTGTGGTTGTTTTTGAGAAGTAGAAGTCATTAAGCTGTCTCCCAATATGTTGGTTTGTCTTCATTTGAGCAATTGACTGTATTGTAAAGTTTGCTCCACAGAAAATCTACAATTTATATTGTCTGCAGTCACTGTGTAATCTGGTTTAGTGTGGTCCTGAAATCTTTTGGTGCAAGACTAAGATCTGGTTACTCTCTACAGATTCCATTCTCCAAATTCTTCCTCGCAAATCGTGGGAGAATACAAGATGATCAGCATCCTCTCTGGTTGGACAAGGTATATGAGCACAAGTACACTAGAATCGATTACTAGTCAATGTATTTATATATGTTTTTAGGACATTTCAGCTTTATTGGGATTGACAGGAGGGGTGAGAGAGGAAGGAATGACATGCAAGATATGTCGAGGGTCAGAATCGAACCAGGAACCTTGCGATTATGTGGTATGCACATTAGTGTGCTATGCTGCTAAGCACCCCACAATGTATTTCTGAATGTATATGATACTACTCAGGACTGGGGAAGGTTTACCATTATATTGTACTTGCTTTTATGTTCCCTCACTTTGTCGGCTTCTGTGTTTTTAGGTTAACACAATTGGAATGACCTTGGGTGACAAAGCGGATGGTCCATTTCAACTAGAGATAGATTTTATTGCTGTGTGTAATGATCGCGCACACACAGAAGAGTTTGCTTATGAAGTGTACAAGCGGAACCCAGAGGTCTGAGGACAGCAAGCAGTAGCCTCCCAAAGAAACATTACTGAGGAAATGCCATTTTTACTACAGTATTCACACCAAGTAAAACAAAACAGTATTTATTGTAAGAAATAATCACACATGAATTACAGATGACCAAACTGTACAGAATATTTCAGAACTCATCCAAATCCTTGCTCTATACTACAAATGAAAATACTGTACATTAAATGAAACATGTTAATACTGTACATCATGCATCTATTAATGTATTATTATTTTTTTACCAAGTGAACTCTAATGATCATGAGACATATTCAAACAGAACATTTAACAAAGATACTTGTAAGTCAATTTGACTATTGTTTGTCAAAGGATATAAACTTAAGTATAAGGACTGAAATAACAGGGTTAATAGACATACAAATATGTTTAGAATAATCAGGTCATGACAAGACCTCTCCTGGCTCCAAGCATCTTCTCTTTTTTCTGCTTCCTGCCGTCAGTGTGTTTTGTTCTGCGTTCCTCCCTGTAAAAGAAGCATTATGGAAATATTTACTATACAAATCACCAAACGAGACTTTCTTCAGGGGAGTTGACATTGGTGCTTGATATAGGAAAACTATTAATTGTTGAAGCCTGCTATTCAAAGAGAAATTGACAAGTAGTTGAGAACTGATTTCTCCTTGCACTTTTTCAAATTATGATTTTTTCCATATAGAGTAGACAGACCTTGTTGGAACTTGGTGTTGTTTGTAATTCATCTGATGTGACTGAGTGGTCTGAGAATTGCTTTCTGCTGTGTTTTCTTTGGTCTCTGCAAACGGCTTCAGCTTTCCTATCAAGGTGTAAACCACAAACAGTAGGGGTCAACTTGAAGTTCTGCTTTTAAAATGACAGAATTCAGATGGTAACATATCTTACCCTTGTGAGGCTTGTAGGCAAGGGGCCGAGAGAGACTAGCCTTCAGATCAAAGAGTGGTTTCGTATTTGTTCCAGGGGTGTTTGAAATACTTGTATTCCCATTGAAGACAAACGTTCCTTTGGAATTCAAATGAAAACCGTCATTACAAGGATAGTTCACTCAAATTCCAAAATCAAACAAATAAGCAACAAAACTAAAAACTAAAATGAAAATAAAGTCAATGGTTAGTGATTGTGGCTAGATAAACAGAACCATTGGTGGGATGTTACCTGGAGTCTTTGTGGTTGAGACGGCAGATGTCTTCTTAATGTCAGGCTTCCCAGCAACGTTAGTCTCTTTTCCAGGTGTGATGCGATCTACACGGGTTGACAGGCGTGCTGGCGTTTTCACCAAGGACCGCTTGTGCTCATTATCCTGTGTAGCTTGAGAGAACCTGCACCCAAACCAACACTAGTTGTACACTGTAGTTTCATTACAAGAAATGTCCATACAAGTGGATATGTACAGAAATTAAAAATAAATAAATAAATAAAGTAATTCTTCCTTCTTCTAGCATTGTGACTGCCAATAGCCCCTAGTCCTACCATAGATTACTTTTTCTTATGATGACTGATGGCTAGATGATTCACTTACTTAAACAAATGTATTTGTTGTAAGTCACTTTGGATAAAGGCGTCTGCTAAACGCCGTAAATGTAAATGAAACCTGAGCTGAAGCAGTTTGTTAATTGTATTGTTATAACATGAAGATGTGTGAAAAAGCATCAGGAAAAAAAAGTCCTGAGTGGCATATCTGCACCTTTGAGGAAAATGTAATATACCATGTCAACATCAGTGCAAATAAAAAAAGTTGCATAGTGCTTGGGACCAGACTGAGAAAACAATGGTTGATGTCTCACCGAACATTGATCCTGCGAGTGGAGAGGACAGTGGGTCTGAATGAGACATTGTCCTTCTGGGTAGGCTTGCTGGCCGAGAGCTGGGTATGTCTGCGTTTGTCTGTAGCAGGTCTCTTCTCCACAGGTGCAGGACTGAACAGGGAGGTACGGCTCAGGTTTGACTTCTGCAGAGCACACAAACAAATGGATCATCATGCCAACAAAGATCTTTTGATGTCAGATCACCCTCACAGTAGTTTAGTTTCTATTATTCGATTAATAGCATGAATTCACAACTACATGCTTTACTACTCTGAGCAAAAAAAAAAGTTTAACGTGCAACTTACTGCTTGAGTTTCTCCTGCAGCTGGTTTCATGATGGTCTTTTCTGAAAGCAACTGTGAAGAAAGACGTTATCTACAAGTAGAGTACGCATTTCATTCAGTACTTCATTGAATACCCTCTTTTCTAATAAATGGCATCTTAAACACATTTGTACAGTTCATTACCTTCAACTCCTTCACTGAATTTCGGTACATATCCACTTGTTTGGTCCTCCTTTGGACGTATGAATCAAGGGACTCCATCTTGTTAAAGTGCGCCTCATGGAGTTTTTTGAAGTCTAATATTGAGAGAAAGTGTTACTATTTCCCAGATTATTCTAGGACTATGGTACAATGGTGATAAATTGGAACCAAGCTGTCTCTGACAACACAGACAGATTTGAGAGCTCAATAAGGGGAGAGAGTGTGCAAAATCACATCTTAATTGTGATCCAGAGAATGACTAATGTTTTTCAGGTTTGAGGTGTGCACATCATCATTCAGACTCACTTGGTGTGGTAGGCCTCAGCATAGGTTTAGTCCTCTTCAGAAGCCCCTCGTGTCGAGGAATTTTGCCTGCTTTCACCAACTTCTGTTCTCCTCCTACACAGTGTGTGTGCATGGTGACAGTCACAATTAACGAAGACCGTAGACAATTTTTTCCCCCTAGAGCTTAATTTTGGAGGGACACACCTACTTAAAATGAGCTACACACGAAATCTGTCTCCCTGTGACCATGAGTGGAAATTGCAATTAGAATGAGTTGTTTACACTAGCCATTGGTATTAGCCAGCTTCATTCACAAAATCGGTTATCCATACCATCAAAATAAGATCATGTCAAGTGAACAGGTAATAATAAATATTTGCTATGGATAGTTTTGATTTGCCTTCTATCTATAACTAGATAGATTTTTCAAGGCCATTATTTTTTTATTTAACCTTTATTTTAGTCCCAGGGAGTCCCATTGTGATCAATGACTATTTTACAAGGGAGCCCTGCACACACACAGTTTACAACCATACATAATACAAATACAAAATCACAACATAAAACACAATCAAGAAAAACAAACATTTTTCTCAATTAAAACTTTAAACTGCCCGAGCGGCACCATATTATATACTGTAGTACAAAAAAATTTAGTGAAGCTCCTCCATAAAAACAAAACAAAAACACATATCACTAAGACCAACCTTTCTCGCATGCAACCGAGACTCCATCTTTGTGGTCAGGTTGGGCTTCAGGATTGGTTTCCTTGGACCCCTCAGCTGCCACAGCCATTCCAGAATTCTCAACTTCAGACAGCCTCCTCCTCTTGGCACCCCCAGAGCCAATGCTGGGTTCAGCCTCCTTGTCAATATGAAGAAAAAAAAAAAGAATAATAATAAAAAACACCTTGATGGACAGTTACATTGCAGGACAAAATTCTGGGTAGCCCATTCTCACATGAGCAAAAGGAGCTAAACCTTTACAGAAAGGGCGTGTATACCTCAGCTGGCCTGTCCGACAATTCAGGGTCACATTCTGCCTCAGCATCTCCAGAACGCTTCCTCTTTGTCTTATGCCCTTTACCGCGACGTTTGGTCACAAACACAGGACGTTTAGGTTCTGGCTCATCTGCATTATTATTATCATGCGAACCAATATCCTCATCCTCAGGTTCCTGAAAAACACAATTGCAAAGTTAGATACTACTGACCTTAACGATCATGCCGTTAGCTGGATTTATGTGAGAGTAGTATATTTGCCATTCGAATTTTAATAGTTATTAATCTGGCCATCTAGTTACTTGGTTAAGCTAAGCTACAAAACAATAGCTAGCCAAGTTACCTGTATAACTGCAAGACCTTCCTGCTGTTGGTAGTGCTCCTTCAGCGCTTTCAGAAGCTTGTCAGCCTGTGTTTAAAACAAGAAATTAACACGGGTGCAACAACATGGTAGAGCAAACAAGTTACTAGAGCAAGCTGGTCCATTGGAAAAACGTGATACATAATGTTACACACACACACTCACCCATTTGCACTCTCAAGAAAACGATACTTGTCTAACATACACAACTTACTTCGCATCTGCATGGACATTAGCTAGCTAGCTGCTGGCTAAGCTAGTTTAACAAAGAAGCATGCGAATTTACCTTTATGTTTGCTTTAAGCCCAACCTCTTTAGCCAAACGTTGTAATTCGGCATACTTCATTGAGTCCAAGTCCATCTTTAATCAGGTAACTATTGTTTTTTTTTTTCAGCTCGCTTTTTAGCTAGCTACACTCAAACCCGTTTCGCTGACCGCTGTTTATTATTTAGTTTCAGTTATCGCGCCTGACGGTTACGAATGTCGCGTTTCAAAAAGAGGGAGCCAACCAGAATCCAACATCCGTGTTTGAGCCATTTGATTGGCTTGTTTATGTATATAGGAAGTATCTCGTAACCTATCAAAACCGAGTTGGTTGGTTCCGCCTACTTTCCACGGTCGGTGCCGGACCTCACGAGGGATTTGTGAGCCAAAACAAAAGAGCGTGTGCATACTTGTTCTGTTGTTACTACGAAGAAAATGTGAACGAGAAAAGCGATTCATTTCTTGATCTAAAGATGGCAATGGAGGCTGTAAACCAAAAACGTGTTTATGAGAATGCGATGACTCTTCATTGTGGACAATGCAACACTGTGTGGAGTGACTCCCTTGGAATTTGTGGAGAAGCCTTAGACTCTGTAATCTGTTTCAGTAAGTTACTTTCTTTTGTTTAAAAATACATTATTAGTAGTATTTTGTGTTATGTTAAGGTAAGACAGTGGAACTTGCTGATTGACTGGGCATTTTATGTCATATTCTTCGAGAATCAATGGGGTAGCCTACATGTAAATGAAATCATGAAATTAAATGATTATTGAACAGCACAACAAATCCCCTTCTGTTTAAAGTGAGCCCCCAAAATGTCAGTTTGGGCAAATTGAAAACGACACCCTTCGTGTTTCCAATTAACTCAGTGACCCATCTGCATACAAACATATGAAGGGCCTCATTGTAGCTGGAAAAGTGTGCACCATTAAATCTTGATGTGATCTCTTAGAGGTAACCCAAGATGTGATAGTCAAGGATGAGCTGGAGAGACTTGAGGGAAAAACGGCTAATGACTGGTATGTATGCATGACAAGCGCATTGTTTAGCTATGGATGTGCGTCTAGAGCATCTAGTACTAATCTCATTCTCCTTTGTTTCCCTCTAGTGTTTATAATGCTCTTCACTGCTCTGGTTGTCACTGTTCAGTTGGTATGGTCCTTCACTCAGCCCCACAGCATTTGGATTCCCTGCGTTCCCTCTTTCTCCTCCAGAAGGAAAACATGAATTGGTAAGTTCCAGACGCAAAGACATGTCAGTCAGTCAAAATAATGTGCCAGAAGTACAATTTGTGTTCCTTAAATCTATCAGTATATCTGCACGTTTCTTTTAAATCTGCCACTCATAGAAAGACGCAATGCTATCTGCTATCGCTGGGGAGGGTGTTCCAGCTAGTCAAGATTTAAAATTAATGTGCAGGTAAACTCTATACTGTACATAGATTTAAAAAGTAACATGCTGCCAAAATGTATTTGTTAAATATTCAATAATAGAATGCTATATTCACCCACCACCCCCCCTTCAGTTATATTTTCAGCAGTGCCTCTATGGTGATGGCATCGATGCTCAACTTTGAACTAAAACCCATTGGCAAAAGTATAAGTGAGGTAAGACCACTCTAATGGAGTTGACCCTGTCTGACCCTGTCAACTGTGGTGTGTTTGTTTGCCAAGTGTGTGTATGAGAGAGCAGAGCTGAACACAATTTGTTTGTTTTTCATTTTCTGTTGTAACATATGGACAAATAAAATAGCCATCTATTCTATTTCACCATGTTGCTTTGACCAATCCAGTTATGTAACATCAGTGATCCTTTCCATCTTGTGAAAATAGGACCGAAGTTCTTTTGTATCATTGAGCCAGGACTCATTTCATCTACATGCTCTACTGACAAACAGTATAGTACAGATGGTCTATAGCTTCTCAAACAAGAAACCTCAAAGCTCTGCAAAACAATCATGTTATTGAACTAATGTATGCCCTTCCAACTAATGGCTCTCCCGCTTCTGTTCTTCTTCCCACATAATTCTGAAATTCAAGCTAAGACAGAAGTTGGAAGCTCAACTTGAGCACCTGTCTATTATAGAGGGAAGACTAACTGGAAGCACCATCAGTGAAGAGAGCTGCAGATGATGATACTGTCTTGGGGCAGTTGTACATAAACAGCACTTTGTTCCTACAGTCTGTTACTGTGCTTCAAGGAATTATTTGTTTTATATTCTTAGATATTGTCAAAATATATGGAAAAATATTTTCAATAAACAGAGACCATTCATCTATGCAATTAGCACCATGCTGCTTTTTATTGCTGAATTTCTGATGCAGATTGTTCAGTTAATACAAAACCAGACAAGAGGCTCATAACAGCATGCCTAGTGCCTCCTTCAGGAGTGCATAGTTAAATCTAAACTTACAGTACATAGTCAAGTCATTCGGTCGTAAAGTTGATCAACATTGTACATTAAAGCAATTTTAGCCCCCCCCCCCCCAGCGCCCCCCTCCCTCCCTCACCTTAATGTAGAAATTACACATTTCATTTACAGATCTGATCCTACATGATTGCGAACCATATTATGCAATCTAGTCTGTGTCAGCATTGGTACAGTGCATTTTGGCTCTACTGGCATTGACTAGTTTTAACACCACATCCATCAAATGCAGAAACAGTAGCACAGTCTTACTTGTTGGGTTCTCAAAAAGGTTAACACATTACACATTTGCACAGTCTGATCATTGGAGGATTCTATATTCAACAAAGTTGGATTCCAAATAAGGTTTTCAACATAACATTTTGGGCCTGTATAATCAAAACAAGAGGGCTAGCTGGAACAACATGCTTAGTCAACAACCATCCAGTCATTTAGGCAATGTGATCTTATACTGTAAGATTCAATAGTAACATTTCCGTATCATTGTTCTATTAATCGACATTTAGTACAAAGTTGGATTATTGCATGCAATACAAATAATTTATTTATCTTAATCATGCATAATCTTTATCCACACATTCATCCTTGCTAAATTATGTTAACAAATTATATATCTATTATACCAACATTTCATAACATTGTAGAATACAGTATTGAAGACAGGATGACAATGAATGAATTCATGATAGGAAAGTGCTTTACATTATATATTTTGTCCAACCATGTCAGTGAGGTCAGGTGGGCCTCTGTGGGGGTGGCCATCAGATCAAAGAAGACAATAGTATGAAAGGATAAACACAATTGCTTTCAATTATAAAGATGTATCTATACTTGATCTATACTTGGATGATGTTGCAACATGTTCAAAGAATGTAGACATGAGAATCATTCAAATATTTCTCCTAAATTGAGAATGCTATGAATCTGCGTTGTGAATTGATTTGCCTGTTTGTTTGTTTTTTGTGCATATGGTGCTATTATGTCCTCATGGAAATTATGTCCTGTTCGGTGTTCATTCTGTATTCTAAAGCCAACAATACAATACACTTCCCTGTCAACAAAAGGTTTAATATACATAGCTACGAGTATGCAAAAAAAAAGTCATAGTGATACAAAAGATTAAATACCCTGGCGCTAAAAACATGCATAATTGTTATTACTTCTAAATCTCTAATCAAATACATTTTTATGGCTTACCTTTTATTAAATATACTCTTAAAAATAATGTTTTGCATTCTAAATAAACATAAAAATAATAATAATGAAAAAAAAAACTCCCCGTTAATAAGTAATACTACACTGGATATCTTTGCGTTACGTCTAATTCTACAGTGTTAATTAAGAACTACTCTAAATAGATATACAGGGGACACATCCATCATCATGTCTGAGACTTTTTCTTGCAGCGTATACCTTTGTTCAAGGCAGATTCAGAATGTGTTAATCTTATATCAAGACCTTCACCAATTGAATTGCCATTACTGATTAATTTAAAACATGATAATCCAGCTCTCTCACAAGTACACCTCTTGAGTAATTTCTTTGACACAACTAATCTTGGCGTAATGCCGTACAACATTATTCAAACAAATGCATTATTAGAACATGTTTCTTATAGATTTAAGAACCGTATCTATATTGTTTCTAATATAATTATTAACATTCATTGATGACACTAATGACATTGAAAACGGGGAGCTATTTATTAGACGCCAATTGAATTTCAAAATGTAACTCTTTCAAATTCAGGATATACTATACACTGGTCACTTGCAGAAATCTAGTCTCAGACTGATTGGAGAGTGATGATAGGCTTCTTCCCAGATTATTTTAGAAATCCATTTCACTATGATTACTTCAGTAAGCAAACATCACTACACCTTTCATGCACGGCTAGTTTTATAATGTTGGCACCCCGGCCCTGCTAAACAAGCTAATGCATATGAGACTATACAATTTTTAATGGAAGACGTTGGTGATTTTGTTGTTTTCAAACAACTCGTCACTTGTTTATACAATATACATATTTAGATCAACAACATGACAGGTAAGAGGATAAAGTATTGCACAAATCCCTAATGTTAAGTGTAGACCAAAACTGGTCTCACTTGAATTCAAAATGTGATGTAGGGCACAACATAATATAACCTTGTCTGGTTCTCTGTTAAGACTTGGGGAACTCCAAGACCGGGACTAGAATACTCTTTTCCGTCTTCGCTCGTTATGATATTGATAAAAACTAAATATTGCTACGGTGCAAATATGTCAATGAGGTAGTGCGATAATTCGCCAGCTAATCTCAGTTTTTTTCAACCAGAGATCGTTAGGTGGCTACTTGAGATCTTTGCTACAGTATGCAGTGTCTACGTGTCTAAATTCACTCAAAGTTATTTGATCATAAAGAAAGTAATTTAACAGCTGGGCGAATTATATAATTGTAAATTGCTTGGTTTTGACAGGTCAAAGGCTAAAACTTTGGAGAAAATTTACAGTGGAGAGTTTAACCAATTTCACAACATTCATGGCATATCATTGTAACTGTACAATCTACCCCTTTTTGACCCCAGGAATGGGACCAAAACCGACAGATGCAATCATCATTATTAATAACCACATGGAGTGGACAATGGGATAGAGAGAGGCTACAGATCCAGCCTGGGCAGTGTCTGTAATCAGTCTCTTAGTGTCCTAACATACCAAGAAGAGTCCGCTCTCTGCCAAAGACTGACAGAGGTTGACATCTGGGTCCTGCATCGTTGATCTTCACAGAGCCATCACTTGCTTCAACAGCACTGCTGGGAAATTGGGTGTTGCCCCCCAACGGAATCTGTCCCAGGGAGAGAGCTGTGGACCGGTCGGGATGGTTTCCATTTACTGGCACTTAATTTACTTCGCGTTTAAATTGAATTGCATCTGAAACATAAATGTACGTATGTAAACATAAAAATGTATCAGTTATATGGCTGAAAAACACTGACCTTGGTGAGGTTTCCTCAAAATCATGCACCGGTTCAATGTTCCTTTATCAGAGGTTATTTATCAGATTATCTCTATTAGAATCACTCTGCCAGGGTGGACAGATAAGATTGCAATGTTTTGTCAACGCAAATACAAAACAGAACTCGTAGGCTAATATGAATAACCAATTCATACAGAAACGGGAGTACTCTTACTGTAGGCAGCAATTAGCCTCTGCTACACAATTGACCTTCAAAGTGTCAAACTCGTGTAGAAACACAAAGAACATAATCAGTAGGAAGGAATTATAATTTCCAAATTCACTGTCGATACTATTAGTTAGCTGAATAGCTAACGCGTTAGCTTGCTTATAGTTCAGCCAGCTGCTGCGCCAGCACGGGTAAACAAAGGGCTGCCTACTAGCTGCCTGGCTAGTAGTTGCACATGTCATGAGATCATACATCCGATTCTACTTGTTATTCCACACACCGTTAATCTTCCACGCCACTACACCAGTGGTAAGCGCTCCTGACATAGGGGGAGCCGGCGGTAGTTGAGGTTCAAGAGCAGGTCCTCCTCGCCGACCCCAGTACAAATGTTTACGCCATCTTCATCCGTCTTGACTCTAACCCAAAGTAGCTCCCCTCTCTGTTCCGTTCAGCCTTCTGACTACGGAGCACTGTACAGAGAGTCGTCACTCAAATCTAAATGCCCGCCCCGAAAGTATGACGTAAGTTCCATAAGAAACTTCGTGGTTCTTGCAAAGTGTTATTTTGGTAGTGTTTCCATGTTCTGAGTGGTGCACTGTATGAAAATTATTATTTCGTCTGAATTATTATAACACCTGTTGCCCCCCCCCCCTCCTCCCAAAAAAAAGAACAGTTACACCACATCCTAATAAAATGAAAACAAATGACAGAAGTCACTATGGGCAAGCATGGCACTTATAGTTTTATTTGAATCAAATCAATAAATCATTTGATAATGTGTCCTAACATTTCACTGGATAAAACATTTGAGTTGATTGATAATCACATTTTGATTATTAAAACTGGTGAAAGACAGCTGTACTATTGCCAGCATCAAGATGCTGCTGATTGATCTTAAAACTCTTGTCATCGATCATTTAAACAGAACCACTATTGCAGCTAAATTAACGCTGGTCAAACATTTGCATTTTCGATTTCAAATATATAGGCCTACACAGAAAATACATTCTAATGCATCATAGCCTGTCTTAAAGGTAACTGGAACTAACCTGATGATGTAAAATGAATAAAAAACATTGGACAGTATATACTATTAATGCAGACAATGTCTCCTGGTTGACTCACAATGACTTCATTTTATCATGGAAAGGGAAAAACGTGTGTTACCCTGGACTAAGATATTGTTCTATGCCTCTGCACAAAGCAGTCATGTCAGTGAAGTTCAGGACATTTCTGTTGCAGTCAACACAAAAAAAGGGAATTTTTGACTGGCAGTAGCTAACCCGTAAGAAAAAAAACAACATACAAATATGATAATTTGGTTCCGATTTACCCTTGTGATATTGAAGGATGGAAACCAAACCATGGCACTTCAGTGGGTAAAATACAAGAACAACTCACAAAACAAAGGGAACAAAGGGTCACTGAAGAATGTTGTACAGGAGGGGCCGAACTCAAATTGCTTGAGGCAGGTCAGACTTGCAACAACGAACCACAATTCCTTGTTAGCAAGTGTCCGTTTCTGGAGTGGATTCTACATCTTATGTTTTACTTCTTACATCTGCGTATTCAAACTGACAATGATGCAACAAATGAAAAATATCCTTACGAGAACACTGTACCTTCATGGAATTGTTAAGTCAACTTACAAGTGGCTAGATTTGGCCTTTGCTATCCTGATGTATTGTTAGCCAGGGAGAAAACCATACCATAGCACAACATTAAACAAACATGTCTTAACGTTAAGCTATTGTTAAAAAGATTTAACAAAGAGCCTTGATGATAAACATTTGAGTTCTATTTTGACCTTGCATGGTCTCAAATAAATAAGGTCCCATCTCTGGGGGGGAAAGCCAAAGTGACAGCATAAATCAACCCAAGGCACGCAAGTATTCCCTTTGTTTACGGAGCAGTGCAAGGCAGAAAGTCAGACAAAGAATAAAAACAACATTGTTTTCTACTTAATCCTTGGTCAGAGAGTATACTGTATGGTGGGCACAGCTGCCCATGGTGTGTTGAAATGGGGTGGGTCTTGTTTCAACTGGCATGGTGGGGCTCCAGTCAGAGTCCTGTTAAGGAAGCTTATTTTTTCAGTGCAGAAAGCGGATGCTCATCTTCTGTTCCACATCCACCTTCTCCAATACCTAAGGATGTCGAACAGAATAAGTCCTATTAGCAGAACAGACACATACAGTACAGCTGCACAAATACCAACTGGGTCAATTTAAGACACAGTTCATAAGACTGATGAAGGAATGTAAGGTTCCCCTCCCCCCACCCCAATTGAAAGATGCTAATGTCCAACCTTGATGAACTCGTTAAAGGAAATGGAATTGTCTCCATCCTGGTCAGCCTCCTGGATGGTCCTATCAGCAATGCTGCCAAGCTGCTCATCTGAGATGTTTACACCAACCATCATTCTGAGGACCTGTGGAAATGGACACAAAGTGCTTTGGGGTCAAAATTGAGGAAAAGTCTTACAGGACTTCCCCCTAAATGTAGTATACACTTGTAAACATGCTTGTAAACACTGCAAATACTGGGAAGACAGGTTTAAATGACTGTGGGACTAACACCAAATGTTTTATGCAAAACAAGATCAGCCTCTTCTGAGTCAATTATGGCAATTGCATAATTGTCCCAGACACAGCACAGATGTATGTCATAAAGCACAGGCCATTTAAGATGGTGAGAATACAGAGGAGAGCGGTGAGAATACAATCTGAAAACTTGTTTTTTTTCTTTCTTTTTTCCTCTTTCATTTACAATGACAAAAGCCTCTGACACATTAAGACTGAGCACTTTGAAGTTACCGTTGCCAAATTGCTGAGCAGAAAGACAAAATATCTCAAATTACACCAGATGAGTGACGAACATTCTGACAACAATGCTCTTTCTGTTTTTCACTGAAAGGCCCCAAGGCACGAAGGGTGTGCCTTGGGACCTTGTTATTCTGCTTCCGAGTTTGATTTCCTTATCAAGACAAATATACTCTGACACATACCCTATATGTTTGTCCACCTTTTTCCTTAAGTGCGCATGCGTGTACTTCCCCACATGGTTTTAATAACAAAAGTAATCTGTTTCCTCCACCTTTCTAACACCAGTCTGTTCCTTTTAAAATTATAATTCACACCATCACACCCCATCCTCACCTGTAGCAGCTCATCACGGGAGATTTTATCATCCCTGTCCAGGTCATATAGTCTGAAAGCAACTGTAGGAGAGAGAAAGGGATTTAGTTGAATGCAACAGTTTCAAAACCCAGCAGATTAGAAAAAGACCTAACCCTAAAAACATGTTAATTAACAAGCTGTTAACCGTGAAAACATCACTGGCACCAAGCTCTAGACTCACAGAGCAACTTGTTTGTCCTGCTGTTGAGGGGCTCAGAGTTGGGGTCCTTGTTCTTCTCATTGTCTTCAATTGGTCGGAAGTGAGCCAGTGTCCGCATGAAGCCCCGGAAGTTCACCTGATCCTCTCTGAGCAAGAGTGTGACAATAAACACTATGACAACAACACCAACATCCTCAATCCCTCCAAAGACTTTAGGACATATCATTGAGATTTGTTTAGACATGAAGTCAGTACATATATGACCAATAATAACATGCTCCGTCACATAATTAATACTGGCTTGCATGACTCATTCTTACAAAGCATAGCCTAGACAGGATTCAGTTGTTGAGAAGTGTCTAGATGGACTAGTGTCTAGAAAATCTAGACTGTGCTTCACCATGTCTGGTAACACAGTGAAAACCCCAAATCAGAGGGTAATACTACGCTTCTGAACTCCACCTAACACTAGGCTACATCTTCCTTGCCAACAGTAATGGTTAACCCTAAGCCATCTGCACTGGAACTCTCTTCACAAGCTGCTCCAAACCAAACCAGAGAGAAGAAAACATCACAAACCATTAAAAGCCACAGCTAAAATTAAGCCGCCTACACACTGGACTTTTTGAGAATGTAATGACATATCAAAAGCAAGTTGTCTGAACATGTAGCTAGCTTTTATGTGAATTTCAAAGATCACCACAACCATCTGGATACAATCAAGCCCAATACACAATTTTAAAATGCACCATAAAACACATGCAAAAATAATTTCTGTACACAAACATTTTCACTGAAGTATTAGAAAATGGTTCACCCTTGTGGACAAAGTAACTCAAAGCTATGTGGAGATAGAGCTGACAGCAATTAAAGAGTGAATACTTACCCTTCAGGAAAGAAAGCATTGATAATTCGGTCTCCTAGAGGATTGATAGCCAGCTCTGGGATCCTTTGGAAATCTTCCCGACTACAGAAATAAGGAAGGGAGGGGAAGTGAGTTTTAGTCCATGACACGAAGGTTTATTCAATGAAATTGGGGAACTTTGGACTACACCATGTCTCGGAGAGTTAGTCCCCACTTCAAATCACAGATAACTACTGTAGATAACTTGAGAGATATCACTGACAATGTCTATAAATGAAATGACATGATGAAATGTATGATTTGATGCAACACAAGATGGTGGTGTTGGTGAATTGACTTAAGTGTCTTCATTTCTAAAACGCATGATATTGGCTAGGTGAAAACAGATCAACATTGTGAGAGGAGGAAAAGCTCAGTGGACATGAAATGTGTGTGTCTGTATCTACTGCCAAGAGTTACTCCTCCTAACAGAGGTCAGTGTCTGTGATAGGTGAGATATTAAGCTTGGGAAATATGGTGTTGGAGTGTTGTGGCAACTGATGAATGATTAAGACAAGTCACCTTGGATTCACATGGCTTACACAGTATACCAATGTATACCCCAAAACAGACTATGCGCTTCAGTGTAAGGACAAGGTCGATCCAACACTTGTTTTGTGTAACCATGCAGGAAAGTAGTGAAATGTATTCCAGTATTAAAGGTTATTAAAGTCCCAGTATTTGCAAATTACAGATTCTGCCCAAATGGTTACCAAGAAGCAAAGTGGAAAAGCTCACCATCAACTAACTGAAGTAAATGTCTTACATAGTTTAAACGGTGAAATTCATTATAACACAAAAAAGTCCAACACAACCATTGGTCATTCAGAATACATTAAACATTCACATAAGACAAACTTAATCTCTCATTTGGCTGGATAGTAAATCTTACAGTTTGTTTGTTTATTCCTTCCCTCTCATCAAGAAATTAAATACACTGTGTGTCAACTTGAATGACTACAGTGTGTCTATGTTTGAGTGTTTGGTTTCAAGTGTGCTTATGCATAAGAATGCTCAGTTTTTTACCTGAGGGTGCCATTTTCACCTTTATCCAGGCTGGTGAAGCGACTGTAGAGGCGGGTGATCTGACTGTGTGAAACTGCATGGGAGTGAAAAACAGACAATGTTAGACAATTTAGCCAAGTATATATGTTTGTTCTCTTCAGACTCATTACATTTGACCACTTGTTATCTATGTTTGTTATCTATGTGAAGACAGGCAAAGAAACACGAACTTTGCATTAGCACCCAACGTTATAGGAGCATCTAGATACATCAGTCACTGCAATGCCATAACAATATAAAATGTTTCTAATTACAAGTGATTGATTTAATTCATTTCAAAACAATATGTTCTCTATGTAGAACTATACTATATCATATGATATTGTTTATATCATATTGGATGGTACTCAAAACACACCGACTCAGTCCAAATACCAGGGTGGCTATTAGCTTGAGGAGAATGCAGAGAAGCACACTCACCAGACAGGCACTAGTCAAAGTTTGTGGCTGAATAATACACAAAGAATCACCACCAGTCTAGCTAAACAAGATAAGGGTCTTTAGTCGTGGCTAGAGTAGCCTGTAGCTGGCTCCGAAGTTAGCACTGCAGTGCAGCGGCACCACTGCACGACCACCAGTCAGGTTTGCTAAAACTCAAAGCATTGAAAAAGTAGCTGGCTAGCTAGATAAATGGACTTACAGCCGGTCTCCTTTTTGATTTCTTCAATCTCCTCCTCTCTCAGCAATGTGGACGCTCGGGAACCCATGGTGAAATCCGAAAACAAACTCAACACTGTACGACTGTCAAGCTTGTCAGCTGTTTTGTCGGATTTTTCGACGAGGTTGCTCAATATAGATTAGCTGGCTAGCTAGTTTGACACGGCTGTTACAAGCTAGCACGCGCTAGCTAGCAACCAAACTACCTAATAACGCTATTGTTGCTTTGGTAGAAGCAGGAGTAATTGTGTATTCCCTTACGATTCGAGATTATTACAAATATTTTAGTTTAGCGAACTGATCGGATTGCTCCTAACCGTCATGCTACTGTACTGCTCGCTATCTTCCTGCTTGGGGAGAGATGGGCAGGTAAATGTAATGACGTATTGATGTCGTGACGAATCGTATTCCAGGTCCTGGAAGGTGGTGCTCCCCGCCGCAACCATGATGACCCTGTAGGCCGTGACCAAATGTTTTCGAGGGCTCTGCTAGGTCACACTTCAAAAATACCTCTAACTAGTTATATGGTCCGTTGCGATGATAGATGTGTTACTGAAATATATTTTCTATGGCAATGATATCGGGCTTTCTCCTGAGTGTCTCACAGGCAAGACTGACATTCCTAAGCTGAAGTTGCAATACATCTGATGGCCACAAGATGTGACCGATGTCAAGGTTATGAATATGATGAGACAAGACGATAACCTCAGCTGCCACAGGGAGAGCAGAGCAGATACAACTGAATCCAGAGATTCAGGTTTCTATGTGATAAAACTATAATCTGGTGTACAGACATTCTCTAATTAAACTAAGTTTAGTGTAGAAGGGTTTGCAAGTATACAGCATAAAATAGGTTCGACATGTTATGCAATAATCTATTTGTGTAAAAAATTATAATTGAAGTTTATTTGAAGTTCATGGGACAGTGACATTTTCAACATAATCATGCAATATTGGACTAATCATGCATTAATATAGGAACATTCTGGACAGAGTGTGTGTGTGCGTGTGACTGAAGTCAGAAATATTGAGACATATCTGGGCACGTCATCAGTTTTATTTTCAATTTCCATGATCCAAGATATTCTTCAGGTTGGTTCCACTGCTGGCCGCTCCTCAAATCCTAGTCTAACCTTGCGTGCCACCCCCTTCAAACTGCATGTGTACATTTCCTCCGTGACCACTGTTATATCCAGCAGTTCCAACATCCTAATCTAAAATATAACACAGTAATGGGGACCAAATGATTGACACCAGCAGTCATTTGATAAAACCTGAATACATATGACACAAATGGGTGTTGGAAACATAGCAAAGTGATAGATCGTTTTAGGCAGCTGACAAGATCAAAGCGTTAAAAGTGATACTTTTGTATCAAAGTAAAGTGATCAAAGTATCCTGAACATTAACAGAGTACCATGTTATGGTATTAAACTCCTTCACACGTCAGTCACAGCTCCGCACCACACAGCAGAACGAAACTGCAGTATCTCCTCATTGTTGTCTTAAACGTTACACGTTTATACAAATCAAAGCAGTAAAACATTCATCTCAGAAACACTCACAGTGATAGTGCAATTCATCATAAAATAAGTATTTAAAATGTCTCAGTAAAACCAAAAACAGATTTAAAAAAAAAAAGATCAATAGTGTTATAGCAGTGTGATGACAAAAACATTCTTTGTCAAACTTGATTCCTTATCAATGCAAAGGAAAGGCTTGTGTTAGACCCTCCAAGCAGGAGGCACAGCAATCTGATCTGCGGCATGTGCATTTTCAGAAGACCCCTCTACACTCTGTACTCTGTGAAATAACACACGTCATCCATGGCCTTCAGAATCCTGAACACAGAGAGAGAGAGAGAGAGAAATGAAATGATCAGACAATGGAAGCAGTTCATTGTAAACTCAGTAATATAGTGACGGCTGATTGAAGAAACTGATACCGGCTGGACCAAGAAAGCTTGTGATGACTTTTGGTGTAATTTCACAGCTTGTTTAGACATGCAAAAACACTTGAGAAGTAAACAAGGCAATGTGATACCTGTCTGCTGGGTATCCTCTCTCACACAGGTTCACCAATGCATAGAGGTGCCTCAGAGCGTACTCGTACTGCAACACAAGAACAACAACACAGCTCGAGTATACTTCCAACTTCCCAATGTTCCCCAAAATCCACAACAGTCATTGCACTCCTATTTGACAGGTTTTAACCACGAAGGGGACGCATGTCTAGCTCCTAAACAAGAAGAGCGTACATCTGTCATAGGAAGCAATGTTAACCAAAGTCAGATGAACATACTTAAAATGAGTGAAGCCTAGTTGAGCTTCTATTCAGCCAATTAAAAAGTTCAGGGCTTTGAGACCCATCTCACGAGGTCCTGACTCACAACATCTGGTAAGGCAGTTTCCTTTATCTTACATTTTTAAGGTGTAAAGGAGAACTGAAACCCTTCAGCATCTCAGCAGTTTCAACCATTCAACCAACAGAAACCTAAGAGATCACGACTGTGCCTTTGATCAGAGAGAGTACAGGGCCATGGAGTGTCAGACCAGGGGTTCTGTGGGCAGTACCTCAGTTGTGTGCCAGTTGAAGCAACGGGTCTTGTAGTGCTGGACCGCAGTCTTGTAGCACTGGTGCTGGGTGAGCTCCAGCTGGTCACTCAGAAGCCTCTGGGTCTGGATCTTATCTCCAGTCACCTTCAGCACCAATCTCTGCATGGTTTCACTCAGCAGCTCCCTGACCTGGACAAACAAACAAAAAAAAAATCATTACATTTGACCACTTGTTATCTATGTTTGTTATCTATGTGAAGACAGGTTTTTTTTTTTTTTTTTTTTTTTATTATTATTATTATTTTTAAATGTATTAGACAGTGCTTTTGTAAAATAATCATGGTGTAAATGTCTCTGTATGAGGTATATGTACTGATGCCATAAAGGGACAAAGCAAGTTGTATTGTATTGTATGCGCTTCCTCATCACCTTAAGGTGGGCATTGATCTCCATGAGGTATCCCCTGGCAGCAGCAATGTCATTGGTGGCCATCAGCTTCCTCTTGAGGATGGCCAGAGGCACATCAGGGCTGGGGGTCAAGTCTGGATCCACCACTGGCTGCAGGGTCATTGGGGCAGCAGGCTGGGCATTAGCCATAGCGTTACCCTGGAACGCCATCACCTTCATGTGGGCCAGAGTCTGAAGAGAACAAACATATATACTTAGCTAAATTAGATTCATTCAGATGAAGCTTGGCAGATGGACCTTTTTGCCAGAGTGTATTGCCCATCCCACATTTCCACTCATTAGACTCCCTCACCTTGTTCCCAAACTGCATGACATGGCTGGTGTTTGTGTGGCTCTTCACAATCTTGAACTGCTTCAACAGGGTCTCCTTGGTCAGATCCTCCTGTGTACAAAAGTCAGATGAGATAAGAGATCACAACAATATTAACACAACAGTTAAAAGTTGGCAATCAAAGTGCTATACAATGTCAAGGTGCCTGAGGAATTGTTCTGATATGTTATGGGGAAACAATGCTCACCACATCAGAGTCTTCCATCCAGTTAACACTGTACCAGTCTCCCAAGTATGTGTCTCTCTTCTCATCAAAATAGCAGGCATAAGAGGATTCATGAGAATTGGCGGCTGTGGTGGCATACACTGTAAAAGGGAGACATGTTTTCAATGTGGCCGTCTGGTCTCAAGGACATGGCTAAGGAAGTCAGCATAGCGCTGATGAAGGAGAATATCCACAGCTGCTGATGTAGCACCATGTAACATGACATGAGACATCTCAGTGGTAAAGAGTCATCAGCCACATGTGTTCATTGCACACAATGAAAACAGGACCTTGTTATGGAGCATCACACGAGATTAAGCACATGAGTGTTCTGATGACCGACAGTGTCATCAGAACTGCTGCACTCAGTGATATGTGGTAGTAGTGATACACATCTTTTAAAAGTATTCATGGCTGCTAGCAAGAAAGCCATCACAAGATGCTGGCTTGTAGCGGAACCTCCCACTTTAGACCAGTGGATAGACATAGTTAATAATATCTTCAAGTGTTTGACCTTTAATTTAAAATTGAGGAAAGACAAGGGGTAGAGACTACGGGATAAATGGGTGTCTTTTCTAGGCCAAAGTGATTAGCCATATACAGTGAGGTCCATATATATTTGGACCGACGTTTCATACGATATTTTTGTTCAACCCCTTGAATTAAAGCTGAAAGTCTGCGCTTCAATTGCATCTCGATTGTTTCATTTCAAATCCATTGTGGTGGCGTAGAGCCAAAATTATGAAAATTGTGTCACTGTCCAAATATTTCCGGACCTAACTGTATTAGCCCTTTTCTTTTTTTTGTTTAGTTTATTTGATGTATAATGTACAATACGTACTTTTACCTGTGTACCAATTAATGTCTGCATTTTATGGGACTATGTAACCACCTTATACTTTTGTTTGTCCAACCCAAACACACCTCGTCACAAGCATACTTTTGTTTGTCTAACCCTGCTGCACTCAATGGCTCAAATAAATAATCCCACGTCACAAACTGTGAAGCACAGCATGAGAACACCATGGTAATTCATGGATAGTCTAGCAGACGCTGCTGAATTTGTACAGGGTAGAGGTCAACTTTATTGTCACAAGGAACAGTCAAGTGAATCTGTGGATGTATTGTAGGCAGTTTATCAGGTGACACCTTGTTAATGATTGACTCTGTTTATTACCCAAGTTTTGTTTTTCCTGGAAAGTGATTGAGTGGGCGGTCAAGTGCAACTCACCGTCGATGTCAGTAGGCAGGTTCTTCATCATCGACCCGGACTCGCACGCCTCGATGTAGAACACCATCTGCATGTTGGTACATGCACAAGGCAAAAAGCAAGTTCGGTGAATCAATGCCATCCTCATGATCGAACACCAGCTCGGTGTTTCCACATTCAACCGACATGTCTCTTCATGTACTTTTGAAAAACAACAACAACAAAATGTTCACCTTTTTGTATCTCTTGTTGTCACGCATGTAGGTAATTGTGCTCATGAGGTCCTCGACATGAAGCTATAGGAAAGGAAGTAACATATAAACAATAAACTCCAAGATAAAACATGCAATACTGGGAGTAAAGCTCCCATCTCTTCTACGTTACTCTGTTCCTGCCAGAATAATAATGTCCATGTGTTCACTTTAAAAATGGAACAAAAAAAAGAGGCACTACTCTGTCCGTCACAAGACTGCACCAAGCCTACTCTTGAGAGTAGCATTGTTCAGAAACTCACTCCGTCTCACAAAAAGTAGTGCTTAAGAAAGAGAACATTTAACTAGGTTTAAACATTAGAGCTTTATCACAATCTCATTAACCATTTTTTAATTAAATGATTGATGATTTTGTTTTTCATTTGGCAGGACTTTCTATCCATGGCCAGAAAAAATAAATAAAAAAGTTCAGAGACAAACATTGACAGGAAAAGGGAACTGCTTACATCATCATCAGGGAAGGCCAGGATACCAGGGGCACCGTGATCAGTGAAGTACACAAACACATGATCGTTTGGACCGCTGCCAAGAGGAAGCAAAAAGGAAAAGACTTGATGAGACAGGTACATTTTCTGTTGAACAAACATGGTTTCCTTTTGAACAAAATGATACACTGGAAGTCATTGTGCTTTTATGATGGGGAAAAAAAAAAAAATCCCCACAAAAACAGAAATGATTTCATTTATGGCATACTGGTTCTCATACTGGTTCTGGTACTCATGCAATTCTAGAACAAAGAAACCCCCCCTGAATTTCCCTGTGCACTTGCCTCTTCAGCACTTTCCCAGAACCTCCTTTGACACTTGCAGCGTCACCCTTCAGCACAGCCAGGAAGTTCTCAGGGGTCACAGCCTTAAGGGTAAACACAAACACACACAGACAAAATATCATGCGACATTGCCAGAGAAGTTATAGGAGTGCGCACTTGGTGAAGAAATATGAGGTCACGGTGTCTTGGTAGTTACACATTTTAACAAATTTAATAGCCTAAGAGTACCGTATAAAACATTGATTGCTGTTGATCGCATGCAATGACATTCCCTAGCCTGGTCACCCCAGGTCTGTTGTCCTGTATATGTTCTGGGGCAACAATGCTAAATACTAGCTAGTTCCATAACATGCTCCAAGAAAAGCATTTAAATTGGCCTGACAATTACTCACTTCTTCAGTGTAATCTTTGAGAACTCCCTTATACACATCTGTCCCATTTGGCCTGTTAATCACTTCACCAGGGGTTGGGTTTCTGAAAACAATAGAGTAAAATAAATATGACAGTTGCCTTGAGGTGATACAGACTTAACATAACTTAACATAGTATCATATACTCACCGAGTGCTTTATTAGGAACACTATACTAATACTGGGTAGGGCCTCCCTTTGCTCTCAAAACAGCCTCAATTCTTTGTGGCATTGATTCAACAAGATGTTGGAAACATTACTTTGAGATTCTGGTCCATGACGACATGATTGCATCAAGCAATTCCTGCAGATTTTTCACATGCACTTTCAAGCTGTGAATCTCCTGTTCTACCACATTCCAAAGGTGTTCTATTGGATTCAGATCCAGTGACTGGGAAGGCCACTGAACTATGTTCATGAAACCAGTTTGAGAAGGAAGTAGCCATTAGAAGATAAATTGTGGCCATGAAGGGATGCACATGGTCAGCAACAATACTCCAATAGGCTGTGGCATTCAAGTGATTGGTATTATCAAAGTGTGTCAAGAAAACATTCCCCACACCATTACACCACCATGAGAAGGTGTACAGGTGTTCCTAATAAAGTGTCCAGTGAGTGTATATTGATGCAGGTATTATTTTCTTTATTTATCTTATGATTTTTTTAACAATTGCAAAACATGGACACAAATACAATATAGTAAAAACAGGTAATTTTCAACTCATTTTCCAATGAATTACTTCATTTGAAAAAAATGAATTAGAAACATATGTTATCAGCCTGTCATTGTCAAGGATCAGGTAACTAAAAAGGACAAAAGGAGTGAGACACTGTTCCACGAACTGTGGCACTAGTGTTAATTAGATCTATCTGCATAGCAGCTAAAAAGGGCATTCTCTTCCACCACACAGTATCACTTCCCCTACTCCTCAATGAAAGAAACACTGAACTACAAACAGTGCTGTAATTATCATCCATCTGTGGAATTGGAAAATACTCTTATACTACACAGTGGTAATTTAGGCAAAGGCGCTTAGAAAAGTATTTAACAATAGCACAAACCACCTTGTCACAAGCACAATACCTAATATCATTCTGTTGCCCCCAATGTTTCCTTCAACTCAAAGTAAAAATCAATAGTACTTGGCAGAGTACTGTACAGCTGCACCTTGATGTAAGAAATACAGCTGAATCATTGTGAGTGACCGCAGACATAAAGCTGAATTGTTGTATAACCTGCCGGAGATACCAGGACCTTAAATCCTGACTAACATGAAGGCAATCACAGTCGTTCAACAGGACAAGTTATAATAAAGCCTGGTTTTAGGGCAAATACACAAAGCTATTGCCTATGATTCAGATTCACAATAGGCCTACTACCACAATAGGCCTACTACCACAACTCATGTGGGTCAGGCAAAAACAGCAATTCAAAGCTCTGAGCAACAAGCTCAGACCCTAACCCTAAATAACCAAACAATTCTGACTGTGAATCATTAACTCATCAACGATACACTATTGAGAAAATATGATGCAATCACCACATCTCAAATCTCAGTTTTAAATCTTTAACACTACCCGAGTCGCAATTAAGCAACAGTATTTCCAAGCCCTGCAGGAGCACTTAAATTAGTTCCATGTGACTGCAACGTCAAGTATTGACTCTCCACAAACTCGGGCTGTTTACTGAACATTCCGAGTGCTGCACTGAGCCTAAAATGGCCTGCATGCCACAACAGAGAGAGAGAGAACAGCTGGGACACATCTATCCACTACAAGGATGCAATGTGCCCTTGTCTCAGATATCCATTCATATTTCATAGCAATGTGATTGTGACCTTTAATTGTCAAATTCTCCCTACAAAAAGACAGTCTAGAATACTAATAAATAGGGCCCTTAGGGTTTACCCTTGGTCCCCCCAATCAAGAATAGGACATCAGAGAAAAAAGTACTCACTCATCATTCTGTGCCAGGTCATCATACATCATAACCACTATCTGCTCATCAGGGACCCCATTCTTATGGACAATCTGGTACGCATGGCAAGCATCTGCCTGTGGACAAATCACACAAGTCAACAAAATACTGTAAACACCATACAGTGTTTTACATTCCTGACTGTGACTGAGTGTGAGGGACGCCATTACCATAGTAAGTACTACTGGGTTATTTATGTCTACTGATTGAAAAGGACACATCTCTGCTTGTTTTGTTGAATGCCACTGTATACTGGATAATATTTTAATGTTAATAGAAGGGCTGTATCAGTCAATAACAAGGAAAGTCACTCTCCCAAGTGTAAGCAGATGAACAGCACTGATTCATTAACAAGCCAACTTGTGTACAGTACCCATGATTGGTTAAACATGTACATGGTTGATTTGACTCCTCACCTGGTGTCTGTAGTTGTACCAGCCATTGGAGCCAGCTACGATCAACACCCAATTCTTCCCATTTTCCGGCTGCTGCGTCGGAAATGCATTTACCATCAGTCCCAGACTGAGGCCCAGCACGACTGTGATGGATGTAAACATGTCTTCTCCTGTGTTTGTTTACCCTGAAAAGTGGGTCAAAGTCATCATCACACAACATAGGAAGAAGATATTGGTTTTGTATCTATACAAGCACAGCCTCGGCGACTTTTTTTTTAATATTTTTTTTTTTAAATTTTTTTAATTTTGGCATTCTCTTCTGACACGGACAGCACACTCCGCCAGCTACGTTACAACAACAAAACACTTAGCGAGCGAGCTCACAAGCTAACCCGTCTGCTACTTACTACCATTTACAAAGAGCCTGGGCATCTGAAGTTATTGAATTACATTTAACATATCAACTACTACACTGTCTGTTGCGGAAAAATAGGGTTTTAAATCCGCAAAATGTACACTACTGTACACTAATTCATTACCCTGTCGATGGCTGTCACGATGGGTCCGTAGGCAGGATCAGTTTTCTAGGAGTTTATGTAGATAATTGTGATTGTCGGGAAAACCGTGTTGATTGCCGGACAGCCAATCACGTAGCCGCAAGGCAGCGTGTGACTGTACGTCACATGATCGTAAGTCATGTGCTTCGTTCTCGGTAATACAGTACTCATAACCACATAAGGACTTTCTGGGGTTCAATTTTCTGTTTAGGCTGCATTGTTACCTTTTAAAGACAGTCGAAAAATGTTCCAGTGATTTCATATCGATGAATGGAATATACCTTAGTTTTGATTAATATTACTTGAGATTAGTACAAGACTGTCCTTCCAAAAACCAAAACACTATGTACTTGATATTCCGTTGTTGTTGTCATGTTTGACGCATGGAAACAAATGGGATATGGCTTCAAATGACGTCTAAAAAAAAAGTTATTTATTGTAATTTCTTTGAGCACCTGGCGATGTGTCATAGAAATCAAGTACTGTTGCATGTGAAAATGCATTTGCTCCATTGTTTAAATGTGTGTGGGGAGCCCAGTCTTTGATAGTATGCAGAAATGACAGTGTGCCTTATAGGTTGGTCTTATATTCATAGATTTGCATATAAAAGCCTCTTACATCAGAGATAAAATAGGAAAGCTGTTCCTGGTGCATTCCAATTGAAAATCCAGCTCAACATAGGCAAGCCTACAAAAAAAAACCTCACTTACACACTCAGTTAGGTGTGCCCTTTTGGCACAGTACCATATCTTGTGACATGTGTCACACTGTAGTCATAATGCTTTACTGCACTTACAGTTGGCCTACTCAGCAGTCAATGGCCATTTACACAATCAAAATGTACAAAGATGAACTTCAAAGATTCCTCGTGACAGAGTTTCCAACCCTCCATTCTGCTCCTGCATTGTGTCCTGTGTAACAGTGTTTTCTCCCATGGAGCAAATGGCCCTGGACAATTCTAAAATGACACACTGCTTTATATTTAAAAAAAATAAAAATAAAATAAAAAGATAACAGCAATAAATCAAACGCTTTTTATTTCTCCATATAGAAAAAGAATTAAGTTAAATAGGGAAACAGTCCATCAAAAGTTCGGCATCTTGTCTTTAACCGATGGTCCTTGATACATTTATATACCTTTGTCCCATAAATGAAAAAGATGTAGCAAAATGTAAATACCATGTTCACAGTAATAAATATTCAAAACAAAATCTTTTGTACATTGACATAATATATATTCATATATATAATTATATACGGTAAAAACTTTTTTTCAAGTTTATCAAACGCAAAAAAAAAAAAAAAAAACTAAAATGGCTGAAACAGAATGATGATTGCATTTTTTCATTCCCAAGGCATCGGTAACCATGGCCATTCAGAGTCTGTAATAAATAAAATGTGATATTACCTCAAGATTGTAGTGCATCACGGTAAATAAAAATAAATTCATAGTGCAAGTTATTTTCTTCTCGCAACTTTGCAACTGCAAAACAAAACAAAACGGAATGACAATGAAAACAAATGAAATAGTGTGTTAGGTACAGCACCTGCAAGTCTTTTGCACCTGAACTACTCTCTGTAATCTTGGCAGCAAAAAAAAGCTTTCACATGTGTGAAACCATGGCAATTTTCAGTACCAGGCTTTTTTTGGCAAATTATTTAGAGACAAAACAACAACAAAAAACATTGCAGTTTCTTCAAGTTCTCCACACTCAGTTTTATAAGAATCATAAATCAACCGCCCGTAAAAGTTTGTGCACATATTTGTTTGTGTGTGTGTGTATGTAATAAAATAAATGCATAGAAAAGAAGAATTACCGGTAGCAATGCTCAACTTAATAGGGTTAACTGTCATGCAGCATTTTTGAGTGACACGCAGAACAAGGCAGATAGATGTAGTATGAGTGTGTTTCATGTGTGTGTACTCTGCCTCTACTTGCACTTTTCCCTGGCTTTCTCTCCCCCTCAGATATCAGGAAAGGGGGAGGGGGGAGATCTCCCGTTTCCTTGGTGTCTGCAGGCTCGGCTGTCCTGCTGAGAACCAGGAGCGCTGGCTGTGTATTCCCAGGTGGACGATGTGCTCACTTGGCTCACACCTCTGCACCCAACTCAATAACTCCAGTCTCAATTATGGGCACCAGCTTATCTTCCACCTGTACCAGCAGGATGGTCTTGTCTATATGGGAGCGACTGGCTGGGTCTCGGCTACAAGGCACCCACCGGTGAATCACCTGCAAAGAGTGTTTGATGACAGAGTGAGCCAAAGGGTGAGGGGCGGGGGGAGGAGAGAGAGAGAGTAAGTGAGACATGAGGAAGACAAAGGACATTTGCTGATATGAAAACACAAGATTTTGTTAATGATAATCCAACAATGGTCGAATTACAATGGTCAAATGAACTCAAATGAAGACTTACATGTCCCTCCATGCCCTCTAGGGGGCTCCAGTCCCTCCAGCAGCTCCGTCCGGCCCTCAGTCTCACTGTCTCGTCAGGCCACTGTAGCTCCTTACGCTTCGACAAGTTGACGAGCTCCAGCACCTGGTTCACATCCACGATCTAGAGGGAACGCATCAAATGTTGTCAAGTCCATCACAGAACACATAGGTGGCCCTTTACTGGTAAGCTAAAGACACTTCCTGTCCCCTTGAGATACATGGTACTCATTGGAGGTTCTATCACAGAACATTCCCTAACCTGCACTCTGTAAGAGATGTCATCTCTGCGCACAGAGGAGAGGGTGGGGTTGTGTTGGTGGTGGTGATGGTGGTGGTGGTGGTGCTGGCTGAGGGGATCGCCCATGGTGCTACACAAGCCATCGTTGCCCAGCAGGCCCACCAGGGTGTGTCGTTTGCAGGGAGGAATGCTGTGGCTGGAGAGTGAGGCGGAGGGGCCGGCCGGGTCTGAGCTGGAGCCAGAGCCCAAGCGCAGCTGGAGGGAGGTGGGCAGCGTGCGCAGAGACAGCTGGCTGGTGGAGGAGCGGCGGCAGGGCTCCAGGCCCGTGGCGGAGGTGCGGAGGGAGGAGTGTCGGCTGCTGCTGTAGCGATAGGAGGACGATTGGCTGGCCACAGAGGCACGGGCAGGGGAGTGCCGCACCAGGCCTGACTGAACCGACTGGGAGCTTTGACTGGTCCCTGAACGGGGAGAGAGAGAGAGAGAGAACTAATTAGGATTATTCCATATCAATCTGGCCAAAAGTAGCACATAAAAAATAAAAAAAGAGCAAAAATATATGTTGTTATATGAGCATCTGAAAACCACAGCGAGGTTGTGGTGCTTGTTAGGGTCTAGGGATGTCTCTGATGTCCAGAAGAGTTCTCACCCAGAGAGTGTGGCTGGTAGGACAGAGGAGCGGCAGGTCCAGAGATTCCACCCTGTGACACTGAGCTCTGCTGGGAGTCACTCACCCCTGTCCCATTGCCACTGGCACAGGACAACCCCCCAGCATCGGCGTCCTCAATATTCCCCCCACTGTTACAGCCTGCACCGCAGCCCTTCCGTAACCTAGACCCAGAGAGAGCAGGACAGAGGGGGAGGAAGATAGGGATTCTATGTATTATCAAAAGAGGTGTTGGTTTCAAGAGGGAACATTCAGACAGAGAATACATAGGGAGACCACACACAGGCACAAATAGGATGTAAATTAATCTCACAGAGCCATACCTGTGCCAGGTGCTGACTACGAAGTTGCGTATATTCCTGATGCTGATAGGGCCTCCCAGGATGTGGCCTAGCTGAGCGTGGGAGTTGCAGTAGGAGGTGGTCAGAGGAGACACATAGATGGGATATCCAATGGGCTGGTCACATGACGAGTTGATCATGTTGCGCAGCGCCTGTTTGGCATTCTGGATGCTGCCGCGTTCTGGGTTCCGGTTTCGCAGGAAGACGAGCTCCTGCTGCTGCCCAGCCCACAGTCCACGAACACATTCTTTATTCACCTGTAGAATGACAGCCATTGCAACATTACTTTGGATAGTTTAATGCAGTTAAACAACAGAGAAAACTGTAAACTTAACTCCCACTACTACTACATAAAACCTATTATACAATGCCTGCACACAAGTTCTATGAATGAATGTGTAAATGAGGGAGAGAAGTCTGACAGGTGAGTCTCGTTTCTCTCTTATCTAGTGTGCTGCCATCATCAGGTTTCCTTGCCTCTGTTCTCCTCCCATTCACTGTTCTTTTTTCCCAGGCTGCTGTTTCTCACTCTTTCATTATGGAATCTCTGGTGTCTGGCTATCTATCCCTTTGTCTCTCCCTGGCTGGTGTCTGGTTCATGCTGGGGGGGGGGGGTCTTTCTCCTGGCGCAAACTGGACCTCTCTATGGACCTCTCTCCTCTGCTTTAGTCTCTCTCTCTCTCTGTCTCCTGAAACTTGGCCTGGCCTCTCTGCTCATCTGTCGCACTGCGCACCTTGATGACACGGAAGCTGAGGTATCGTCGATTGAGCATAATGATCTTGTACTCGTTGGTGCCCTCGTCAAGGACGTGGCGCAGGGCGAGGAGCGAGGGGGAGTTGGACAGCACGGCGCTGCGCCAGGCCGGGTCACCCTCGTGGGCGATGACCAGGTTCTGCTGGTGGGACGAGATGGCCTCGAACAGAACTGCCGGTTCGTCGTACTCATCTGGGGACGTGAAGTGGTCCTGAGAGAGTAACATTAGAGGACTTAGTGGTTGAGACAAAAAAAAGTGTTTCTGTTCTACTCATGTAATAATATATTTGACATTTAAGCAGACGCTTTTATCCGAAGCGGCTAACAGTACAATGCATACAATCTTATTTATAATAATCAATAGTGCATGCAATGCCTCACCTGGTGCAGCTTGAGTGACATACGGATTCCAGGCACCACAACTTTCCTCAGGAGCTCCATGTCTGCAAATATCCACTCATCCCGCACTGAGGAGATGCGAAAGTCTCCCTTGAATAGTGCATGAAGTCCATACAGGAAAGACTCCAGGTTGCTGTGTGGTAAAAGGGGTAAAGAGCAGAGTGAGGAAAGAGATACTGCCATTACATTGAGGCAAAAAATATCAGGAAGAAAAGCAGAATGGCCACCAGATGGCGCCATCACATGCAGTGATGAGGCAAGTCACTCATGGCAGTCCCACCTGGACATGTGGTGTGCTGCTGTTCCCAGAGCCCTCCTCCCCAGCACACACAGGCCGAAGCACAACAGCACCAGGTTAGAGTCCTTCTCACTGTCCAGTGGCTAGATAGGGGGAGAAAAGGTGGAAAAAAGAGGTGAGGGGAGAGGTGGAAGAGAAGAAGAGAGATGTATTGTTTGAGATCTAAGTAAGGAGCTTATGAATAGCAGTAGCAATATTCTTATTAGTACTAACTAGTACTCCTTATGGGAAATAAGTCTGCAATTTTCATTCAACGCTCATCACAAAGTGTTCGTCAATGGTCTTATGAATTCAGTCAGACAAAGGCCATTCTACCTTGGCCCTTCGAGAGTTGCAGTACTGGATCCAGCTCAGGTAGACCCCGCAGAAGCTGTCCCTGGAGATGCCTGCTAGCCGGTGGTCATAGTCCTCATCAATGTTGGGGTTGAAGGTAGGGTCCAGGTCCACGTAGTTCCTCTCTGCACAGCTCCTCAGGCCTTCCTTCATGGTCTCGTTGGCCAGCCATTCCTCCAGCTTAGATGAGGCGATCACATAGTAGATGATGCCCTGGATAGAGGAGGCAGTAGGAAACAAGTTTATCACTGCTACTCACCACCACAATCATCTCTGCATTATAGGCAGAGCCCAGGTGATACAGTCCTACTACAGTTGGGTTAGGTCAAGAGCATCCCTCTGCATTATAGACAGCAGGGGAGAGGCTAGTGGGGGGTAGAAATCGGAGGACGGGCTCATTGTCATGCATGGAATGGAATGAGAAGTGGTATCAACCGTTTGATACAATCCTACTGCAGTAGGGGTTGTTTAAGGGCATCCCTCTCACCTTGACGTAGTAGGTGGTGAGGATCCGGCGCAGGTCGAACACCTGCAGCATGGAGGCAGCACTGTTGTCTGTGATGCTGTAGCCCTCCAGGACGTACTTGGTGACCAGCACCTCCCAGGCCAGCCACCGCTGCCCGAAGGCAGCGTTGAAGGACAGCACGTGGGGCAGGTGACCAGGCTCACAGCAGCAGCAGCCCTCATCCTCCTCCACCCCCTCCGTGATGGCCTCCACCTCCCTCTGCTGGCAGTAAGTCCCTAGGGGAGAGGGAGGACCAGTGTGTCAACTGAGTAGATGCCACTAGATCACTTAATAAAACAGTCTAGATCTGAAGTCCATATATTTTAAGAGTTTAAAGGTCCTTATTCACATGTCATAAATAGCCCCTCATATCTACCCACACCTAGCAGGTAAGGTAAGAGTCTGGCAAGAGAGACTATATAGCCCCACACCCTGGTCTGAAAGTCCCTCCTCCTCACCTCTGAACTCCAGGCCACGGAGCTGGAAGGTGACCAGGCCGTTGCCGATCTCCACCAGGTGCACCAGAGCGTTCAGGTAGTCGGAGGCCAGGATGAAGCAGTCGCCCGTGCCGTAGTTCCCCCAGCGGCCCAGCAGGAGGTCCCCACACAGGCTGTGCTGCAGAGAGCGAGTCAGGTGCTCATAGAAGATGGAGTTCAGGTTGTTGTCATCAGAGCCTGCGGACACAAGAAGAGAGAAGAATCCATGCTTTAACTTTGACCAAATTCAATGTTAAAATCGAGGCGTGCGTGATATGAAGATGGATCAAAATGTAACAATAACTTTCGAGTGGTAAGTTATACGCTCGCACCTGGATTACGATCCAGCTGAGAGGCCAGTCTAGTGTTGGAGTGATCCACTCTCTTAGTGCTGCAATGGCAAAACAGATTCTGTCAGAATCTCACACACACAACACTTTTATACACTCATCTGGGGTAAAGTGACTACAGACAGTGACAGTAGGATCATATGCGAGTCCATACTTGTAGTCTCTTTCCCAGAACTTGACGGGGCGGACATAGGAGGTGATGAAGATGGCACTGCCCAGGAAGGGGTTGAGAGGTGTGGAGAAGACTGCTGACACAACACACTGGACGAACAGCATGGCAGAGTCTGGGGCTTTGAGTCAAGGACTTTTAAAACATCACAAAGCCTTCAGCAAATCATATACACAAAGTTCTACTCTGGGGGAAATTAATTCATACAATTAGCATAATACCTCACTGTGAATAATAATAATAATGATATAACATGCCATTTAGCTGACGCTTTTATCCAAAGCGACTTACATTGCAGTGAGTGCATACATTTCAGTATATATGGTCCCAGCAGGAATCAAACCCACAACCCAAGCGTTGTTAGCGCCATGCTCTACCAACTGAGCCTCAGAGGACCACACTGTGAAAATACACAAAGTTAACTTTCCACTGTGGAAAAAAAGCGCTAACGGTTGGTTATCTTTTTCACGAGCATCTGCCCATCTGAGCTCAGAACCTGACCACACTGCAAGGATACGAGGTACAGCAAAGGGCTGAGCAAAGGCGTGGAAGGCCGAGCCCCAGGTGATCTGCCAGGGGGCGATGTAGGTGTAGACGAAACGCAGCTTGTAGAACAGCTCCCACAGCTGCAAGAAACAACAGGAAACCAATGAAGACTACAACCACGGACACCCATCTGAACTACATGGACCACCATGCAATATTCTTGTTTGATGTTATATACACGGAATATCCAAACATAAATCAGGGAAAGTGACTATAGTGAGCTTCCTGAGTTTCTCTCACCTTGCTGAAGACGATGGACATGAGGAAGAGGTCGAGCAGCAGAGTCTCCGAGAGGCTGCGGTAGTCGAAGGTGAAGAAGAGGACAGTGAAGAGGACCGTCACATACTGGTATGTGGGACTGCTGTAGGAGGAGCGCAGCAGTTTCAGACCTGCCACAGTGATCATCAGCGCTCCAACCCTGGATGAGGTGAAAAGAGAGGGATACCATATGAAAGACCTCCAATATACATGGACAAAGACTACAGAGCAGACTACAACCAGACTACAACCAGACTTAACTGATGTTTGTTTAACTAGCCACACACACAGAATAGAGACATAATAGAGAAAAATAGCAAAAAAGTAGACAAATGCACAAAAGTGGTGAAGGGTAGATGGGCAGAGGACTCACTCTGTGTCAAGTTTTCTGGGGCTGGCCAGTTCTCTGGCACTGCGGCTCAACTCGTTGAGGATGACAAGTGGATACAGAACATTCTTCTCCACAAAGAGCAGCCACACATGTAGCTTCTCGAACCACATCACATGGGCCGCCCCTGTAAAAAGACACAGTTGAGTAAATTAGCAATTAGTAGCAATGTTGCCAATGTAAAACATGACACTTACTTTACACTTCACTTGACACCGCAAATAAACGTCCTGCCCCTCGTGTGGGGTACTTGGTGACTTACCTCTGACCTCGAACTGATAGTACTCCTTGGTTTTGAGCAAAGGGTGGGAGAAGCAGTACCAGGGCAGCTGCTTGCGCACCTGAGGCAGCAGGTAGTGTGTGAGTAGCCCCACAGCCCCCAGGAGACCGTACAGGACATAGCTGAGGAAAGGCTGTTGGCAAGAAAGGTGAGTGAGAGACACACTCCAGACCAGTCATGATGTACACACTGTGAAGACAAGGCACCTACCTGCAGTGCGATGAACACTGTGCTAACGTGGATAGCAAAGTACAGGACAGCGATGACCACACAGACGATTAGATCCGACTGCAGCCGCTCGTTCTGTTGAATATACCGTATGAGAGGTTAGGAGGGAGGTCTTGACAGGTGGGTGGCCTCAGAAGGCCAACGCCGAGGTGTGAAGAGGATTAGGAAGTTTGTCATTTGAGTGCATTTGGGACTTACCACTGAGGCCTTCAGCTTCTCTGGTAGGGGATCCTGCACCTCAAAGAGGGGGTCTTCTGGATTCTTGTCTTTCAGGTTGGGCAAAATCTTGGACTGGACCAATGAACTATCAAGAGAGAGGGAAACACATGATGCTACTACTTCCAATGATTCAAATTTGAATTGTATGATTGTTTATTCAATGTGTCTATCTTATCTATCTTAGCTGTCCTTGACCAAATAAAGCATACATACGAGTAAAAAATTAATTTGCATGCATATATTGAAGATTATTGTCCCAGAGAAGTCAGTGTATGTTAAAAAAGGCCAAGGAGAAGAGAGTGGTCGGTGGGTGGAACGTTCTATACCAGTGTACTCACATGAGGACCGAGGGATCGCTGCTCTGCCGGCTCAGATGGTAGGACACGGCCACCAGGAGGCCACAGAACACAGAGAAGAGGACAGGGATGTGCTGGGGATCCCATGTCTCCTGTGACAGAGAGAGACAAACAAACAGGTGTCAGCCATCATACATCAAAGCATCTTAATACATACAAATTCACAACAATTAGGTTCAAATGCATACATCTTATACAGTACGTGACGACAAAGTCTAGAATAGGTCATATGTCTAAATGATTATCACGGACAGATCACCGTTAGGACTACATCCATGTCTGAGTATCTGATTGTCATTAAAAAGGGGGAAATGTAAAAGATCACATAGGAAAAGGTAGAGACAGCACAAAGCCAAAGGAGGTACTGGTGTTCCTCACCTTCAGGGCCCCGTAGCAGAGGCCGTAGAGCAGGGCAACGGTGACCACACTGCGCAGGACACTGTAGAGAGCTGACAGAAGGCTGGTGGAGGCTGAAGGGGAGGGGGGGGAGGACAGAGGGGAAGATGTCAGCACCACCTCTGCGCATTACACAGGCCATGGCAGCTGGTGACAATGCAAATCAGCACTTTCCCCTCTATGAATCATTAAGTGTCAAAATGTGTGAATGGATTTTAGTTTCCCCTCAATTCGTCCAGTCACGTCTCGTCTCGTCCCACAGAGGGCAAAGAGACCTAAGGGGAGAGACTCACGGCTGAGCAGCATCACTCACCGTTCCCTCCAAACACGTGGATGTCAAGCTGCTCGAAGAGGTACATGACAAACGTGTTGACCTGTGGGAGCAGGCCCACGAAGAACACGATAGGAAAGCACAGAGTAAAGACTGTGGGGAGAGAGAGAGAGAGAGAGAGAGACAGAGAGAGAGAGAGAGAGAGAGAGAGAGATAGGCAGGATGAAGGGGTTACTTCACAAGCTCATGGCAGACTTCAAACCAAAACCTTACTAAATAACAAGCATTATCAACTTCACAAATCATGTTTTTCTCTTATCTGCAACAATAGGTATTGGACATATCATCCCCTATACTGATATTTAAAAAATATCATACAATGTCTGGGCTAAGATTAGTAATTAAACACACACGAAGCTGGTATGAGGGAGTGTGGCCTCACCTATAACCAGGTCCCTGGCAGAGGCAAGCATAAGGGAGCTGGTGAGGGCTACACCATACAGGGTGAACCGGGCTGAGCTGGTCCTCTCACTGCTGTAGTGGAGCGCCCAGATGAGGCCACAGCACAGGCAGAAGTAGACCGGCCGGCTGTAGGCTATGACACGGTTATGGCCCTGAAGAGACAGAGTATTGAGGTGAGATTGGTGTGTTTAGAGACAGGTGTCAAGTCTCTGTGTGTATACAATTATAGACTTCAATTTCCAATCTGGTAACAATAGCAGGCATCAACACACAAAACAAAACTAGAAGTGTCTGTAATACCCGTGAACATGTGCGTTAGAGAACATAAAAACGGAGTGAGAAGAGTCAGGTTACGCAAGAGAGTGCGAATGCGTGCAGGTTTCAACCTCGGTGAGTTCGTGTGCTGCATTGATCCGTGGAGACAACTGACAGTTTATGCGCCAACAATCAGATTAGATAAATCATGTCTTCCCAAAAAGCGTCAGAGAAAGAGGAAGAGAGTGACAGAGTGAGGGAGGGGAGGGGGAGGGAGAGTGACACAGAGAGAGAGAGAGAGAGGAGGTGAGGAGAGGGGGAGGGAAAGCGTCACAGAGAGTGGAGGTGGAGCGGAGGGGCGGGGGAGAATGAGGGAGCTGTGGTCTGCTATTTAAAGCCTGTGCCTGCAGCAGAGTAGGAGCTACATTAATAAAAGACGTTGTTTCAGGAGAGGGGGGGGCACTGCTGTAGTGAGGGAGAGAGTTAGAAAGGGGGGGGGCACTGCTGGTGTGAGGGAGAGATTTGGAGAGGGGGGGCACTGCTGGAGAGAGGGAGAGAGTTTGGAGAGGGGGGCACTGCTGGAGAGAGGGAGAGAGTAGCGGAATGACTCAAAAGGAAGAATTTTCAACACACACACACCACAGGGGCTACCCCAGGTACATACTGTAGAGGTAACAGCACAGAAAAAAAAAATATGCATAGCAAAAAGAAAAAGGAGCAGTTTTGGCGAATGAAAGATACTTACATGTCGGGGAGAAGAGGAGTCTGGTTGAACACTCTGAGAAAGAGAGAAACGGGAAAAACAGGGTAAACACAAGTTAACACAAGTTGTGGTAAAACCTGAGGACATGCTACACTGCTACTATGAAATACTCACCTTCAGCAAAGAGTACTGGCAACTGGCAATGACGAGGCAGAACTGAAAGACCCAGATGTCGGTGAAGAAGCCATGGACCAGCAGAACTGAGCCTAGAAAGGCCACCAGGACAGCCAGCACCACTGCCAATATGTTCTCTAAAACCTCCCGGTTTCTGTCACACAGAGGGAGGGAGGGAGAGAGGGAGGGAGGGGGGGGGGACAATGTCACACTATAGTCGAGCAAACTAACAAAACCAAACACAATTTTTCTCCAGTTTTCTCCATTTATCTGTTTCATATGAAATAGCAAGTGACCCTGTACTGCTTAACTGTACTGTTGAGTGACACACAGTAGCTTACCTGTCAAACAGGGCCAACAGAGTCAGCCTGTCGAAGTGCAGGCCCACCCACAGGTAGGGCAGCAGCCAGAAGCGGTAGTACTGCTTGGCCTTGCGTGCAGCAGCCATGGCGGGGTCCTCTTGGCCCAGCGGGGCGTCCTGGAGCTCCGGGCTCAGGTCCCCATCCTGCTGCTCTAGCAGCTCTGGGTCCATCGTCAGGAGACGGTTCAGACGGATCTGAGGAAGGGAGAGCTGCCCCAGTATCAGAACACAGTCTCGTGCACACGCACGCACGCACGCGCACGCGCCCGCACACGCACACACACACACTCACACAGCACAAAGCACTCACCAGGTCATGAGGATAGAAGCGAACTGAGGTAGAACTGGAGAGGTGGGAGTCTGTGTCCCTGTTGAGAAGCAAAAGGTGACCATTAATGATGGCTGGCAAACACCTGCTCTGTTTTGAACCGTGTCTCATAACATAATCAAATCGGCAATCTCAGTTGTATCAATCAGAACTAACCATATGTTGTTGGAGGCTCTTCTGGTTGCAGGTTCAAAGTTGACCAGGGACATGTCACAACCACCGGTCTCATACAAGGAGGGAGTGAGTTTCCCTGAAATCATAAAAACAGACACAGACACAGTCACTCTGATAACAAATAAGGGAAGGGGAGGTAATCCATTTACATCTGTAGATAAGAGGGATGTCCTGAATGTAATCAAGTAACGCTTCATTGATAAGGATTTACTTTCCTAAATTGTATTATATCAGTCTCAATCTCGTAGTGGACTGGGACATCTCAATCCTATGATAACAGTAAGAGCCATGGTACACAATGAGAAGCTGATCTTTCAACTAGCTTTCGCCTACTGCATGGGGAGTCCCTTGGTATGTTTGCATTAATCATTATTACAGGACCATCATTCACTATTCTTCAGAAACACCCCCCATTAAACAGAATAGTAGGACCACGAAAGGGTGTATTTGATATCTTCTTAACGGAGACAACATCATGGGGCCTCCCATGTTTACAAGTAGGGGGAGGGACGGGGCAGTACTACATCCTATTCTCCATGGAGAGGATAAACAACACAGAAGCCACCACAGCGATCAGAGCACCAGGTCCACTTAGTTGCTTAGCACAGCTGTGAAGCACTGCCAGACGTTACTGCGATTCATCACCGGGTAGTAAAATGTTAGGCTTAATCCAATGATCACACAACCCCATGACACTCAAAGAACAGAGTGATGCCCCTGTGCTTGAAACCAAGACTCCTGCTATAGGAACTTTCCCTAGATGGAAACCCACACTGTCCTATAAATCACTGCCTGTAACTGGATTACAGCAGCCCACCAATCAACATATTTGCACAGCATAAAATGTTGATCACTGTCTTTTACTGCAAGTCCCCTGCAACATGCGAAGGAGAAAAAAATAATCAAAAGATGGTTTTATTAATGTTATTTTAAGGTTATTTTGTTAAGCACATGTGCAATATCTGCATATCTTTTATACAAACTGCTAATCAAATCCAGTATTCCTCTCACTCCCTGCATCTTTCTCTATCAATCTCATCTCCCCTACCGAAGTCATCCTGCAGGCTGGTGGTGCCAACGGTCGAGGCCTTGTCCTGAGAGCCCTCCAGGTGCGCACTTCCATTCCTGGCCAGCAGGGAGGCGCTTGCGCTCAGCACAGTCACCTGGGATGGGGTTCGGGATGGCTGACTTTTCACCTGGGAAGTAGAAGGCTGGGAGGCCTGGCTGAGAGCCTCCTGAAGACTGTCGGAGGACAGTGGAAGAGGGGGAACAGGGACGGGAGGGGAGATGAGAGAGGGGAGTTGGTATACAACAGCAGCGGAGGGGATGGGGGAGCAGGCGCACAATAACCCACAGGCAATCAGACAAATACAAGGTTTGGAGGGAGGGTTTAGCACAAGAGGACATGTTAACAACAAACAGAGAGTTAAACAGTGAGATAAAAGGTAAAATACCAGAAAAAGACATTCCATTCGATGCTATACAGAGAAAATCAAACAGAGGAGATGTGGAGCGGGGAACATGACCGGAGAAGCCATTATCAAAACAAAAGGTCTACACAGGAAAAGGGGAGGAAGTCTACTCAAATTTCAGATAAAGATATTTGACCACAAGGTCAGCGATGAGTTACACAACGCGGAGCTTCTCTAGGACTTATCAGGAGGATACACTAGATATATTATATAAGGGGTGGGGGGAGGAGGGCATGACAATATTTTGGGGTGATGAGATGGGGTTGGAAAAGAATTTGCAGAGTGGCTTTGCATTTTGCAAGCTTATTGACCCCTGGCAGTCTTGTTTTCCTTGCTTAACATTTTTGTGGCTCAGAATTTTGAAATGTGACCTTGGGAAAGAAAAATAAACAGTAAAAGGGAGAGAGACGACTGCAGATGAATGCCTGGTTGTGTTCAGTTAAAGCCAGTCGACGTGGATAAGGTATGCCACAACTATTCCGTTTGTAACACCGTGCCAAGTGCCAATCATGCACTGACACAGTCATTCATCACGCTGAACAACTGGGACCAGAAAAAAAAAAAAAAAAAAAAAAAAAAAGTACATGGAATGTCCCATTTGAGTTATGTCCAGGATTGGGCAAGGCCTCCTGGCAAAAGCACAGCTAAGGATTCCAAAGACACTCTTGAGAAATGAAATCCTACACCACCAGCGAGGGTTGTGAGAAGGCTGGTCACTGCAACCTTTTCTGGGAAAAATGCTAAATTGAATCTAAAATGCTGACTGAAATCTGGGGACACCTGAGGACTCTCGTCACAGGGGACAGACAGGGTTACTGTTTTTACCTCTATCTGGGGAAGCAGCTGACTTGAATCATAGATTTTAAAAGAAGATCGATGTCATCGACATCTCTCCCCTTGGAGTGTGTCCTGAGAAGGACACAGTAACACAGTAGACACTTTGTAGCGTTGAATAGTGTACCATGCATAATTCTGTGAGGTGGTGATATAACACCAAAACTAGATTTGGCCCTCCAGTTCTGACTGCATGGGTTTATTTATACACAAAATAACAGGATATTGAAAGATTGGATTTTAAAGCAAAGGAAAAACAGATTGGAACACCCCCCCCCCAATGAGAAAGAGCAAACACAAAGATGCAAAAAGAAATCTCAGGCAGAACGGAAAGACCCATGCTGTGCACAGAAGGTATTGCAATCTCCCTGCCTGCGAATTTAGAACACACATTGGTGTCAGAAGTGGGAATGAAAAGTTTAATGAAAGATGATGAAGGGGAGAGTGGCAGCCTGCCGCATGCTCATTAAAAAGTCCATTCCCAAAGCCTGGAGCCCCCTCCCTGTCCCTGTCCCATGCAGAGCGTACCTGAGAGGTGATCCGATGAGGGAGGCGGGGGGCGTGGGGTTACTCCCCGCGTTGTGCCGCCGCCGCACCGCCTGCCGACGGAACGTGCTACGCTCACGCCGAAACGTGACCGTCTCCTCGCTCCCCGGGGCTGTTGTGGTGAGAGAGAGTGGCCGGGTTCAGCACAGCTGCCCTTCCCTGCTACCTTGACAGCCAAAGGGCTGAACTTCACAGCACATCAGCAGGAGGCGATATCAAAACGTAGTGACAACAATTCGCTCTGCCTGAACTTCAGAAAGACAGTTGTACCACTGATAGGATGAGTGATGGGTTTCAAGAAGGCATAAATTACCAAAGCAACCAAAGTCCAGGAACTCCCCTCACATGTACCCCCCTCCCCCCCAAAAATCTTTTCACAAAACAGTCAGCCAAATACATGCACAACAGAGGTGACATTACAAACCAATGATTTACTGAAGCATAAAATATAGTTACTAATCTTCTGGAGTCACAGTAGATTCAAGTGTGAAATTATTATGCAGTTGCATAAAGACAAATAAAAAGTTAATAGTAGATCAATAGGGAATGAATAACATGACCCCCCCCCCCACTTCTCTCTCTCCCTCTCTCTCTAAACCAAGACCTACTGCTACAAACTCTGGCAGGCAAGACACACACTGTCTCTTACCAAACAGTGCTACCCACCAGAGTGCCAAAAAAAACATATAAAAAAATCAACACCCATACTATGAACAAAAGCCCTAAAATAACCATGTGCCAAGAACGGCAAACAACAATATCAAATGAGAGCAAAAACACTTAGACCCAGCTATCAGGCTTCCAGTTAGCTTATTAGAAGTGGGAAGGATGAGATCACCTCATAAAGCTACAGTACAGAGAAACTGTTAAGAGTGTTGCTGACCTAAGTACAAAGCACACACTGTCCCATTATGCTAATAAAGAGTCACACAGGGAACACTATGCTTCGGTTAGGCCTGTCACTCCATGGAAACTCTCCATGGCAACCCACACTGAGCAGAGCAGCACGTATTGTATGTAGATATAGGCCTGCACAGAAGAAAAAGACCATCCCTTCCACGCAAATCAAAGTTCATCCTAATCATTGTGTGGGGCTTCAAATATTACAGAAAGCAGCTATCCTATGACCCGATGACAAATAACAGCTTCTAAAAGTTTTTTAGTACCACTTATGAGTTGTAATTCTAATTCTATGTAATCCTAAAAAAAAACACCTACGCAGCCAATTCAACTAATTGAAATACCGGTATACTGGTAACACTGAAGTGCATTAAAATATTGATCCCTGAAAACAAAACGAGTCAACAGCTTTACCGTCAGACCACTGCCTAGTTAAGCCACTGTAGTGAAGCTACTGTGAGAGCTCATCCATAATTAACACAACGATGACCGTAAAACCTGACACCATCCCTACAGCCTTAGGTTACTGTGGTAACACATGCAATAACGCATTAGCGCAACTGTGATGTGATCAACGAGCTCCAGTGTATAGATCGTACACACTACAGGAGGCAGCGCTAAGGCCAATGACACCATGATTCATACCATCTAATTTCTCCCCATGCATGTTAAATCGCCCCGTTCAGAGGGTGATATGAAAATGAACGTTTTTCACCTTGATCCCATGTCATTTTGAATTTAAAATCGGTTAGACAGTGGGGACTGTATAGGGGGTGAGTATGCAACAGTGTTTGCTACAGGCTGGTGTACACCTACCACGGGAGGAGCCAGCACTGCCGTCCTGAGGCTCAGAGAAGGCCGTCTGGCTGGGCAGACTGTTCCTGGAACGAGTGACGGACTCCAGCTGGGAGGCCCGACCCAACAGAGACGCCGCGTCCAGAACCTCCCCCTCTTTGGCTTCCAGGTCGGACTTGGAGGTGGTGAGAGGGCGAGGCCCGGCTGGGGTGCCCAGGCGGTTGGGGTCGTTAAGGCAGGCAGCTGCAGTGCCACTGTCCAAACTCAGCACCCTGGCGTGGGTTTTTGCGCTGCCCGTGCTGGGGGTACGGCGGGAGGTGCGGCGCTTGCCTCCTGCCCGCCCCCCTCCCTCAGATCCTGCCACACCTTTCGCAGAGGAGGAGGAGGAGGAGGCTGCAGTGGCTGTAGTGTGCTTGGCTTTCAGGACACTGTAGCGCCCCTCTGGCGAGTGGCAGGAGTGAGAGGTGGTGCTGGAGGAGCTGTCTGTGCTGAAGTGGTGGGTGGAGTGGAGGCTGGAGGCACAGCTGAGCTCGCTCTGATCGCTCGAGTCCTCCTCCCCACCCCCAGCAAACACAGCGCTGCGTGGCTTGGCAATGCCACGCAGCGACATGTAGTCCCGATGGCGGCTGGCATCGAAGCTGCTCGCCCGCTTCTTGCCTGTCCGCCGGCGCCCGTTGCGCCCTGCCGACGAGGAAGAAGTCCGCTGGACGAGGTTGGCCGACTTTGGCCGCACGTCGTCTTTCTCCCGCTCCTGCTCCCTACTGGCTGGGCTGGCCGAACCGTCCGCACTGGTTCTGGAGCTGGGCTCCTCCATGCGGCCGCAGGGCTCTGCTGGTTCCTGGGCAGCAGAGGGAGACGTGTCGGCTGGCTGTTTGGCGGTCAGCTCATTGGCATGGGGGTTTTTGTTGGCCTCCCTTGAAGGCAGGCTGCTCAGCCCTCGGGAGCTGCTGCTGCCCAGGCTGGAAGTCCTGCCGTCCCCCGTTGACGCAGGAGCATCCCCACGCTCCCGGCTGCGCTCGTCCCCAGAGAGCGAGAGGAGGCTCTCCACGTGCGTGGAGCTGGTCTGCTCACTGTGGAAGCTGCTGACGGTGCTGTTGGTGTCTCTGTCTGTGCCACTGCAGTAGCTCTCTGTGGAGCCGCTGCTGCGTGTGCTCAGACTCCGTAGGCTGTCTGCACTGCGCTCCCCTCCCAGGGCCTTCCCTCCGCCCCCGGAACTACGGCCCCCGCCACCCGTGTCCCCCTGGTACAGACCAGAGCCACCTTCCCCAGCCTCCCGGGAGGCGGAGCGGGCTATCCTGCGGGAGTCCTGGTGTCTGTAGCACTCTGTCCCCGAGGTGGAGGCCACGGCATGGTCCTGCTGGTAGAGCCTCTCAGCGCCCTCCTTGTCACCCTGTCCAGCCCTGTGGGGCCTGGCAGCCTCCAGCTCGCACACAGGATCCAGGCCACCTCTCCGGGGTGGGGGGTACAGACCGAAGTCTGGCAGAGAGGGGTCAGGGAAAGCCGAGCCGGCTGAGCTGGAGGTGCGCGGCAGGCCCCGAGAGCGAGGCTCCTTTCGGAAGGACTGAGAGTGCATGGGGGCTTGAGTGGCCACCTCCGTGTCGCAGGAGGAGAGAGATTGGCTAAAGTTAAGGTGTGTGGAGCCGCAGAGGTCTGTAGGTTCCCTGGCCAGCTCTGGGGGGCCCAGGGAGGTGGAGGGCTGCATGGAGGCGAAGGAGTCGTTGGAGACAAGGCAGTACATCTTTGGGTCTGACATCAAGTCTAGAGGGGAGGAAAATTAAAACAGAAACCAAATTTTACTTCACTGAACACTTGATTCCAATGAATGAGTTAAAAACACATGCAGCAACTGTCTGTGGTGAATATTTGTCACTGACTTTGTGTGCACAAATAAGGGCCCTCACCATGATCCTGGCTGCAGCTCTGAACCAGACTCAAGCTGATGTCATCTGAGGTCTTCCCAACATCTCCTCCTGCAGAGACAGAGACAGAGAGATGAGCCCCCTTTCTCCCAAGACACCCACACATAACACAGCTTTCAGTAGGGAAAAATACATCCTTGCCCTCTTCTACAATGTGGAGACAAGAACTTGCACAGTATTTCCAGGGGCAGCCCTGAGTAAGTCAAGTTTGTAATGGACAGCCTGAGCAGAGGTAAGCAATCAGGGGGAGATTAAAAAGCGAAACCCCATCAGAGCTCTCGTCCCTCTTCAGGCCCCTTCCTGTCATCACAGACTGCTAGCTTATTAGTATTGAGCGGACTTGAGCTGAATAATTAAAACAATGCAGTTGCCTCGCTCTGACACTCTACACAATGGACCTGAAGTGCAACTGTACGAGAGAGTTCAACTGTCTCCCCACAATGTCTTTCAACAGAGTTATCCAGTGACTGGCTCCCTGGCTAGAGTCTTATGCAAAGTATGTCGTCTTTGCAGACCCAGCACCATACTGTTTTTAAAGCTGCCTCCTCATAGTGTGGTGGAAGGTCACAATAGTGCTGAGTCAGACCACATCCCCTGGGCAGCGTGAGCCACAGCAGTCAGTGATGCTGTGCTCCTGCGAGATAAATATGCCAGAGGGTCAACTGAGAAGAGTGCCATGCAGGAAAACCAAAATGAAGTGGAAGGAGAGAGTCATCATCATTCAATCATTCTGGCTTTGAATCTTTTTAAGATTTCATGGCAACAAAAGATGAGAGTGCAGTACAAAACAGAGAACAATATTTGCACCCATTCAGGTGTATAAGCTTAAGAAAGTGGCGGTAGTTACCTTTGGCTGTGGTTGTCCCTCCGTGGGGGGACGCGATCTGAATCAAAAAGGAAAAGTAGGAGAGCTATTTTTAGACAACATAACTTAACAACTTTCCCTGTCTTTGTCTCTGGTATGGTATCGATAGCTATTTTGTAGCGCACATTTTCAATAAGTCAAAATGTGAAATGATCATAACAGAAGACAAAGTAACACACGTTACATAAGGATACACATTATGTAAGCTATACAGAGAGGAAACAATCTTCTGTCCCAAACATCCTTCATTGATGCAGTCATACCCTAACCCTAGACACCCAGAAGCCAGCTGATGTAGAGAGGCAGACATGTCTCATAGTGACACAAGGACACAAAGTACAGATCCCTAGAACGGGACAGTACCCTGGGAGTTACAAATATAGAAATAAGTCACAAATTATATCTTCAAAAATAGACCGAAAAAAAGGATATACCTGCTAAGGACGCAAAAATGTCTTGCTCAACAAAAATAACTTTGAAGTCCAAACAATCACACTATGAGTAGGTTATGCTGATTCATAGGTTAAGCTGTTTACACCACATGGTCAATGTGAGGTGAAAGCCAGTAGAGCATGTGGGAAATGGCTCAACAGCTTCGGCATCAAATGTAGATGAACATCAAATGTAGAAGCCTACCCAGTGCTGCTCGACCAGTCTGCTCACCTGGTGGCTGGAGTCCATCCCAGTATACGAGTTCCTGGAGCTGCAGTCCACTGGCGGAGTCTCTTCCCGAATGAAGTCTGCCATCTCTATACCCCCACCTGGGTCCCTGTGAACACCACACAGAGAGGGGAAGAAGTTCTGGTTACCTAGCACCACAACAAAGCACTCAAGGATCATTACCTCCCCTGCTGTGTGGATGGATGGCACAGACAGAAAGGCACCATTCATCCGGTTCAATCCAACACAATTAGTTTTTCTCTCTTGCAACGTTCTTCTTAGAATGAAATGCGGTAATTGAATAACATTTTAATCCTTGCCTAACATGCCATATATTCCCTTCATTCACAAAATGCAATCTAACATATGTATTTAAAAATATTGAAGGGGGGAAAAAACAGGTCAAAGGATCCAAGTAGCTATAAATAGCCCTGAAATGATTGTTTAACGAGTTGGTATGCTGAACCAAACTTCTCGCCAAAAATGTTCTGTCTATTTATCATTCCTCAGTTCTCAAGGCCAAAAAATTGATCAGCTTTTAAAACAAACCATAAAGTGAAGGGAACAGGGGGGTGGTAATAAAGAAAATAAAACGTCAGTAATTGGATCAGTCTAGTCAGTTATAAACTAAAACAACCTGGTATGCAACTCCATATGTGTAGTCAACACTGCTACTGCCCCTGTGGTTGAGGGTTCTCATAGTTCCCACTTGTTTTCCCTTTTCTCAGCATCCTGCTCAGCACTCATTCAGGAATGTGCGAATGAGTCACTTCTTCAGGGCTTAGGCAGGCAGTAAAACACTGGAACCTCAGTGTTTTTCATTCCTGTAAAATGAGAACTACTGCCCCAGAAGAAGGCAGAGGACCAGGACAGCTGGTCTGGTCTCTGATCTCTCTGCCTTGAGGTGAGATGGGTCATTAATTTGTATGTCTTTTCGCTCGTCATTCTCACAGAGGATAAACCTTTGACCTCAGCTCAGATGGAGGTCTAGATTATTTTGCACTGAGAAAATTGAACCTAAGCATCATTCATGATTTTACAACCTCACCTTGAAGTGTAGGGTCTGTGTGAGGTGTATATATAAATCAGTGAAAACAGATCTACATAAACAAATATTTAAACTGGGAAAGCAGAGGGAACAATTGGGTTAAGTGGGAGGGGGGGAGGGGAATCAAGCTAACCACGTAACCTCACCCTGGGCCGTTGCTGTCCTCTTGGCGAGTGGCGTTGCCATCATTGGCTCCCTCCGTGCTAGCTCTGCTGCCCTCTGTCTCCTTAGCCCTGTGCTCCACCACCTCCCCCTCATCCAAGGCATAGTGGAGGCGGTAGTTCACTGTCTTCAGCAGCAGAAACATGGCAGCAATCACCCCACAGTAGATGCCAACAATCACCATGGTGGGTGGGAGAGCCTGATGTAGAGACAGAGACATTTTAGTACACATGAAGGATAGCCGATGCATTGTTTTGTAAATACATTTCCCCAATAGACGATCAATCAACCTCGTCAGTGTCCACTGAGCTAAAAACCAGGAATTTACCCTTTACGCCAGTGCAGTTTGGTGAACTACAGTACTACACAGTGGCACAAGAGATACAGTCACAGTGCATATATATTTGTTATTACTACCAGCACTGCTTAGACCTTCTGCTCAATATAGACCACAGGGCTAACCATAGAGTTATTTCCGCTCCTAAAATAGAACAGAGACCACGCTCATGGAACATTTACCTCTCGACTCCCTCTAACTTGGCATGAGTCTCTTGACTGATGTTAATCAAAACATTATAATTATAGACTAATTTAATTAGTCTAACAGCCATGCTGTTGATGGCTCCTAAATATTGTTGGGAAAATGGGGTAAAGATTTCTGAATTCATAGAAATATCTGATATAATTCAATTCAGTGCATTCCTGACTCGTCTGCCGCTTATTTTTCTCCTACATTTTCCTACACAACAGCAAGTTGATCAGTCTGTTTTTGACAGGAGATCTTTTTATGATGTCAGTGACCATGCATATCTAGGAAGACCTTGTTCTGAGACTGGCAGTTGCCATAAACAAACCCACAGTCGAACTCAACTAACTATATAACGATTACAAAATGTCAGTATCGGGCCATCTGGTAGTCTACAAATTAGAAAATGATTGCTATCTATGCTACTAGGAGTTAGCTTTCAGTGATATGACAGCTAGCTGACATTGGCTGTAAAATTAATTGACAGCACAAACATCACTGCAAAAATCACAAACGGAGTTAACAGACTGACCACATTAAACTACATGTCACCTGATATCTAGCTGTTCATGTCTTTTATTTGAGTGAAATATGCAGAATGCAAAACAAAGGAACCCTCTGGCAAGATATGTAGGTAGCTAACGAGAGAAGACAACAGAGCAGAGAAGAGCAAATAACGGGGGTGTGACTAATCCCTGAAACGAAAATGCCATGGAACGTTCCATGTCTTCAATATAACTTCGGATCAGGTGTATAATTTTATGTCTTATACATTTTCTTACTGATATGAAGTCCTCATAAGAAAATAAATGTAAATTATGAAAGGGAAACTTTGTTTAAGATATGTTTAACAACGGTCCATGACTGTAAAACGTTCCATTCCATTCCAGTATTTATACTGACCCAGTAACGGAGCCGCTAGCCTTGACTTGATTTGATTTTGATGACAAAGGAGGATCAAAACAAGAGAATACTCAGTTACCTTAGCAAAGCCGAAAAACACTTACCATGTATAGCGTGAAGGGGAAACAGAGGAGGAAAAGCCAGATATAAAGGTGTAAAGCGTTGACAAATGTATTTTGATGGGGATCATAATACCATCCGCCTGTGATTGAAGCCCAGACCCCCTGCCTGAGGATCTGAAGTGTTTGAGACCCCATATTTTATCCCCTTCGAATCCTTGAAGAAACGACGAAATAAACGGGGTGACACAAAGGCTAGCCGTCGTGAAACATAACGAACCGTGCAGTGTTTTCAGACACTGGCCTGAAAATCCTCACTGCAGCCATCTTCTCTACAGCTACCCAGCTGGGGCACTGTTCTCGGTCCTCCACTCAGAAGTCCCCTATCCCACCACGCCCTGCGCGCTTCTTCTTCTTCGCAATGTAAACATAGCTATAAAGATGAATACATCTCACTAAACAGCACCCTCGTGTGGTCTTTGCATCCCCATGCTGATTTGTTTACAAAGGAAAGGACAGAGATCGCCGGTCAAAAAGAATGAAAACAACAGAAGTGTCCAAATCTCATGTGACCTCTAATAATGTGCATGGAGAGAAACGTTACAAAACAAAAAAAGCTAAAAACAATAACATTCACATCTGAGACACACCCCACATCTAAAACATATACAAACAATATGATAATTTTGGATACCAAGACCTTGTAACAGTGAAGAGGGACACCATGGCCTATACAGTCTGTTCTCCTGTCCACCACCATTCTGAAGACGCATGTGCAGTATGACTGATAGATACTGGAAATATTAATCAAGTAAAGACCTTCAGAATTCATCCCATGCTTGAAATGATTCCCATAGCATTTCTAAATTAGATTGTATTTTATTGAAGGCTTAAACAATTTATGTAATAATGAACAAATACTCAAACTCAAAAGTATTTATCATTTTCAAAGGAATACAATACATTGGCTTGGGGCTAATTTCAAGTGAAAAAAAAATACAAATACTAAAATTACTAATTGAGAACAAAAATCTAGAGAGAATAGTTATGTTCTGCAGACAGCGCATCAACTAGTGACTCCTAAGGTCATGACCTCTAGGCCAGAAACTGCTGATGGCAACAGTAAACAGAGATAGGAGCTGATGTCAGCATATCATTGTTACAGTACCTGGCCTCTACCAACGTAAAAAATAAGACATAAAGATACATAAAGATATATTGTATACAATACAAAAAAAATACTTTTAATGTTCAATAACATCAAGGGGGTAATGATGGTAGCAATAGGCCACTAAAGATAGCAGACATGTTAGCGATATTAGAAAGTTTAAGAACATAAATGTCCCAGGAGTTCTGCCAGACAAAAGCCTTTTCTCATACCAAACCAATGTAACTTTCAAACTGGTAAAGTGACCATGAGTTATTATGAGACTGTAGGGTCGTGGATGGACTCCCATTTGCATTAATAACACCAATAAGCCACAAACAGCTTTTAACAATATTCTGCCAGGTAGGGTTCTACCGGTTTTCCTCAAGTGCCTTCCCAGTATACATTCAAGAAAGGACATCACTGTAGCCTTGCACGTTTCTCAGGGGGAGGCTTGCTTGGAGGAGCTGTGGCAGATGACTTTGTGGCCGGCTCTCTCTCTTCTTGTTTTACTGCCTCCGTTGGGGGTTCAGGCTCCTTCTTCACCTCCACTGCAACACAACAGTTGGACAGGTAAAGAAAAGAAGATGGACTTTACTGATGTTTTCCAGCATCCAGGTGTGAATAGTCAGGGATGAATTTCACTCCCTAAATCTCGTAAACCTATTACAAATGAATTACTACTAAAAACATAAATAATGGCTCAACAATATTTGCTCTTATGTCTTACCTGGGATGGGCTTCTCACCAGGCTTGGGCTGAAATGGTCAAATAAAATAGAAAAGGTAAAAACATAAAACAGATTATCAAAAGCAATCTAAGCCTAAAATGGAATGGACACTTACTGTAAGAAAGGCTCTGACATCATATTTGGAGCCCAATTTAAAGGACAAAAGTCTAATTTAAAGAAAGATTGTCTATTTCTCATTTCACAACAGAAAAAACTATATATCAGCAGATGTATGAAAGGCTCTGACATCATATCGTTTCTGTATGATCTCGCCACATTACCGTATGTAACAAACATGTCCATCAATAAATCCAAGTAAACTAAACTCCATCCTGACTGTGCATTCTGACCGATGCCCCGGGGGCGAATTAGTGCAGATAACATCCAGACCCATGTAAACAGTTCTTTATGAACCCTCCCCAACACCGTTCCTGACTGGCTATGCTATTACACAATGTTAAACTAAATAATCTATCTATTGGTTGGATAACTCCAAAGACTGCAAACTTTAAGAGAGACTGACAAATTGTTGTGTCATACCTGATAAAATGTTGGGGGGAATTTAGACCGGAGGTCCATAAGCAGTGTGTCCACACGTTGTCTCTGAAATAGTGAACTGGGTTCCTCTTTCTTCTTGGACTTTGGCTTTGCTTTTTCTGTAAACATGCACATAGAGAACCAAAGCTATTTCAAAAACATCTAATCAATCATGTCAACCAATATGCATTATCAAAGTCTTATCGAAAACTGAAGAATTATCTCCTTCATAGCTGACCTGGTTTCATGCTAATTGAATTAATACTGCAACTTGGTAAAAATAAAAACAGTTAATACCGGAAATAACCCAGTACCAGAACTAACCTCTCTCCTCCTGGTCTTTAAAGTGCCACCAATACCCTTTAGATGGGTGATAGCGACAATATGACATGGCCTCGTCAAAAGCAGACTGGACGCCATGGACAGCAGAAAGCTTGGGAGACAGCAGAAGAGTTACAGCAGTCAGGACATGACAACCCCATAGGATAAGATAGTGAGGATAAGGTTGACAGGTTGACTCTTACCACTCTGGACCCAATAACTGATCCAAGGTCTGGGGCTTGATAAACCACTCCAGCTATGATGTAGTAGTCAGAAAATGGTATGACTGAAGAACGTGCAAACACAATAAGAACAGGGTAGCAACGAATTAGAGGCGTAGAGAGTAGAAGGATTTTTACAGACATATGATTATTTACGATGTTTTTTGTTTGTTTGTTGTGGTGCTTAGTAATGGCTGTAAATGCACATAATGATAGAATTGGCCAAGTCAGTGTCTAAAGCTTCACCTACACCGTAAGAGGAGTTACAGATGAATCTGCATCACTGCTCACCTTGAGTAGGAGACTGTCTCTGCTGTTTACGGATGATGTAAAGTATGGGCTCTTGAGCATGAAGGAGTATATACTCCACTCCAACCATTTGACTTTAGTGTAAAAAGAAAAGAGTTAATAATGTTACCAAATTACTACAGCCATAGTTCACAAAACAGAGTACATGATGTTAAGCAATTATGTGTATGCAGAGTGAGTCATTGCTCGAAGAAACACTTACTTCAGATGCTCCAGAGTGAGCCTCTGCATCTTCACGACCTCATTGTTACAGGTGCGGTCGTAGAAGGGATTGCTTCTCTCAGAAAAATAGTCCAGCACATTTCCAGGGTTGAGAATGGGCACCCAGCCACTGTCAACCCAAGATATCCCAAGGAGGTTGTTGTCTAGAGAGAAAATGATATACAAATAGTTGTATGCAGTCAAAAGGGCACATTTGTAACATTCAACTTTTCATAACAGACCATCGTTTATAACAGCGCTAGTCTAGGGTTAGCAGTTAGCTATGTGCTGTCATTCAAAACATGCTTGTTGTGAGTTAAATGTTGCCTTTTGTTACCAAGTAGCTAAAGACATATTTATCAAATCTATATCGGGCACAAAATGCCGATCTTCAATGAATAAGGGGAAATTCAAACTAGCTGGCAAGCTAAGATACCTCGTAAATCCACCGACGCCATCATGTAAACAAATGGTCGCACAGACTTGCCGTATGTGTCGGAGGTAAATGACGTATGATTGAATGGGGCCCCGTTAGAATACTTGCTAATCCATGCCATGCTATGGTGACATTGACAACTAAGGGAAATGCGTTTAACAGTTTTCTTATCGATGGCCGCAAAGGCTGCTTTCCCAAGAGATTACCGCTATGGCACAAATCGGCCGTGGACCATAGCTGCAAAGACACTTAACCCGCCATCCAAGCAGAGAAGAAATGTGGTCATAGAGCCCATAGCCAATGAGGACTGGTCTGTTTTTAGGGTAACATGGTTGAGATACTGTCTGGCAAGGACAAGGGAAAACATGGTAAAGTCTCCCAGGTCTTCAGACACAGCAACTGGGTAATTCTGGATGGTCTGAATAGGCAAGGACAAGGTTGTGAACACATAACTGGTAACAACCCAGGATTTGTTTTGAATGGGATAAATGGGACCTGAACCCCATACAGCCTATATGGTGAATATTTAAGCATTGAGGACAACAATCATCGACTGTATTGGTTGTGTCTGTTTTGTCACTTTCTCACTGTGGTAACTAGTGGTCACTTAATTTAAGTTAGGCCTGAACAGTCATTTATCTCATCAAGTAGTCTCAAACTGTTACCCTTACCTGTTACTCCATATAACCCTGAACTACATCAGGCTAGGCAGAGAGAAAACATTTATTTTTTCAAATGATCTGTTTTCATTTGAAATGCTTTCTAACAGCTCACTAAAGGAAGAATAGCCCTGCCTAGAGGCATGGAGAGGTCAATATGCTAACACTATGTTTTAAATCAGAGTTGGAATTCCACCAAGTAGGCCTATTATAACTTCTAGACACACCCAAACAGCTGCAATTCAGTGGTCAATGTGCCTGCTGGCACTATCTGAGATATTCAATGTTTCAAAAGTCTCCATAATTCAAGTGGCGTGGAAGAGGTTTAAAAAAAAATACCATAGCCTATAACTTGGATGGTTATTCACAATAGCCTGTTATATTTCTATAGTAGGTCTCAGTAACGTTGGGACAATACAATAACATTAACTCAAATGACATCATCATAGAGGACAGCTGGACTTGGACAGCGCAACCAAATGAACGTCAAGTAAGCACTGCCTATGCGTACAATAAAGCGCGCTCGTGATTTATATCGGGCGGGCTGAACAGACACGCGAAATAGACCTTGATATGTTTCATCTGTGAATAACTGCATTCTTAGAGATAGAGAAGCGATGTGTCTAAACCTGTGGTCTAGTCAAATTCATGTTGTGAAGACGAGACGACGTGATGTAGGCTATGCACGACCAATTGAGGGTAACGAAAAACGGGACTGAAAAGAATAACGCGCGAGGCAGACGGGCACCCATTATAGCTTGCGCGCCCGCCGACGGAAAACTGCGTCGAGACACTGACAATTCAATGGAATGAAGACGCATGAAGGCAGCGGGGGCATGCGGGACTGAATCGACATTTTTTCCAACAAAATCAGTCAGACAACATTAGCACGGTTATCATTTGTGTGCGAAGAACGTCGAGTAGGCTTAGGTAGGCTATTTTATTTTCGCAAAGATGAGTTTAAGCCAAACTGGGTATGATGGCATTTCTAGAGTTGATGGTGGCACAGGCGGCCTCAACATTGGCATTAGTGGTACCCCAAGGCTGCAACAGTGTGCTCAGCCTCCCAGCAGCCGGACCAAAGATGCACGATACCAGCAGCACGGTCGTCATGGTGGTTCGGTTGTGAAACAACCACCTCATTCGGAACCTGCGGACGTTGTGAGACGGGCGATCGACTTTAAGACTCAAGGCACCCAATGTTACAAAGATAAGAAGTACAGGGAGGCGATAGGCAAATACCATCGCGCATTATTAGAGATGAAGGGTTTGTGCAGGGTGTTGGGAGACCCTGATGCCAGTTCGAAATCGCCTTCCTCCGTGCTGCCGACTGTCAGCAAGTCAGCCCTGACTGACGAGCAGAAAGGTGCCATGGAAAATGCCGAGCTCGAATGTTACAACAGCCTGGCAGGTGCATTGATCATACCTTTCTATTCTCTTCAGACATGTGAAAATACTGTGGTATAAACTGTAGAGCTCATCATCATCATCATCATCATCTTCTTTTTAATCATCATCACTGTAATTGTATTTGCCACAGAGTAGCCTACTAACATCTATTGGATGCCTATAGGGGACATTATGTATGCAGTCTTGTGATATGCTGTATTGTAGGCCCTATTTGTTTCCAGGTACAATATAAATCATCAGTTTAGAATTGTAATAATATGCAGTTAATTATGACAGACTCTCTTTCCTTCCAGCATGCCTGTTGCAGATGGAACTGGTGAACTATGAGCGTGTGAAGGAGTACTGTCTGAAAGTCCTGCGCAAGGAGGGGGAGAACTTCAAAGCGCTGTACCGCTCTGGCGTAGCCTACTACCACCTGGGCGATTTCCACAAGGCCCTCCACTACCTCAAGGAGTCCCACAAACAGCAGCCATCAGGCAAGTCCCAATTACACATGTCCTGTGTAATTGCCCCTTTCTTTACATGGGTGCAGGTGAGACAGGTATAGCCTATACTGTATGCCCAAACTGTTTATTATCTCCAATCCAAACATTTTAATGTTAAATTATAGGTTAAATTCTCTCTATGGCTTTAAAATCAAATAACAAATCATGCAAGAAAAAGAAAAAACAATTCAAATGATATACATACTGTATTTGAGCATCGTTTGACTTTTAAGTCATGCCTCGTCGTAGTAGTAATAGTAGTAATAGTAGTAGTAGTAGTAATAGTAGTAGTAATAGTAGTAGTAATAGTAATAGTAGTAATAGTAGTAGTAGTAGTACTGTAGTAGTAGTAGTCTATGAAAACCAGAGTACAGAGATATTACTGTAAATTCATGCTGGCATCATTTGGAATGCTAGTAGAATTGCATAGAATTAATTGACCCTGATGTCGCCTTGACAGCTGATTGACAATTGATCAGAAATGACAAGACAGGCATTCAGGCTAACCCTTTGCTGGATTAAAAACTATGACTCAACTGGAAAGGATTAAATACCACAGCCCAGTAGTTTTAATCCAAATTAAAGCCTTTCCTGCCTGAACAGGAGATAAAGCAGCCTTTTCCTGTCTTTGTTTTACAGACACCAATGTTATCCGCTACATCCAGTTGACAGAGATGAAGATCCGCCGTTCTGCCCAAAGGGAAAAGAAAGAGGCCACATAAATGCCCACTGTTTGATGACTCCTCAACTCAACATACATTTATACCTTGCTCATGTGCCACCCAGACCTTACACACCACCTTTCAGGGTCTTGGTGTTTAAAGATTAATATTTGCTTTGCCTTGCACAGCCACTTTTGTCTGTCTTCTTGCCAATTATGTGATTCATCCCCACACGTACAAAAAAATATGTGTACCTGTGAAAACAGATTTATACTGATAGAAAGCAAACAAAATGTGCAGCTGCCAGCCTTTTGTTTATTATGCCAGGTTTATGTTTAAACGTTACAAAGTTGTTTTACATGGAGTCAGATGGGTATACTGTACACTGCCAGTCCAAACATTGCACTACGTGTAAATGTGCCAACACTTATGATAGGGAAAGACTAACAAAGTTGAGCATGTGCCTGTCGGTGACTGTAACTGGCTAAGCTAGCACCTGCCCTCGCACAAGATGTGTTTGTAACAGCATGTAATCACTGTTTAATGACCTCCCACTCAGACATTGAGCCAAAGACAACACTTATGTTTTGTCTCATAAAGATTGAGATTTGTCATTGTATATTTCTGGCAAGTCATATTAGTATTTTATGTGGGGGAAAAAAAGGAAGAGTTTGATTTTTACAGCACTTATACCAATAGATATAATTAGAATATGGATTTAAGAGTGGAGGTTACTTTAAGAGCACATATTTGCTAACTACAAGCTCACTGTGTCATGACATTGAAAAGATGCATATTTATAAAACATTCTTAGAAGTATCTGTTTTAATTGTATAATAACAAAGCTTACTGTGTTTTGTTTGTAAATGCGAGCAGGAGCATTCCATCCACAGAGTATCTTTACAAAAATAATAATGTTTACTGTTGCAGTATGTGTGTAATAAAAGTGTCACTTGTAATTATGATCGATTTTTTTGTTATATCACCGTCAAACAATTAAACACACATATCAATTGATCAAATTTAAAGTTTACAATATACACATTTCACCGTGGGCTGTCTTGAAGGATTTTGAATAAAGTCTCCTTAAATTCAATAGGAACAATATCATTACACTATAACTGACGGTACCCTACCTTCTTTTCTTGTAGTAGTTGCCATGGTGAGACTTCATAATGAGCCTGGCCGTTGAATTTGTTGGCTGTACAGGTGATACTGACATGATCCAATGAAGAACCAAGTCACGAAATGGAACAGAATCAGTCCATCAAAAGTGGAAGTATCTTTTGTCAAAGGAGAACACACACATTAAAGAACACATTAATCAGTTCAGATGAGACTTGGGAGTTTTTAATTGTTTACGATGGTTTTACTCAAGTCAATGTGCTCCAGTGCAAATACAGGTCAGTCAACAGCATCACTTTGCCAATCATAAGTACTGTCCATATCATCCCAGTCACTGCTACGTTAATGGTGGTATCAGTTCCAGTATCAATAGTACAGGTGTACAGTAGGCTACACCTTAAACAGCACCCATGATTAGATATTGAACACTCAGTATTTACATTCTCCACATTGCCCCTTCTCAAAGAAACCGCATTCACATTTGGATTAATTTACATTCACAATGGATTCATTTGAAAGCATTAAATAGAAAGAGTGACAATATGGTGATCATCTTCCAAAGTAAAGCAAATTTGTAAAGAAAATTTGCAAACCTAATCCCTTATTACTGACCACCATCACAGCAGTAACAAGCTTTTAGACTATTACACTGTAATAAATGATTCATAAGGGAATAACATTGTTGTTGGCGATCAGTTTTAACAGTGATGTACCTGATCCACTTCAACAAAATTTACAAGAAATGAAATCAGTAAACAAATGTGATCAAAAGTGACAAGTGTAAAGCAAATCAGTGTGAAGCAAATAAAAAGTAAACATTTTTAAAAACTAGGCCTGTGTTGCATTGAACTCTGGGAGCATGTTAACAGTGCGAGGGTATTCTCCTTTCGTTACACATTAATTAGTACGGTATATAAACACTGCATCCGTTAAAACGCCTCATTCTCAGAACGAAAAGACACTCAAAGACCCTTGGATGGATGGCCTTTAAAACGAGTACTCAGATACATTAAAAAGCAAGGCAGAAATCATAAGTACAAAAATAAATAAATAAAATAAATAAATACATGAATAAATAAAAATATAAATTATGCATTAAAAAAAAAATACTATGACATGCCTCCGGGGCTTGTTTTCAGTGTTTCTCATTCAAAAATACATCCAAATCTCACACAATGCACACATTGAATCAAAATCTAAATTCCAATCATCCCATGTTCAGTCAACAATAGCTTATGAGACAGGTAACCTACAGTACAGAGTAATACAAATGTTTCTTTTGAGACACGTTTCATCCCCAATAAACGACAAACATTCTGGTGATATTCTTGTTTCTCATACTGGGCTTCAGACAAAGGAGAATGTATTTTTTTCTTCATATAAGCATGATGGTTTTTAAGACCCTGTGGGTTGGTGATGCAGTGAGGTGCTCATGTACAACATCCCTTTAATCAGGATGTATCTGGAAGTGCTTGGTGAGGACAAAGAGTGCTCAGTACATACAAGAGATCTAACAGACGAGGGGGGCTGCTATACAGGCAACCAACAGTAAGCAAGAGCACATTCAAGTGTGAGTGAGATACAAATTAATCCAAGTGACACAAAATAGGTTTTTGCTTGGAGAAAAAAAGTATTTCACTGAATAGAAGAAGGTGAAACATGATATCTATAACTAGAATGGAGAAATAACAGTTTTTTCATTTAAAAAAATCAAGCTTTACATTCATGATGCTGTCCAAAAGTGCACTTGTTAAAATGCACAATCTTGAACTCTTAATATAAATAAAAAGATGTAAAGCCATGTGGAGTTATCATTGCCGCTGTGCCGTAAAGTACCATCCCAGCCAGCACTTCAGTCATTGCATTGCATCTGCTTTTCTCTAAATGACATGTGAGAAAATAACTAGTCAGTCCAAACAAAAAGAGAATTCTGATGCATTAACAATTCAATGCCTCTCCTCCTCTGGAATAGCGTAGGCTTGGTGTGTTGCTGGGGCCATGATATTCTGTCCGGGGGGGTGGGGGGATGGGGGGGTGGGGTGTCCAGGAGGGGACTAAGTTAGGACCAGTATCCAGGCCTATAGCGGTAAGGTGAGTCTTTGGGAAAACTGGACTCAGGCCTGCAGAGTGGGAGGGTCGGGTCCCGGCACTGTCCTTCATCCTGCTGGTCCAGTAGATTGCGAATCCTGCGTGGGGATGGTGTCGGGGCCTCCATAGGGGTAGGCAGCACTGCAATGTCTCTCCCGAACTCCACTGTGGGAGGGGTCTCTGTGCTGGAGGTGTGGGCAGGGGACTCTCCGCTCCCTCTGCCCCTCCCACCAGGTACGTCACCACGCGCCCGGGGTGAGGGCCGCGGCCGGGCCAGGATTTCCAGGGTTTTGGGTCGTTCGGGAGGGCATCGGCGGCGTGGTGTGGGAGGAAACACCACATTTGGGTCGGGCAGCCGGGGCACTTCAGAGAAATTGTCTTTTAAACCCCTGAAGCCTACAGCTATTTGTGAAAAGAGATAGAAAAAAGGTGGTAACAACAGCTAAGAAGACACAGTATGTGATGAATCATCAGGCCATCTAGCTAAAGAGTAAACATTAATAGATCATTTCTTACAGGAGCAAAATGTATCAAATCAAGATAAAATCAAACACATTTCTAGCAGACAAAAGGGAACCTACCGGTGGTTTCCATAGTTGCTCTGATTGGCAAAGGATGAAAATTAGTTGGAGGGCAGCCCTTTTTGATGGCTCCATCTGAGGGTGTCCGGTGTAGGCTGCGTGCGCAGCTGGGGGCAGAGGGTAGATGTGTCGGGGTGAGGGACTGCCGAGGGTGGCGCTTGAAGCTCTCAATGTGGGTGTTGACCAGGGCGTTGAGTGGGGCCTGAGGCATGGGCTGAACAGGACCATGGGGAGAGGCAGGACGGTATACTAGCAGCTCCTCACTGTCAGAGCGTAGCAGCGAGCGTGTGGAGTTACAGTCAGAGACGGAGGACAAGGACAGCAGCGTGTGAGAGGGGGGGATCCCTCGTTCCGGTAGCGGGGGTATAGAGGGTCTCAATGGGCTCTCCCGCCTGAACAACTTACGTGTGGGGGGGCTGGTGCTACGTCTCTGGCCCCCTGTTCGGTGAAAGAAGCCCTCCCATCGTGGCTTGATGCTCTCCTCAGGCTGGCCCAAGGCCAGCATGTTAAAGCCCAGTCCAACAGCTGCCAGCAGAGCCCCACAGCCCAGCAGCACCAGCTCAGACCGCCGACCCCCACTTGGGCTCTTCTTACTCGGGGGTGTTTCTGGAGCTACTTGAATACTTGGGCAATACTCCCCTCCATTACCATCTTCAACATGCCCCTCCCTTTGGAAGGGGATACAGAGGTAGGATTGGGCAGAAGATTCTCCCGGCTCAGCGGTGAAGCAACCGTCTTCGTTCTCTGCAAGGAAGAGCATTTCACAAGATTCCATTGTTGTGGTCATGATTGGCATTTACTTTGATGCAGATGCACATCGCTATTCTGCTGTTTTGCTGCGGTGTCACAGATGTCTTCTACTTCCACTTCCATCCCATAACATTGTATCGGTCTAATGTTATTACAGTACAGAACAAAGAAAATCTAATGTTATAATATTATATGATTATATCTCTGTCAATATGACAGTCATCAAACCAGAATGTACACTAGTGTTTCTGTGTAAGTATTCATGGGCAATCTAGTGTGCTTTTCTTAGTGCACTAAGCTCGGATGTGAGTCTTCAGCCGGTCCTTACCCATCTCTGTTAGGCTGGGCACTCCTGGCACTGCAGGGCTGTGTCTGGGTGACCTGCGTAGGTTCGGGGCACTGCAGGACCGCTGTCTGCTCCCCTCCTGGGGGACCTTGATGCTGATGAATAGCAAAGCATTTGATATAGAGCAATAAGGTATTCATAACTCTGAGACATGGTGAAAACAGCACCACTTTAGCTAAGTTACCATTAGCTGCCTATCCAAATTCTTGCTTATAATATGAACCTCTTCTTTATGCCTTTACTGTACATAGTACATAGTACATATTACTACTACTATTACTATTACTACTATACTACTGTACATACTACATGTTCTCAGTTGTGGCCCCTGTTACACACAACCCCCTTCTCACCTCTCATCAGCACTGTGCTCTCTGTGACAGTGTGGCCCGGACCCCCGGTTTCTGCCCTTCTTACGGGACCCCTTTCTCTCCTCCTCCTCATCTTGCTGGAACCCTGTGTTGCGTCCCCAGGCTTTACACCCCTCAGCTGGAGTGACTGCAAACCACCACGGATTGTAAAAGAATAATAATAAACTCACATCCCTGTTAATAGCCATATAATACAAAATGTGAGTGAAAATGCGTCAATGTGTAAATGGTCATGGACTTACGCTGGATGGCTCTTAGGCGGGGCAGTAGCGGGGGACTAGTTGGAGGACTGGAGCCGCTGCCCAGCAGGCTTCTGCGTCGGTCCAGAGAGGGGGAGGCCTGCACTGTGATCTTGTGTTGAAAATCTGAAGCAGGACCCCGAAACAGGACAATCCAAACAGAAATGAGAAAAGCATAACACTAAATAAAAGATATGAATCAAATGTAGGATTGTATACCACCAATACGATTCATGTAGGCTACTCTACACAGGACTCCACAAAATTCTCAGACATACCTGAGGGTAGGCTGATCCTGTTCCCATCCTTGAGTTTAAGGCGACTACGGCGGAACTTCCCCTGCCTGCTCTCCACACGAGGCTTCTCCTGGTACAGCTGGTGGATGATGACATTGAGCTCTCGTTCCAGGATGTGAATCTCCCGCTCCGCCAGCTCCTGCTCCCGCCTCCGCAGCTCCTCCTCCTGACATTTCTGCTGCAGCGCAGCTCTGCTCAGCTCCTCCTCCCACGACCGCAGCTCCTGGTGAAGGCCAGGAAAGGTCATGGTCAGGTTTACACAATCAGTGATTAACATGAGCTCCATAAGGAGCCACTCCAAAGACTGATTGTGAATGTTTTTGAAAGCTGTTTTGAGATCTCCCCACCTTCTCCTTGACCCTCAGCTGGTCGAACATCTCCTGGATCTCAACTTTCCAGTCATCCTGCAGTGAGTGGAAGGACTCAGCTGGCATCTCAAAAAAGCCTGACTCCTCTATGGCAGTCAGCTGGTCCAGGATACTAGTGAAAAGGGGGCGAAAATGGGGGTCTGGGTTCCAGCATTCTGTAGTACAGGTGAGAAAGAATATAGGGCTGTTAGACATAATGAATGCAACACTGAATAGCTCCATAACAATGGGAATATATAGAGTTCTTTTCTCTCAACTAATTGGTAAAATGTCCAAATACTGGTGCATTAAAAATTATGAACAAAAAGTTGATCTTCTTACCTTCCATGAGACGTGCAAAGGGTTCAGGACAGGTGGAGGGGATAGGCAATGCCAGCTTATTCATAGCCACTCCATAAGCCACTGCCAGGCCATCAATGCCCCGGAATGGCACCTCTCCTGTCAGTAGCTCCCACAGAAGCACTCCATAACTTCAATGTCACCAGGGAAGGATGCAGGAATAGAGACATGGCAGAAGTTGGGTATTAGACTGAGAAGGCAGGGATTTCAACAACTGAAACTGCTAATATCTACCTCTTTAACACTAACATGCCTTCAATAGGAACTTCACTGATCAATTCCATATAATAACTGTGCATATGTTATTTTAATGTGTGTTTCCACAAATAGAATACAGTAGATACAGAATTTCTAAAATTATTTGTGATTGCCAGGAATGAGAATATGTTTAGACACATTCCCTGTTGAGATTAGGGGCTTGATTTGACTCTAAAATACATTGTCTACTAAAATGTTCTACTCCAACAATGGCAAAACAGCTGAAGGTAGAGTAGATAGCAACGGTAATCAGTCTGCAGAATGCTGATGGGCTTGCCTGAAAGAAAAGGCACTGAGGCTCCTGTGAGTGCACCACAACGGAGGGCAATGCTAGACCACAACAACCTCCAGGCAGGTACAGTATTTCACACTAAACAAGGGCTGGATGCAGGCCACTTGGCAATGCCAATCCATGAGAATCTACCATTGAAAGTCTTACTTGCAGTGCTATAAGATTACACATATACAATAGTTCTGCACTTCCAGCTCATCCTAATGACAGGTCTGTGGCAGAGACCAGGTGAAATGACAAAACTCAATACTGGCACTCAGTTGGGCATGTCTGTCAGGGGTCCTATCCCTGCCACCACCACTGCTGCTGTGAATCACCTCTTCTTGCCTCTCAACTGTCACCTCTTAATCTCCATTGGAAAGGGGACCTTGCATTCAGTCTGAAATAGCTGAGCTCGATCTGTTAGCGTTAATGCCATGCTGAGATACGTTAGTGCAGAACACTGGTGAACATAGTTATAACATAACACATTGGTGTTAATCTGTGTTTTAAAAAGCAGTTAGTTAGTTAGTGTGTGGGGACTAATAAGTATGTTCTTAAGATGACCAAATAAACTGCATTCTATCGCCCATCATGATTGAGATGTTGTTTGCAACACTTTTATAAGAGGCAGTACACACAGTACAATTCATAAATGACTTGTCGATCCAGTTCTCTATCTACTGTAAGTGTGAACAGCTTCCTGCTGCATCACTTCCCACTCTGCCCACCTCCACACGTCGCTACCCTTGGAGAAGGTGGATGAGCGGATGACCTCGGGTGCCATCCAGGCATAGGTGCCAGCAGCACTCATCTTGGTGGTGCGGTGCCACTCTCGTGCCAAGCCAAAGTCTGTGATCTTCAGAGTCTTGTTGCTAAGGTCCTCCATCTCAACCTTCTCAAGGATCAGGACTGCAGCGGACGTTGCAAGTGAGATCCGGGAGGGGACGGGAGGAGTGGTGGAGGGAGGATGAGGAGGTTTTGGTTGGAGGGTGGTCAAACGAGGGGAGCAATAATGTGGGTGTATTGGAGGGTAGGTTTACAGGAATGTACGGGGAATGCAGGTAATTCAATTCAGGATTGGATGTGATGGCGGAAGCATTAAAGCAGCAGGGTTGCACCCATCAAAAATAAAAAAAAATATAAAAAAGGAATTGCAAGGAGATTAAAATGAGAATGCAAAAATAGAAAATGAACCAAAGCAGGGTATGGTTGTTGGAGGACATGATTAAAGGAGGGAGAAAGACAGGGGAGAAAGAGAAAGAACAAAAGAAAGGAAAAACAAATGAGATGGGTGAGATACAAATGAGAATGTGTGAGACGGAAGACAGCAGAGAGGAAAAAAACACAAGCATTGATTAATGCTACATTTTCACTTTCTAGCTCTGTACAGGTATCCTTTCACAAAAGTAGAGATTGTTCATGGATCAATGCCAGCATAACTGCTCTAGGATATGACAGGCCTAGTTATGTTGTTTAGTGATCTGTGTGTCAAAAACATTCACACACTACAAAGTATGGCTCCTCTCAGTAACTCTAAGACACTCACAAACAAATGTGAAATTGATATTTCAACGTTTCCATCTTCAGGTCGGTCCCAGTGTAGTTCAGCCACATACAGACGCAAACACACAAGTAAACTTGCCAGTGGCAGAGAAATATTGACACACCCTCTACCACATCAGAATACAACTCGGTCTCCACATACGACAGCGAAAGGCTTCCCCGACCACATGCTCTGCTCATTCAGCTGCACAATGCCAGGCCATCTGCTGTGGATATGCCCACTGGAGAGGGTGTGTCTGCAGGCTGTGGCATACATCAAGGGGCCCCTTCATGCATTGGTCATGCCGGTCTAATAGTATGAGGGTGTTTCCCAAAAGAGACTAAACCTCAACATATGGACTAAGTCAAATGGGTGACGGTTAAAGGGACATTGACCACAGGGTTTGGGTTAATTCAAGGGCTAAAACTGAAATGAAATGACTGAATTGAAAATGCTGCTAAATTCAGTTGTTTTATATAATTAAAAAATTCCTTAATTCATGGGATCACTTTGAATAAACTTCCTGAATTGAGTTGAAATGAAATTGATCCAACTCCTGGTTGACAAATGGAGAGAAAGACAGAGGGAGAGGTGGAGGGATAAGCCTGGTTGCCTTGCAACAAACATTTTATCACCTTAGCTTGTAGGACTACAATTGGGTCAAGAATTTCCTTTGGCTTAGCCCATGACTACACCATCCCCTACTCCTAGCCACCAAGTGATCTCCAGTTTCACTCTATGAAGGTGTGTGGTTAGATATCGACCATGAATTAATAAGGCTATCATTCTATCTATGACTCATCTGTTGCCGTATAATCATAGCACATTCGAAAATACTCTCATCTCATTTGCTGATGACTTGCCTCATTCATCATTTGTGTCTTACACTAAGACTATCTACTAATCCCAGAGATAATGGCATTTTTCATTTTGGTCATCTCTACCATCTCTTCACATCAAATTGAACATCATGAAATTTGAACATTGATCCTTTAGTCTAATTTGACTTCTGACCTTTCTCATGTCAGTGACACTGTCACTAGTGCAGGGTGAGATCTCATACCATGGGGAACAGACCATTATCCTAGGTCAAGTACAGATTTGTGGCATACTTCTATGTACTAAAGTAGATGCCCTGGGAGCTACAGTACTGGACTAGAGTAATGTACTAGACGCTGAGGGCAAGCATGACACTGACACCTCACTCTGAGAGTAGACCAGAGTTTGACCTGAGAATACTCTACCTGGGGTTTGTATGCATGACTACTGTACATTAAAAACAACTAAGAAGTAACCTCACGTGGTGAGGGGGATGCCTCTGTTTACATCATGTGGGTTTGTGTACTGTACTGGATGTGAACAGGGTGTGGCTGGAACTCTCCCCTGAGCCGATGATGGCAGTGGAGTAGACTGGCTTAACATCCAAAACAGCCAATGACATGCAAGGGGCCTGAGCTAATCACAAACACCAGGCCAATAGGAAACAAGACACTCTTTGACTATCCAATAGGATGGCTCAGGCTGAGCATTCGACAAATCCTTGATAATAGGCTTGGGATTTAAGGGATACAGCAGGCAGAATGCAAGATTAGAGCACACCCCCTCTATAAATTTACACATATTCCATACAACCACCTTTTACTGTATAGCCTACAACTATTTAGCTGCATTTATACCAAAAAAATACAGTGTCTGATCACTGATAGCTTAAAGGATCACTTTAATAATAAATAGTCAATGTGCAGTTCTGTGATTATCATAGAAAAACGCTCTTACTGTTGCTGGACTTGAGGTCCCTGTGTATGATGGGAACGATGGCCTCACAGTGGAGGTAGTGCATGGCGCGGGCGATCTGCACGGCCCAGTCCACCAGTGTACACGGAGGGATGCGCTTTCCTGAGAGTGCGCGGTTCAGAGGGCCCCCCCGGGCAAACTCCATCACCAGGCACAGGTTGGGCTCCAGCAGGCACACGCCCAGCAGTGCCATGATGTTAGGGTGGTTCAGCATGGCGAAGAGCTTGGCCTCCTGACGAACGCTTTCCATGGTCTGCCCCGGATCCTCGTCAGGGTCCCGGCGCGCTGCCTTCACCGCCACCTCCGAGCCGCGCCAGACCGCACGGTACACCTTTCCGAAACCACCGACCCCGATGATCTCTTCGAGGGCCAACTCTGAGAAGTCAATCTCCAGCACTGAGGGGGAGGAAGGAAAAGGAGCAACAAGAACTTAAGAGACAACATAGGACAGATAGAACAACAGGAGGCTCACAGAGATGGACAGAAGGGATACATACAGTAGATGAGCATAGTCTGGCATCTCTCTACCTACCACTACAACATCAGTCTTAAGTTACAGCTTATACATACTGACCGTGGACAGCACCAGCACAAATCCCTCAGTGATGTATGACCAAATCTAGCTTTAAACATTCCCATTCCATTGCGTTCAGTTTTCTTAGCCATATCTGTGCTCTCACGAATTGGAAAACGTAAATGTCAAGAACACTCTGAGGGTACCAGTGGTAAAAATATGGGACTTTTTCCCCTGCATAGGGGCTTCAGCATGTGTGTATGTTACTGATGCTGTAAACGTACCGTAAACGTTCATGTTGTGAATTGCTAACAGTCTACTAAGCAGCGTGACCTTGATAAATATTTCAAGAGGGATGTTGAATGTGAAAGTAGGTCAGCTGCCTCACAGAGATGAAAAAAATGTACGGGCAATAAAGGACGGAGGATGCAGTGCACCCAAACAGCTAAGACACTCTCTTACTTATGGATCAAGATCAGGAGCCTACAGTAGCTGGTTCCCCATAATCATGAAAGAATATTATGTGAGGCAGATCAGAATAGGTGATTGAACAAAGGACAGTAGTCCTTGAACATCTGGTAAGCCTTTAATGCTAATGGTCCCCATCAAAAGACTTAGCTGGAAGTCAAACATGATCGATCAAGACCTTTCAATTGTCGTGTTGATTGATTTTTGTGTATTCCATGACAGAGGCACATGCAGAGACAGGAGTATCAAGATTGAGACACAATGTAACCAACGGTGCCTATGACTATCATACTTGGTATCAGAGGCCCTGGTATTCCATTACATCTGTTTTACACCATATCCTAGATAGATAGTGCCATGGAATTAAACTCTGAGCCAATTTCAAAGAAAGAGGAATCTGTTTATCTTGTTGTTGTTGGGTTTTTTGGGGGGATATTGGAGCACTGAGGGAGAGGATGCTCAATTCCTGTTATAGAGACCCCTGACAGAGACCCCTGACAGAGACCCCTGACAGAAACCTCTGTCCAAGTGTCAGTAAATTGTTGAAGACTACACAGAGGCAGAGCAGACTAGTAGCAAAGAGTAAAGATGCTTTGATATGCGGTGTACTGACTTACTATCGTAACCCATGTGTTATGCATACATTCGTTTTTACATGTAGTAAGCATATATTGCTGCTCAGCAATTGTGACGATGGTGCAACGCAAAGTGTCCCAGGAAAAGGAAAGATGATGGAGCGTCCCTGAAAGGCGGGGTGTATTGGGAGTAGCATAAGGCACTGGCTTACGGCCTTGTTATACAAAAGTCTATTGACCATTCATTCTCAGGAATTATTACGGTAAACAAGGATACATTGTTGTAACCTGTTATCAATAGGCCTACCTAGTGGTCGTACCTATGACATTGCAGTAAACTGGGGTTCAGAGTGTCCGGAGATAAATGTAAATAATACACAATAGAATAAAATAATATGCCGAAAATAGAATACTGGTAAAAAATAAAACGAAATTAGACACGGAGTGATAACAGCTGAACCTCTGGTATGCAATTTAGCCTATAGGCCTAATAAGATACTCACGGTGCAGTGGAGGCACTGAGTAATCGGAGTACTCCTCCACTGTTGTGTCCCGTATTTTCTCGGAGATGCCATTCCCAATACTAACATAATTACTGGGGAAAATGCCAACCCGGTCCTCTATCATCCCAGTCCACCAGCCCTCATCTCCCGATACCAACGAATCTTTCGATAGAACCTCCACCAAGTCCCCCTTCCGCAAGCAGAGCTCATCGTCCGCACTGGCATCATAATCGAAAACGGCTGTCCAGTAGCCAGAAACGGCTGGTCCTGTGGCCGGGGCAGCGACAATGCCATTCTCTGGAACCGGCCAGCAAACCGCTTCTGTATCTGTCCCACTTCCATTCGATGGAGAAACGCACCCTCTGGGACTCAGGCTGTTGTCAAAAGCGGATTTGAAGGCATCCATTGAAGCGATCCATAGGGGCGACCTGGATCACTGTGTGCAGGCTCGTACACCTGACGCTGGACGCGAGGGTCGGAGCACCCTGGATACAAAGCTGCCGCGGCCACGATGATGACTAAGTAGCCGCTAATCCCGCATCGCAGTGGAAAACAGAACCATTCTGCTGCAGCACTCTGTCTATATTACCTGCAGGCCTAAATCAGATATTGAAATTGCCATGTCGCGAATAGCTATTTTTTCTTCTCCAGCAACATCTTTCTAGCATCCATCGTTAAAAATCCCTGTGCGCAAAGGGCTCAAAGCTACCCACTCTTCTTTATTCTAAGGAGCCAATTGTGCCAGCAATCCTCTATGCAACAAACCAATCACCCCTCGCCTTCAATTTGATTGGCGCATGGCTACATCAATCAAGGTCTTACCTCGAGCCCAGTTTCCAGTACAGGATTCTTCTATCTGAAAACACCCTGATTTGTAGAATGCATTGTTCTTATTAGATATATATAACATGACTTTTAATATTCACCACAGATTTGAACAAAGACTTTTTTTTTCAAATTGTCTCCTTTATTATGTTATTGACCAAAGAATCAAAAATAAAGAAATTGGCATAAATCAATCAAATTAAGGTTAATTTCATGCATAATTCCCTGAAATAAAAACTAAAAAATTCATAGCAAGGAGTAAAAAACAAACAATCAACTAAACAAACGATCAAAATGAACAATCCAACTATTTAGGTGACATAATGGGAGAATAAGTTGTGTGTTGTGTGAAAATTGTGACTGGAATTCAATCAAAAAGTCCCCCTAAAACCTTTCTCTGATATTCAACGAAACTAAACCAAGGGACTGGTAAAGTTAGACTTGTGCATACAAACAATTGTTTGTCTGTGCACAAGCTCTTAGTAATGAGAATCTTGAAAGATGTTCAGGCAGGCTACATGATAGGCACACTATTGCAGTGGAACACATGTTCTCTATCATACAAAGCTACCCCATGAAACCTGTACAGCAGCTTTGATAGAATTCCAGCCAGTTCATTAAAGAAACCCAGATTTATGTGGAAAGACATAATATATAAAGATTTAAGGACGATTTTAAACAGTTCAGATAGACATACAAATGCAATTCAGTGTTTCACATACAGTAGAAATCAAGTCTGTTGATCGATGAGCAGGGATCTCAAAAAGCAGAGTGAACATCATCAACAAGGACTCCATTAACAGTTCAACTGTGGAGTTCGGATAGTTGCAACCATATCACATTTTGAGAGGATCAGTGTTTTTTTACTGTTTCTCCAAGCTGCTTGGTGGTAGGTTATGATAGTGGTTATAACGATATGTAAATGTCCCTTTAAAATAAAGGGGAAGGTTTTGTTTGGCTGGATCACCTTAAATTGTATGAGAAAGAGCAGTGGAAACGTGGCAAATCTACCATTCCATTGTGAGACACAGCACAACGCAGATCATGTTAACAGGCCTTTGCTGAGGGAGTCTGTCTTCATCAGGCACCAGTAGGGTTTTCATCAGTGATCTGGATTTTAAAAAAGAAAACCCTTGAAGGTAAATATAAACACCCCTCTTTGATCCCCTTTTTTTGCAGAAATAATTCCCTTTGAAGCCGTCCTTTTCTCCTTTTTATGTTGAAACATATCACAATTGGAAATTAAAAAGTTAGTTCAGTCAAAGTACAGAAATGATGACTCAAAGAGTAACATGAAACATGGAACTCAGGATTTTGTAGAAAACCTGGTTATTTATGAAATGTAGACAAAACGAATGAATAAAGCTGCTGAATAAACAGCATAATGACGACACACAAAACTACGCACTGTTGACAGAATGTGAAGAAACAGAAATATGATCTTTAGGGGTCCAATACGTTCATATACTTACAAATACTGTCCCAGACATATGCAAATCAAGTGTAATAGGGTGGTTACTTTAACAAATACTTGGTGGTTACTTCAACATACTTAAAGTGTAATAATTAAAGCAACAGCTATGTAATCGCAACAACTATGGGGGGAAGGGGGGGGGTGGTGCTAACCAGCTGTTTGTTGGCCTGTGAAGAACAAATAGAGGGTGGTCTCAAAGATCCTCCACCTTTGATTTTCTTAAATGACACAATTATCTTTATTTGCGCAAATAAAAGTACTGGGTACCTATCCATGAAAACGTGTTCTCTTCCAGTTACATAACATTAGTGAAAATGACAGCATTCTCAGCAAGTGGTGTAAATCTCATTGAAACTTTGAATTGTGTCTCACAACAACATCAAAAACAAGCCCATGTCTTGTGATCGGACATTTGTTAATATAGAACGCTTCACATCCATCCCATACACAAAGAAACTGGTATCTCGTAGTGTTGCGTTGTGTATTTTTTTTCTTTTAAGACTTGTAGTTTTAAGACAAAGTAAAGGACCAAAGCGGAGGCATGCCCAACAGACGGACAACAGCATGGTGAGTGACATAGTCTGTGCAGACAGGTATGTGTGAGGAGGACACACATCCTGGCTTAAACACACACACACGTACACACATTAACACATGAACACACTTTCTCAGCCACACTCAACTGCAAAACAACTGTAGTAGGTAAATAATACACAGTATATGTCCCTGTATTCATGCTTCGTTTGCCTATCTGGTGATGTTCATCTCAGTTCAACTCTTCTCATGTGACAAAATCATGAAAACAAACAAACAAACAAACAAACAAACAAAATGGTCATCATCTGCCACCAAAGAATAAAAATAAGACTAGCATTTCCCAAACATGATAAATATAATTTTAGATTGTATTAGTTAAGATCGTTTTAATTTCTTCCTCCAAACAGTTGATATACTGAATCCTCCTATTTTATGGTCACTTGATGACAAAATGTTAGAATGTTTTTTTAAGACCTTCTGGATAGAGGAGTAAGTAGACCTTGTAAACACGCTTGTGTGCTGTGTCTACACTTCTGTTGACAGCCTGTTGCCCAACACACCATATACTGTGTTTTATGTAAACATATACTTAGAATTATGTACATAATGTGTAGCCTCTGCATGAGCCTATTACCTCCCCCTCCATCTTGTGCAGCAATGGACTCAGGTAACCCCCTCAGCGTGTGTGGGAGAGTGGGAGAGAGAGAGAGAGAGATAGGGGGGAGAGAGAGAGAGATAGGGGGGAGAGCAGGTGTGGTCCAGGGCCAGGGCAGATGCTCAGCTCCTTCACTCTGAGGTTAGCCACGGGACATATTTACAGCACTGCTCAGCGCAAAGGACAGGAAATCTCACACAAACGAGGGGTCATGAAAAGTGAACCAGACCAAGGGAAAACCACAGGGGCTGGAGACTGACATCCCCCTTGTGGTGCAGAGTGACACTGCGGCTTTCGGGTCACCGTTTTTTTTAGAATGTTGTTGCAGCCCTCCTCTTTGGTTATCTATACTGATTTAAATTTGCCAACAATTACTGACTATAGAGTAACATACAAGTATACAAAGAAAATAATAAATATCTGATTGTTGGGAGCTTTAAATCAGTATACATGTATCTCTCTTACCAAAGCACCAATCGTGTAGATTTATGACCCATCCTAAGTACTCAGTCTCTCAAGTGCCCCAGATTTCTCCCTCTTAGACAGAGAGAAGTACAAGAGAGCACGGGTGACTGACCAGGCAGCGGAATACTGAACAGCATTCTATACATTACACTCTACATCAAATTCTAAATTCCATCCTGCTACTCTCCAACACCAAACCAGTGACACTCTATTTGACATCTATTTTCCAATCATCTTGCTTGAATTGTATCAAATGAATTGAACAAAAAGCCTGTCAATGAGACAAGTGCTTCTTCATTAACAGGTATTCCATACAGTCCATAGTCTTACAGTGCCTTCGGAAAGTATTCAGACCCCTTCACTTTTTCCACATTTTGTTGTGTTATAGACTCAATTTAAAATGGATTAAATTAAAAGAATTTGCTATCAATCCACACACAATATCCCAGAATGACAAAACTTTTTAAAATTGAAATACAGAAATACCTCATGTACATAAGTAAAAAATAAAATATTAAGATAAAAAATATATTAATTTTTTTTAATTACATGAACTATTATCCTTGTATTAAGATGGATTCAATTCAACTTATTGAGTGATTTGTTGATGACATTTTACATTTTAGCTAATTTTAAGAGTGTCATAGGAAACGGTCTGAATACTGATGTACATGAGGTATTTCTGTATTTCAATTTTAATAAATTTACTGAAATTTCTATAAACCTGTTTTCACTTTGTCATTCTGGGGTATTGTGTGTGGATTGATGGCAAATTCTTTTAATTTAATCCATTTTAAATTGAGTCTATAACACAAAATGTGGAAAAGGTGAAGGGGTCTGAACACTTTCCGAAGGCACTGTATATATATTGGCCTTTTTGCACATTTGTACAAGTTGAAGTCTCCATAAATAGAACTATACAGCAAAGTGCATGGAAGGAACAGTATAAAAATATCTCTGATTTATGTAATTCTCTGCAGCAACACATTTTTGGATTTCTGATTCAAAATGTGAAAACTTAGTGAGAGCAAGATATTAATAAATAAAATACAATGTTGTTCTTTAACTAGGTAAGATATATATATCTCTTAAAAACATGAAGACATCGTTCCAGTATATGACCCCCCCCCCCCCCTGCCCCCCCCTGCCCCCCCCCCCCCCTGCCCCCCACACACCCCCGCACCCAAGCCACAGCGTTCCCCTGTTGTCGGAGCTGAATGTGACCACATTGAAACAAATATTCAAAATATACAGAAAATATGGAAATATATTATATATATACTGTAGTTATAGTACGGAAGTAATGTTCAGGGCAGTTTGATAATGTTCTCCTCTTCCCTCTCCTGCTTCTCCACCGATGTTTTATTGGTGATTTTTCTGCCAGTACCAGTTTGTCATTGTTGTTCCTCCTCTTTGCCTGTGAAATCTGAAAACTCTGCACGGTTCCTTAAGAAACTATGCAAATAAAAAATAAATACTATGAGTCCATTCAATTGTCACTCAACAACGTATTTCCATTATGATATCATTTTTTTTAATTATCCTTTAACGTGGATCAGAAAATAGTTCTTTGATTCCTCTTTTTGTAGTATTTTTTTTATATTTTTATCCCCAAAATACTTCATTTTAAAAAAAGTCGTTCTCATCAGGTGTTGAGAAAAATATAGACTTCTGATAGCTCAGATCTCTCCAGCTTAAGACTGTTGTCACTTCCTGTGGAATGCAGGGCCACCCTCTTTAGCCTTGACACTGATATCCCAACCCCAACTGTAAGCACACCCATGTGGGGTCAGAAACACATCTCAGGAGGAGCAGGCCGGACACATCTGAGTGTCCTTAGAGAGGGGGTTGAGAGAGGGTGGGGGTTGGGGGGGCGATGGTTATCACCACGTTACCTCCCTTACTTTCCATCCCTTAGAGACAAAACCTAATTCCACACTGAGAATCCACTCTTATTCTAAACTTGTACTTTGAACCTCTTGTTTTTGGGCTGGAAGTCCTGGTTGGGTCTAGAAACCCTCTATATGACAGTAGGCCTCCAGGCTGGAGAAGAGGATGTACAGGAGCCACAGGCTGAAAAAGAAGGCGGAGGTGGCTAGTCTGTGCCCGCGGGGCCCGCCCAGTTCTCCTCCGATGTGGGCACGGCGCCGGTACAGCAGCACGGACACCCCTAGGAAGGCGAAGATGGTGAAGAGTGTGACAGAGAAGGCCAGGGATCCTGCTTGCACGATAAATGGCTTGCCTTGCATGTGCCAATAGATGGCTGCCACAGACCACGCCAAACCGATGCCCAGGAAGACATTGACTGCGTTGCTGCCGGTCACATTCCCAATGGAGGCATCGGCGTATGAGTCCTGTACGGCTGAAACCTTACTAGCAAAGGTGTCTGTAGAGAGAGAGGGGGGGGGAAGCATTTCAATACACTGAGGATGACGCTTAGAGGTAGTGATTCACCTTAAAATGTTCACATTTTATTTAATTTTAATTATTAAAATGCACATGCACACACACACACACACACACACACACACACACACACACACACACACACACACACACACACACACACACAGGTGCAGTTCTACAGGGCTCACCAGGGACAGATGTGCCGAGGGCCACAAACACCACAGCGGTAACTGAGTCCTTCAGGCCGATGGTGCAGCCAAAGTGGGAGGCCAGGTCACCGATGACAGCCGTGAGCATGCCAATGATGACGATTGAGATGAAGAAACAGGCCCAGCCATTCATGTAGTCAGTGGGCGGAACACAGGCAAACAGAACCTTCCAGAACACGGTGAGGAAGTGCATGACGTAGTCAAAGCAGGAGGGAAGCCTTTCTTCCCCTGAGTCGTCCTCATCCTCATCTCCTAGCGAGAAGTGAGGGTGGAGCGGGAGGAAGGATGGGGTGTAGGTTACGAGAGCAAAGAGAGGACAGGGGGACGTAGAGAAGAGGAAGCAGGGAGGGACAGTGACGGGAGAGAGGTAAGAGAGAATGACAGGGATAGAAGAATGAAAGGTAGATGAGAAAATTACGAAGAGGAAAGAGTAGATGGGAGAGTGTGGGGAAGATAAATAGTGACATATTGATGGAAAGGGGGGAGAGAAAGGGATGGCAGAAAGAGGGAGGAAGAGAACAAATTTACTTACAATGGCACATTGACTTATTTTTCATGGCAAAACATGGGTGTATTTCAAAGTGACATCCTGGTTGTCGTGTATAATCAACTCTGAGGGGACCAATTACTCACCCCCACGCTGAAATAGAGAAAGGGAATGACAACACAACTACACTAAGTGGTCCCGTTACCATTTAACACAGCTAGAGCCTCACACATCTCTCTCTCTCTCTCTCTGTCTCTGATTTTCCGTCAAAGAATAACATGAATCCATCTCATTTGAAAAAGAGAAAACTTCTCATTCTTATAAAGGATGATGTGTCTTGTGTCCTTCCACATCCACTACTGAAGTTTGACTTGATTGTTCAGCTGATCGCTGAGTAATCTATTTGGGCCTGTCAGCAGAGGTCATGCAGCCTGACAGCGGTGGGCATCATCAGGTGTTACTCCCTCAGCGCCCTGCGGAAGCCTCTACGAAAGCCAGGGGGGGTGTGATGATTCAAAGTGTCAGGAAATGTGAGGTGCATACATTTTTCAGCGGGGGTCTCATTAAAAAATAAAGAGTGCCGTTGGATTAAATATTTCAACACCAAAGTGATGAAGCAGAGGCCTTCAAGGAGTTCACTGAATGGTCCTTGAGACTGCAGTGGTTGGGTCGGGAGAGTGCATCGCTGAGTCAGAACAATGGACATCACCTTGTTTTGTCTAGTATATGCTGAATCATTTTTTGCTCAGTAAGCACCAAAGAAAATTTGAAAACTAAATAAAGTTGCAGGCCCAGGGCAGACGTAGGAGGTCATATTTATTTCAGATGCGCATGATCTCGAGTATTTCGAGAGTACTTTCCGATTTTACACACAAGAAAGATAGAGCATAACTTATAGTATCCGATAGGTATTAATATTAGGATTAAATCAATCAAAAACTGTTTCCCTGTTGTTTGTTCAACAATATTTAAATCTGTCTTAAAGCTCTCTGGGACTAAGTAGCGCCCCCTAGAGTTTGAGCTATGCAAGCACTGGTCTTTACCTGCACTGACTGTGATGGCCTCCATGAATTGTTCTCTCCAAGAATTGGTGCCCACCACCAGCGCAAGATTGGTCTTCTTGATGAGCTTGTCCACTGTGCTCTACAATAAAAAGACACACAACCAATAGGCATTAGCAATCAGTGTAGACTTGATATACTAGATTTTCCCTGTGCCCTGAGCTTCATCACATCAGCGCATGAAGTTCACCTGCTTCACCACATGATGGCAGTGACATCAAATTCCATGCAACAAAAAATCCGTTCCTCTCTCTGATTTTAAGAAATAAAAACACATCACAACCAAACAAGACCTATGTGTTTCACTATGTGGACAGTATCTATACAGCACTGAGTAAACAGCTGTGGTTGCTTTAACCATGTTTTGAATCGCGGTTGCTTTAACCATGTTTTTCATCTAATTGCCCCTTGGGGATTAATAGAGTCATATTGAATTGCTGCTCACCTTGAACTCATAGGACTCCTCAATGATAACCTCCAGCTTGGAGTGTTCTCCAAGTACTGGCTTGCCCATCTCTGCAATCCGTTTGGCTTCCTCTTCTTCTGATGACAACTTTCCTGGTCCATCTGTGGGGAGGGGGCAGGGAGAAGAGAAGAGAAGAGAGGAAAGGAGAGAGAGAGAGAGAGAGAGAGAGAGAGAGAAACAATAAGCTGAGCTCTGACCGTTGAGCAGATTTCAATGAATTCCAATGCTTTGTGGAGGCATACTGACAAAACAAATGGTGTTTTGTGAGATACCATTTTGATTATCTCCCAACACAATTTAGGCCATACATAATCCCTCATCTGAGACAAAAGGCAACAGTAGACTCCTCAGATCAGTTAGACCTCCAAAGATGAAGACAAGGCAGGGATTCTTAACAAACTGGGACACAAAAAGATCTGGTCCCCTCTATTTACCAACTGTTCCCTGCTGGTAATACTGCCTATCAGCTGTGTTAGAAGAAGACAAGCTGAAACGAATGTGCATGCTTGTGCAAGCAATTGACAAAACACAAACACACCAAACCTCTCTTACAATTAGTCCCTTAAATGTATTCAGCATATATAATATAAATATATAATATAATGACATCGTTCAATTATTACATTTCATTGTATTGTTGTCACATGTTCCATATGGAGCTAGGACGGAAGGGAAGCACCATACTTTGTATCACAGACCATAAACTCTGTACAAAGTGGCCATAATCGTGTCAGTTCTGCTCTGTCACCTTTATCTAGCCTCTCTGTCCGTCCCTCTCACCCTGTTCTCTCTGACTCACCACTGACCCACCTGGTGCAGAGGCCTTGCCATCTATTATATGGTCCCAGCCTGCTGCTCTATGCTGACAACACGCTCACTATTAAATATTAAAACTGCATTAAAGATCACACAGCTCAGTGCCCCTGATAGATAAGCACGAGTGCACGAGCGCACACATGCACGCTCACACACACATGCACGCTCACACACACATGCACGCTCACACACACAGGCTTGCAAACTAAAACCAGGCTAAAATGGACAATTCCATACAGTGGAAAGCACACACACAAGCCCTGACATATTTATATGTTTAAAATTGGATTATCCACCCATTCCACTGCACTACGCACAACGGCATGACATTCTTCCCCTGAACAGTAACAAAGAATTCATCACAAAGGTAATTAAAATTCTAATTTCTGAACTGCAGGTTTTTATCTTGGCGGTTATCAAGTGTTTGTGCCTTCCTCTTGACAGCAGAACATCATTTATGGGTTTATGATTAATTAATCCGCAGATTAGGCTATGAATCGATCATTAAGTGTGGAAGAGAGGGCAGAAAACAAACCTGTAATGTTGGGAAAAACTCTGAGCTCTGAACACTAGTAAAGGCTAACAACCGGCATGCGGCTCTCTGCCTAAGGGGAATGAACCCTGCAATCCCAAACCACAGCAGAAGGTGGACGGAGGGCGGAGGACGGAGGGCGGCATCAGCAGCGACGCTGAGTGGAAGAGGAGACTTACCTTCTGCTAATAAACGAGCTGTGGATGAAGAGAGCAGAGAGGCAGAGGAGGAGAGGGGGGAAGAAAGGGAACATGGAGAAAACAGAAAAAAAGGATAAGACGAGGAATGGAAGGGCATGTGAAAGGAGGGTAATAAGTCAGTACGAGGTACAGAGAAAGAGAAAAGAATGTGATGACATCAGACCATGTATGGGCAGTGTGTGCTGTATACATGGTGTTGATTGGGTAGTTGATTGGCTGAGTATGATGACGTTGCAAATGGGTTGAGGATGCGTTCTGAATGCAGAATGCATTGCAAGCACCAAAATATAACGGCCAACTGCCTTTAGAGAAAAACATTTCTCGAAACAGCAAACATCAATTTCCAGCACTGGAATTATGACGTTTTTCTTTGGCTCTGAAAACAATGTGTCATCATGTGGCCTTTATGCCATTATAGTCATTCCCAATCTGCTCTAACCCAAGGCCCAAGTCAACAGTCTGGGTTCAGAGGTAAACACTGCATGACCTCATGAAAGAGGCTGAGGAAGACCGAAATATCACTTTCATCCCGTGGCTGTGACTCTTGATTATTTGTCATTATTCACATGCAAGTAGCTCAGGTGACAGTAGAATGCTCTTGATGCCCTGGGTGAAGTGTACACTGTAAATAAACAACAGTAATATGAGTAAAAAGAGAGGTGCAAAAGTCATCCACCGAGGCGGATGATTAGATGATAGCATACAGCATAAATAGAGGGCAGAGAGAGAGAGAGAGAGAGAGAGAGAGAGAGAGAGAGAGAGAGAGAGAGAGAGATGCTTTTCAGCCTGTGGGGATTCACACTTGACAACTTCTGGCCGCCATGTGTTCTTCATAATATCTCCTTTCATTCAGCAACATGGACAATATTTCCACAATATTTCAAATTGGTCTGACACAATGGAGCCGACCACGTCTTTGCGAGAGAGAACTCCAGCCATTTGAAAACTCCCTCCACTAAAGCAAGAGGCTAATTAACCTGGTTGTGCTCGGAGGCAGCTTATCAACTCCCTAAATCAAATACATGGTTCTGTTAATCATCATTAGTAAGTGCATTAATTGCTGTTGGCGACTTGCTTCGTTATCATTATTACTATTTAAGCCATGCTGTTCAGAAGCCAACTCTGATTTAAAACCCAGCTGTGATGAGAGTGATTGTCCATAACTGAGCCAGTAATAACAGTATGTCATCCACTATGGCCCACCAAGGGAGCCTCATGGAGCCAGGACACAAAACCCTTGTATCAGAGGGAAGGCGCCGTTGTGTGAGTTATCCCCCGAATCTAGAGGGCTGTCATTTTGCAAGACAATAAAATCACTATAGGAAATTAACCAAGGGGATGTAATTGGAGAGGGGTTTCAGTGTAAACCATTATCATCATCAGCATGTTCTCATGCGCGCAGAGCCCTAATCAGATCTGTCTAGTTACAAAAGAATGAGCCCTTCTCTGTCTCTCACACAGCCAGGGTCTGAGTCACACCGTCAATACCCCTCTATCACGCTGTCTCGCCACAGCTCATTAAGACAGAATCATCATTTGACTTATCATTGCTACTTCTGTTTCTGTGGCTGGAGGCGGTTTGCTTTCTGTACCATTAATGCATCCCCCCCTGCCTGCGTGTGGAGGGATGAGAAGAGGGCACCGGGCCCAAGGCTCGGGTGATGGTCCACTCTCTCTCTCTGTCTCTCTCTCTCCCCAACGAACCCACATCCAATCAGGATGCTCACATCACAGAGACATTTCCTACAGTACTAAAGATGAGTCATCATCCACCAAAAGGCCGCCAGCTCCACACACACACTCACACACACACACACACACACACACACACACACACACACACACACACACACACACACACACACACATATGCACACACACATACACACGCACGCACGCATGTACGCGCAACACACACATATGCACACAAACACACACACACACACACACACACCCACACACACACACACACACACACACACAAAGGGATGTTAGAGAGTGTGAGCCTTCTGGGTTGGAGAGGTATCAATGCATGCACAGATGGCCAAGTGGACGTTTCCTCTGCTTATGTTGATCTTTTAATAAGCAAGCTGTGTTTTCTGTGCAACTGTGCCTCTTCTGAAATTCGGGGCGAAGAATCAAACTATCAAGAACAACTAGGCCTGTTACTAGCCAGATTTAGACCAATTTGCTGCATTCAACTATGTCCACTGTCACACCAATGCATCTGAGCATGTGTCACATGGAGAGTAGACTACAGTGCAGCCAACCAGTGGGAACCTGGGAAACCCATGAGCACCCACTAACCACCCTTCTGGTCACACTAGCGACACTTCTAATCGGCCCATATGCTGCCTTTTCAAGCTGGCCAATTTCACACATTCTATGGAGTCTCTCTCTCTCTCTCTCTCTCTCTCTCTCTCTCTCTCTCTCTCTCTCTACCTTCATGGACGGTCCAGATGTCACGGTGTAGTACAGATCAAACAGGAACAGGATACCACGCCTTGTTAAGAGCCTGTTTATTCAGCTCAACCTCCTGCCACTTCATGCCTCCTGCAGTGTCAGCAGCAGGGAATTAAAGAGCAGATTACCAACCTGATAATGTCATCAGACCATCCCATGCACACGAGCAAACATACACACACACACACACACACACACACACACACACACACACACACACACACCACATTCTGTACATCAGGCACGCAGGCACGCAGGCACGCAGGCACGCACGCACGCACGCACGCACGCACGCACGCACGCACACACACAGGGGTTTTCTCCACAGACAACTGGACTTGTGCTGAGCTCATCAGGGAGGGAGAGATGGCCCATAGCTGTGTGATATACTATAGTCTCTGTGCTGACATAGCTGAAGTAACCCTGAGCACTGATTAACGACGGCTATGCTTGGCACAAACACAGAATGCAGCGACGGGAAAGTCTAAACCATCTTACTAACATACGCTTCATAGACACTAAGCAATTGGAGATCAATTACAGACCTATATATCTTGTGACAATTGTATCTGCAGTATCAAGAAGATGACAAGATGTCATTGGACATTTCATTGGTCTATGAGATTTCCACAGAGCACCTGATTGGCCAGGTGCACTGAAGTGTCGAGGGTTGTAGAGGGGTGGGGAGGGGGAGGTGGAGGTGGAGGTGGTGGGTTGATCATCAGTGGACAGTGACATCAGTGGGGGAGCATTCAGAGAGGTTTGTTGCCCCCCCCCCCCCCCCCCCCCTTCCTGGGGATTAGAGAAGGTTGACAGTGACATGTGCCGCCACCATGGCAGGTGCCATAGCAGCAGATCTCAGACAGCACTGAGGACCAGAGCAGAGAGAACACACACACACACACACATATACACACACACACACACACACACACACGCACACACGCACACACACACACACACACACGCCTCTCAGCCATCACACACACCTCTCAGTCATCACACACACCTCTCAGCCATCAGACACACACCTCTTAGCCCACACACACACACACACACACACACACACACACACACACACACCTCTCAGCCCCGACAGACACCTCAACCCCTACAGACACGTCAGGCCCCACACACACACACACACACACACACACACACACACACACACACACACACACACACACACACACACACACACACACACCTCTCAGGAGCAATTACTGCTCTCCCAGCTCTTCAACACAGTATGTAGGGTCTGTTCTCCTCTCCTCTCCTTTCTCTGTGGTTCATTGTCTCACTATAGCTCCCAGTGTCTGTCTGCCTGTCTCCTCTTCTTTTCTCTGTCTCCTCTCTTTTTCTCTCTCTCTCTCTCTCTCTCTCTCTCTCTCGTTGTACAGACTATTTCTGTCTCTCCCTCCTCCACTGTCTCTCTCCCACCCTCCCAACCCCACCCCTGCCTGCTTCCCTCTCTGCTCTACCGAGCTCGAAATTCAACAGTTCAATTTAAATCCATTACACCTAAGCCCTGACAGACTGTGGCCTCCATGGAAACCGTTACTAGACAACAATCTCCTTGTGACATTCCTCAGGTCTCAAACCGGATGGTAGCTAGGATGCAGCAGGGATGGTGCGTTTTGACGTAAGCACTTGTGTCATTTGCTAAGTGACAGTCATGTCCTTCAACTGTGACCCCCATCTCCCAGAGTAGAGATCAAAACATAAATCACATCAGATCTAGACAGAATAAAAAATTGCATTTGTTTAAGTGGAGCATAGCACAGTATTTTGAAATGGAGGGATTCCCATACACCATACATTTGAATTGGCAACCAGATCTAATTTCCCTCTTACAGGTTTGTGGTTCTATGAGGAAATGTCTGGAGTGCAGATTCAGGTCCAGCAGCAGTGCAGGTTTTAGCCCCTGTCCATGGCTTTGTCCTTGAGGAGACAGCTGTGCCACACTAAATCATCTGCACATCCTCTCACACCTCTCATTGCCTGCATTAACTGTACTACTACCGTAATCACAGGAGGAAATGCCAGCTTTGACCTCCACACTTCAGGAGGTGAATATTCCACCAAAGTGTCTACAACAGTTTTAATATTAGCTTTATTCATGCAAAGCCATAGGGGTTGGACAAATGTGTGCGCAACAACTGCAATGTGTAATAGGCAGAAGAGAGAATTAAGCAGCAGTCCAAATATGATAAGAATTGTGATTTATGCAAGAAAAAGCACACGCTGTGTATTTTGCCATGGGATATCTATGCTCTGATGCGTTTTGGCACATCAGCAGGCCTTTTGACTATCTTTTATCATAAATCAGCCTGTAAAGCCAAAGCTATATTGATGTTGTGCAAGAATACAATTTGCTGCTGTTCTGTACTTGGAGAGCTTACAGAAGGAATAGCCAACCTGTGACATAAAGTATTTCATTCAAACTCTATCAGAGGTGATTCCAGTTCAGCAGCCTCAGAGTCAGGTTGGTAACTGATGATCATATAATCATTTGGATTTAGGACGCAAATTAACTTCGGTGTTGTTGATGTGAATGAGATGGTGAAATCTGGGTGAAATTTCTTTTTCTTTTTCTTTTCTTTTTTTTTTCTCCATGACTGAGGCTTTCCCAATCAAGGATGGATTAACTCTGGTTTCTAGAAAGTACTTTGTTCAAATGAATGATACGTCTTACGATGTGGATGTACACGGAGACAGTGCCATTGTCATTGTGACCGTGGAAAGTAGCGAGCCTTTAATGAAGTAGGAATCCATGAATGCATGAACAGGGCTCAGCTCCCTTTTGCATTAGAGGTATTCAGCCGTGCTTGTGTAATTTCTCTGTGGTAAAGAGGGAGCTGAGGAACCTGTGAGTCATGACATTTTGGGACATGGTTGGTAGAGCAGGGAGAGAGGTGAACGCTGGACCCATCTGCCTACATTACTGACCACAATGTGTGGAGCATGCACTGTACTATGAAGGCGCTTTAATTAGAAAACGGGATAAAGAAACCCCCTTACTCAGGACTCTTCCAGAAGTCTCCCCAATGACATCCATGGACGATATAGGCTACCGTAGATCTTCAAACTAGCATTCCATTAGGAGGATGAGAATCAATCTGAGCACTATGATGAATGACTATGAGCCTTGCGCACAGGTCCTGAGTGATACACACGGATGCACACACGCATGCATGCATGCGCGCACACACACACACACACACACACACACACACACACACACACACACATCTGTCCCCAGCTCACCCTCAGAGGCCTGCAGATCACCTGTGACACACGGCCCTTAGGGCATCTCTCATGTTTGTGTAATAATCTTTGCTTAAGCCCATTTCAAGTCTGGGGAATGGTATCAGCGTCGCACAAGTCTAATTTGGGAAGTCTCTTGACATATTAAAGTAATCCCTCCTGGATTTCAATATTAATTGTGTCATTTATATTCAGAGAGGAGCTTGCACACTTTGAAAATAAGCCGAGTATGAACCCAGAGTGCCTGCAGACAACAGAGAGGGGATTTAGCAGATTTCTGGACTATCACGGAGAAAGGGGCAAACTTGTTCCTCGCTGGGACTGATGCAAGTTCATGAAGCAGGTGCGCAATGCAAACTACACATCCTGGCAATGAATGGCAGAAACATTGTGCACCAGAAAGCTTCTTGTCTCATCCAAACCTACATTATATGAACATCAATCAGACCGCAAATATTATAATACTCTTCATCATGATTTAGATTAGATGACAGATGATAAAGACTTAATATGATAACGTTTAGATGATGATTAAGAAGACTTAAACGCTCCACACAATGCTCAGAGAACAGACTCTAAATCACACCACTGATTCGGACTGTGTATCACACACATACTGTACTACAGCATGCAGAACACTTTTCAAGGATACATTTAAAATAACATTTAAAAAACGCCCTTTGATTCACCCTGAACCATATACTATTGAGCATCATAAATCGGCCCTGATCTTCAAAGTCAATCTATTGCCTTTAACATTCTCTGTCCTTGTGGAGACTGAACCAAGCTGTGTTGGTATTAGGGGAGCTGGAGGTCTTGGGGCGGCATCACTGACTCTGCCAACAGGTGAGGTTGCTGCTCCTGCAGAGAGACAGCTGTTCCTCATCCCTCACTACCCAAGGTTTCACTGCTGTTTCCCTTGGCTGGGGGACAAGGGCACATCTCTAAATTAATGGTAGGAGGGGAGGGAGAGAGCACAGGGCTAATGTGTTAGCCTAGGGACAGTATTGGGAGCTTATAAAAGGAAATGATCTAATGATCATGTGTTTCCCGTCATGGAAATTGAATAAGTGAATAGAATAGGCAGTTCTCCTCACTTGTGGCAGTTAAAAGCCCTCCTCATATTGCATAAGAATGTTACTGTGTTTATCCCAGAGGAGGCAGAGCAGTGACCCCAGGTCCTGTGGTACATTCCTGCCTCTGGTCATCACACTGTCTGACAGAACCAGCACCAGCGTTAGTTTGACCCGTTGGCACGTCCATGGGGAGACCCTGAGTGCCATCCTTAATGGCTGGTGATAAGGAAACGGTGTCTTTATCTCAGCCCAATTAGGCAGCTAATTGATTCAATACTAGTCATTTAGAGTTCCTCCAGGCCCAGGATTGAGTGCCACAGCCCTTTGAAGAGACATGGAGCCTCTGAGAATGGGCAATGAGCGGTGGCAGACATAAAGACCATGAAGAGAGGTAGAACCCAACCTTCATAAAGATGTAGAAAATAAGCCTGAGGTATTCGGATGTTTTATGAATAAGGTATATCATGGATCCTGAAAGTTATCCTGGATGAGTAATCAAATTGCAGGTTTTTGTTAATCTCCTATAGTGGTTTTCCAAGGGAATGTTACTGTATTAACATGCAATTCATGTATTTGTAGCAATATGAAGAACAGCCTCTCATTCTGTGTGTTGAAACCCACAGTCACTTTGAGTTGCCTATGTTTCACTACTGCGGGTGGAAATGGTAGTTTCCCTTGACAAGAAGCACACTGAGGGAAAGAGACTCATTTGAGGTTAAATCTGGGTTCACTGGTAACAAAGGAATGATGAGTCTGACTTTTAAAAAAACACAAAGGGCAGGTTCATGATATCTACTCAGTCAAAGAGCTTTATACAGCCCTGTGACCTTAGGAAAGAGAATATGATGAGCTCTAAGTTCAGCTGAGGAATGCTCCTGGTTCTCACACACTGAACCTCAGACATGATTCATCAGCAGATATGGGGGAGGGGGCTCTCTATGTACTGTAGCATAAATGGATATGAAACCTCAGTTATGTTGGTGAATATTCAGTGCAGGTATAAAGCCCATTCTCAAAAACAATCCGCATCCCAGATCCCAAAATAAGAGTCTGCAATTGACAGCGTTTACAGTTGGCCTGTCAACGATGATGGCTCAGTGCTTGTCAGAGACGATATAAGTAAAAGGGATTTCACAGATTTGATAGGATTTGACGGCCTTGTCTGGGTCATTGCTATGAATGGAAAAGATACTGTCCAGGAAAACACCAGAACACTGGTAACACTGTCCAAAACGTTTTTGAACTATTGAATGCCTCGACAAAAATGGCTCTCTTTCAAACACAGACACAGACACACACACACACACACACACACACACACACACACACACACACACACACACACACACACACACACCATGCCTTGAGGCTACTGTATATATACAGTAGCTATCAGAGGTAATTCCAGTTCAGCAGCCTCAGAGTCAGGTTGGGGAGAACTTTCTGGAAGTATCACCTGGATGCCTCTTCAAATGCAGCACCACACTCCTCATCTGCTGGCATGACTTGCGCTGGCTGGCGCTGGCATGACAACCCACCTCACACGCCCTCTAGAGCAGGTGCAGGTTTCCTCCTCACTCGTAACTGAAACATGCTAATAAATGCCTTCAGAAACGATACGGCCGACCTCCACACAATGTGACTCACGGATCGTTTGGAGGTAGCGCGCGTGTGTGTGTGAGAGGGAGAGGGTGGGGAGAGAGACCTGGCCCCGGCACACAATAGCATGTGAAGTGTCCTTGGATGCCGTGAATGCTCGCTCTGAGTGAGCAGGCTGATGGGTGGCACATTTCCCCATGCCAGGCATGATTCGAATGGGAAGTGGCAGGGTGGAAAAGGATTACTGCAGGGAGAGATGGGCATGGTTCTCTCCCACATACAGTACACACACGCATGCACACACACACACACACACACACACACACACACACACACACACACACACACACACACACAGGCACACGCGCACACGCACACACACACACACACACACACACACACACACACACACACACACGCCTTTCCATCACAAAACTGACAACAGTGTGCTTTGTGGCCCAGTTTTGCAGTGTCATCTGAAGGTTACAGAGACCCAACCTCACCCCACTCCCCTGCAGTTGTGTGGTGCAGCGGTGTGGGCTGGGCTGGGCTGGGCTAGGCTAGGCTAGGCTAGGCTAGGCTGGGCTGGGCTGGGCTGGGCTGGGCTAGGCTAGGCTAGGCTGGGCTGGGCTGGGCTGGGCTAGGCTAGGCTGGGCTACCTCTCCAGAGGTGCTGACGGTATTGACCACATCAGTGTAATTTAGGGAAGGGCACTTCTGGACCAGACAGTAAACAACTCCAGCCTGACAGGGAGACTGTTGGCTTTACAGTGCCCACATTACTCACACTGTCCAAAGTCAACCCTGCCAGGCTCCCTAAATATGCCTACAGTATGTATAACTTTACACTGAGGAAAACCACAAGAAGTGTTCTGCAGTTGAGAACCCAACAGTACATTTTTAATCATCTTACTATTGTTAGGTTACATTGTTTGGGAAAGCACTGAATAAACAGAATGAGGCTCTTGCATCTGAGAACAAACCCTAATAGAATATTAAACTCAACTCAGCTATACCACTATGTCAAATAAGCAGAAAACAAAGCAATTTGTCTCAACCCCAACTTCTCAACACAAATGTAATGGTTACGTCAGCTATATGCGAAGGGGTCACTGAGAATAGCATGCACACTTCCAAACAGAACATACTGTAACTGACAGAACTTTATCTACAAAATCTAAAGTGTGCTGATGTGCTGATCTGACTACTCTTGAGCATCGGCTCCCTGTGAGATATGTGCAAACCTTGGCTTGGGTCCTTGTCGTTTTCTGTCCCTATCTTTCCCTCGTATCTATCCAAATATCTCTCTCGTTCTCTATCTCTCCCTCTCTCTCTCTCTATGGCTCCTGAGTGGCTGTCACCTGAATGTCAACGTGTTGAACCTGGCAACCCTTCCCTAGTGCCCTGATTGGCTGTGTAGTGACAAGGATTTGACCTGCCACTTCTGTGAAATGATGTGTCTGTGCGTGTGGGAGGGATTTTTCAAGTGGAAACATTTTTCAAAAGACCACAGAAAATATGTCAAAGCAAAAGAAAAATAGAACAAACAACATTCACAGTAGAGTGAGCATTCTATTTTGAGAAATATAATGGTCAGGTTGAAGCAGAAAATGCAATTCTGTAGCTACATCCTGAGTATAACTTATGTCAGGTAGCACACAGACAAAACTGCCAGCTCCGCTAACACAAACGTAATGAGCTGTGTTTTTTTGAGGCAGCAGTGAAGTGTTATACTCCGCACCAGCTTGTGAGCGTCTCCCAGCCCCTGGCCTTGAGCACGGTTAGATAACAGTGCATTAGATAACGTTGTGCACTTCTTAATAAAACGCCTGTCGGGCCCTTTCAACAAACATTACCAACAACGAACAAAACAACACAGCAACAAACCCAAACTTTTGATGAGAACTTGCTCGGATTTGATTTCCCTTCTCCTTTTTTCTCCATGTGAAAATGCCAAAAAACAAGCCTAACGCACACAGAAAAACCATTTCACCGTAAGCAACATGCCGCTGGCACAGAGATAAGCAGACCCTCCACATGCTGTTCATAAATTACTAATATTAAAGTGCTGTTTTTTGTTCCCTGAGATTAAGACTATTTAAAAGGCAAACTAAATCAATAACATAATTTCACCCACGGCATTTCCCTTTAGTTTTACCCTATAAAAACACACATTCACATTCACACACACACACACACACACACACACACACACACACACACACACACACACACACACACACACACACACACACACACACACACACACACACACACTTCAATGGCCACCAGCCTCTGTTTACATTACAACCATTGGGGAGCGGAGTATCTTTACATAATAATGGATATTTGTGTAAAACACTGCTTGAATCCATGGGGCTGAAAAGAAAAACCGAACATCAAAAAGCTTTCCTACAGCCTTTAACTCCATCTCATGCACGCAACACCACTGTCTGAAGAAACCATCCCAAGGACAGAGTTTGAGGGGATGTCTGTCTACAAAGTACAGACATTGCATTATTGCCGAGAGAAGCACAGGTGTACCAATACATGGCGAAGAGTGGCGATGTGTCTCGGATGCTAAATAGGGTGGGGTGTGATGCCATGAATAAAGGACAAGGTGAAAGGGAGAGTGCAGGTGAGAGAAAGAGAGATAGAAGACAGTCAAGAGAGAGGGAAGAATAAAACCATTGCTATCACATCCAGGTAAGGAAGGGGGGTTCTGGGGGGTGCTGGGGGTGGCAGAGGGGAGGCTGGGGAGTCAGTACTGCACCTTTCTGCAGGCTCATGTCTACCATGCGCGGCTCTGCCAGCTCCAGGAAGAAGTTCTTGTTTTTCTCATACTCCTCATCGTCAATAACTTTCACCAGAACCATTTTGCTGCGAGAGGAGAGAATTAGAGAAAGAGGAGGTTGTGAAAGGAAGAAAAAGACAGACAAGAGAGGGAAAGAAGAAAAGAGAAGAAGAAAAGGTTAATTAGAGATGGTTTAAAACAGGAAGTGCACATAAGTAGGATTAATAACCAGTGTGGAGAAAAGGTTAGAAGGTGAAAGGTCAGCTGTCCCTTCTGAGGTCATATCTGGGACAGGTCTGTCATTGGCTGAGACCCACATTCACATGTTCCAATTAATAAGCTCATCTGCTCGCATTGCTGTCATGACAACCAAATCTATCGCACTGTCGGACACAACTGGCATCATGGGTGAACTCAACCAGACGACGAAGCACAAAATAATCACTGGGCTGGAAATAGCAGCATAATAACCAATCATGGGGTAAAAATGTGAACACTCCCATTTCACATAGACAAAAAGTTGAGAGAAAGATTGCACCAAGAATGTCACTCTAATCTAAATCAATGTCGATGGTTAGGTTTTACCATTGAAGCTTTTTCTTAAGGGTGACTGGACATTCAGAGGACTCCTGCCCCTAGAGGGAGAGACAAGACGGATAAGAAGAAAGCAGCTTATTGCTCTGCTTATTGCTTCACTCTGAGAAGCAACTCCCCTGTAATGAAGTCAAATGTCCGGAGGGGTGAGGTTCTTTTTTTTATTTTATTTTTTTCAAAGAGCTCGCTGCGACATCATCACACACAAACAGCTCAATATGGCACCTCACAGCAAAGCCCAAGTGGCGCTCTCTGCACTGATCGCCTAAATTGATCCTTTTAAAGAGTTATTGACGAGGGAGGGCAGTTAAGTGGCCAGTAGATACACAGGTGCCTCTACGCCCCACGGCATCATCATATGAACTCCCAAAGGAATGTCAATGAATTCTTGTACATACTGTTTCAATGTTTCAATACAAAAGGTTCTGCACTGTATGAAATCAGAGAAATAAAAATTAAAATCAACATTGCTCAAGGCATGAAGTGTACAGGTACATCTGTGCTTACAGGAAGGTGCTTTTTATTAACAACAATGGGTACACACTAGGACAACACAAACCAGAGATGACAACCTTTGAAATATCAGTATCACTCATCATGAAAAGTAGCTTTTCCGCTTCGTCCCACTAAAATAAAAATGTCATTTATGTTATTCAGAGGAATATCCTCCCGACTCAAATAATAAGATAAGTGGCACAATGGCATCCATAATGGATCATACTCATGTATCATGTATCACACTGTTCCAGTAAAAAAAGTTTCAGTGCTCTTACATCTCCTTGATGTACAGTAATATACCAAGACATGCGCTCTGTGTCAGTCACAAAAGCAGAGGGACACACACGAACATTAATCCAAACATCTCTTGAGGAATTAAAAATCTATCCCTATTTCACTCTAATGCAATGGTCTAATCCCCTTCTCCAGCCCAGTACAGTGCATGTCTCTGTGCGTTGTGACGGCCGTAGGGGGAGTCGCTCCTATCTAAATCCTGTTAGCACACCACACGCGGCAGAACAATCCATCTCGCTCCCCCTCGCTCGCTCCACACATCCCACCGGCTGGGCTTTCCTCAGATCGCTTGGCGAGATGTCTGCACCGTTTCTGCCACCACTGTGGTCCGGAAAAGCTCTGGCTTTTCATCAGGCTGGAGAAACTCATGCTGTAATGGACCTCTGCGTTTGGCTATGATGCAACTAATCTGTGCTGGGGTACTGAATACAGAACTGTGACAATCAAAAATATTCAACAAATCTGCACTCTACTAGGAGAATAATCAATTATTCAACATCAATTGGAACAATTGGTGGCCAGTACAATCAAACACTATGGGCTGGTTTCCTAGATACAGTTCCCATCTAATTCTAGACTTCAAAAGTGTCGTCAATGGAGATTTTATATTGAAAGTGTGATTTAGTCCAGGACTTGGCTTATTTGTGTTCAGGAAAACCGTCCCCAGGTGTATACAAACAAAAATGAGAATCCCACATTATATCTTACAGTGGGAGGCCCGCCAAGCCTGCCAATACTCAGTAGGTTATAGTATGAAGGGTGTAGAAATAATATAATGTGTAGAAATGTGAGAGAGAAGGTGTCATAGCACAGGGCAGATGGCTCAGTGTAATCAGGGTAGTATCAACAGTATAAATGTGTGGGAAGTGCCAGAGGATAATGACAGTCAATTAGAGGGTTCACACCTTCCCTGCACAGGACTGCTACTAAAGCCCCCCCCCGCCTCCCCCCGCCATCCCCAGTCCAGAAGGGAGGGAGGAGGTGAAGGTGAAGAGATGAAAGGGTATGAGTGAGAGAGATAGCAGGGAGGAGGAGGTTCAGAGATGGGAGCATGAAGCAGAGGAGTGAATCCCTCTCTGTTCTCCGTCCAAAAACCACACAGCAGCTGAATTTGTTTTGGTTGCCCGCCTCCTCTCCATTTGGTGCTCCGTCTCCAAAATCCTCACCGCTTTTCATCTCTCTCTCCCCTCCGCCACTCCAGCAACACTGGACAATACAATTACTTCAGAGCCCCAAAGTGATATAAACATTTCCGCCATTTTGTTCCACACAGTATGCGAAGTACCCTGTGACTTTCGTGGGGGTGCGCCTATTTTTTTTCTAATTACATGATGATTATTATTTAGGCCTAAATCGCAACTGTTCAAACTGGTCATTTCAGCTACTGTAAATCCAGGGCAGGCAGAAACATTTAGAGCAAACATTTATTTGTCATGCAATTCTACACTGTTTTCAGCATAATTTCTAAGCAGCAGTTCACTTGTTACCAACCACAACACCTGCTACTGCATCAATTGTATCAAGGGTGCATATCTTACTTGGAAATAGCAGAGGGTTAGTGGCCCCGTGCACAAGATTTACATTGAGCAAATTGGAATTGTTTCAATATGCCTCAAGCAAGCATTTAGGCATTGTTGTGCACATGAAATTAACATTGTTGATTTTTTGTTATTAAATTATTTTCCCAAAGGTATCTTTTGATTATTTTGCTTTGGCTACACAGGAACCTACCCAAATTGCTTCAGTGAAGGCTGCGTAGGCTACTCCATGCAAGGAATTATAATAAAACAAGTCAGCCTAATGTGTCACAGAACCAAGAGGGATTTTTCAAAGGAGCTCAGCTCCCTCTGGCTCCCCCTTAATTTGGACACTGGTTACATATGAAGGGTTTGCTACTTTGATGATATGGTACAGTACTTTGATTGAATATGAGCGTTTCTCTCTTTATTCTTTATTTACACCAAACAACTCACAGTGCAGCTTGGGTGATGTTGTGGAATGGTTAGAACCAAGTTTGACCTTCTTAGTTACTGTGTTTCTTCCTCTTTCCTCCATCTGCAGAGTGCTTGCACAGTAGTGTACGCCACAGTGGGCTACATGTAAACACAGTTACCAGGAGCGTAGAGAGGGGGAAGGAAAGCTCTTAAACCAGACACATCCCTTCCACTTCACATCCCTTCCACTTCAATACATCCCGCGCACGGAGACCTTAACGGCAGGACTTTGAGGGGTTCTGTTCCTCAAAAGTATTGACATTCTCCGCTCACAATGCATCCTGTTAAAAATAACCCTCACAATTTTGCATGGCAAGGGGGCGAGGCATAATAGCAGAAATTGGAGACTCCACAGGCATTACTAAATGGCGAGGCCAACGTCCTCTATTTCTCAGAGCATACTTCCACTGAAATCCCAAATAAAGTCAAACCAATAAAGACGTGAAGCGGACGGGAAAAAAGGCCCCAAAGCCTCATGGGAAATCAGTGCCTTAATTAAGCAGGCCTGGTTTCTGTCACCGAGCGCAGGGATTATGGGCCCCCCTCATTATGGCCCTGATTATTGCTTTTCCCCAGCAATCACAGAAAAAGCCAGTAAACACATTTGTCAATGACTTCTTGCCAATCTGATGACAAACTCGCATCACATTTTATATTCCACACCCGTGAGGCCCATGCTCCTTCTCTCTCTCTCCCTCTCTCATTCCCCCGCTCCCTCTCTCTTTCTCATTCACCCCGCTCCCTCTCCCTCTCTCTCTTTCTCTCTCTTCATCTTCAGCCATGCAAACAAATGAAAGCACATTAAACAAACACAACGTGCAGGGTAAACTAATCCATTTCTCTGAACAGAACTGCACAGGAGATCAATCCACTGAAAACATGGGCGACCTGCCCAGCTCAGACAAAAACATGAATATTACAAAGATCAACACGAGGTGGGAATTACGCAACAACGCAAGACTTCCCACTTGCCAACTCGCAACGTCTCTGGCCCAATCTGTGCCAGATACAACTGGTGTGAGCCTAACTAGTGTGAGGCCAGAGTTGGCGCAGTAGCACCAGATGCCACTTGAATAATACATGTCTGTCAATGTGAGTCCCAGTTTGACCAGAACACTTTCAGTCCAGAAAGAGACACCATGAGACACATGAAGAGCACAAACTGTTGACACGACACACACAAACCTCATTAGACTCAGTCACAGGCTCATGAATACATGGGAATGCTCATGGGCCGATACGCATACTGTACAGTGCAGTACAAAATGGTGGGACACACATGAAGAGAGGTGCCTGCCTCAGGGCTGAAGCGGGAGAGTAACTCATGACGAGGGACCGCAGCAGGGAACCAGATTTATTTACACTGCCTCAGTGTGGAATTATGGGTAGTAAGGGAGCTAGAGTTCTGACGAGGAGAACGGTTTTGCACAGAAGGAGGACTGCAGCTGTCCACCTTTAACGAGGGTAGCCCCCATCCCTCCCTATCCTCTTTCACACACACACATACACACACACACACAAACAAACACACACACACGCACACGCACACGCACACGCACACGCACACGCACACGCACACACGCTCGCGCACACACGCTCGCGCACAGATGCACACACACACACGCTACAGTATCACTCCAACCGGCCGCCACAACAGTTTAAACAGGGAACACCACATGTGTCTTTTCAGTTACGTTGAGTAATCCAGTCCCCTGCTCAGATGACGGTGTGGGGTAGATGGAATGGAGGGCGGGGTTAAGGAATGTGGCCTATGTAAGGGATACTTCTCTGAGCCCCGGGAGCTCTCGCACCCTCAGGTGTCAGACTCAAATATCTAACGCACCCGACCAGCTCCCATTTGCTGCTCTCGCTCTCACTTGTTGTCATGGATACAAATCCCCCTTCACCCTGCCGCTCTCTGAAGGCAACACATGACACACGATGATACAGGCACGTTTCAGTTTCACCCGCCACAACTTCTAAATCTCCTCAGTAGTATCTTCAATTGATCAAGCTGCACAGAGCTAAAAAAAAAAAAAAAAGAATGCAATGAAGTTGTCCCCAGAAGGGACACACATGCTAACATTAGCCCATTACTTCATCCACACACACACACACATTGACACACACATCCCAGTGCTCCCTGGAAGGGACACTCTGTGTGGTGGTCTACATCCTAAACACCCTTTAGATGACACTCTCTCCACACTGATTATCTCCAACGGGTTCCTAGACGCCTCCCATTCATTCCTCTTGATGTTATAGAATTACATATAAAGAGAAGGTAAAACAAAAAGATCCTGTCTCCCGCAACTGTGACTCTCTTCTTAGAACAAAAGGAGCAGCTTTATTCCTCCTCAGAAGATGGATGAGGCACTCTGTAACAAAGGATGCTCAGAATAAAGGCCTGCCTGTCCCACAGGAGCCTGGTCCATGTCACTGCCAGTCAGAGTCCTTACAGCATCCTGCTCAGGAGCAGCTGTGGCACCCTCATCACCCATCAGCTTCTAATCCTACTCAACTAGCCCGAAATCAAGCTGATCACACTGACCCACTCTGACTAGAGACGATACAGCACGCCGCTGGTTTGGAACAGTTTTTACAATTTGTAAGGGGTCGAAAAAAGGATTGTGATTGCTGTTGGCAGTTTGTTATGGGCAAACAACAATATAACTATCAGGGCTGCCACCAGCTTTGAGTTTAGGCTTTCCTAGCAAAAGGGTAGTTTCAGAGTATTACAGTAAGTAGTAAAACCCTTATACTCCAAGGGCCTTATTAGGGCCCAGATAATATGGGCCAGTCACACCTCACCCAGATGCCCTTCGGCTCGGAAGGCGGGCACTGCGAGACGGAGTGTTCCGAGACTCTGGTGACATCAATGGACGTGAGGGACATGGCTAAAAAGTCAAACCTGTCTGCTGGCTGGTGCTGGATAGGCCAGAATATTACAGATCTTAAGGGAGAAGTGTAGGGGGAAGGGGGGGGGGGGGGGTGCATGCACCCAACTTGTCATGCTGCTCTTAACTGTCAGGCACGCACACACACGTACACACACACGTACACACTCACACACACACACACACACACACACACACACACACACACACACACACACACAGACACACACACACACACACACACACACACACACAGTCAGACATCATGACCGTCAGAGTTGAAGGAGACAAAGACAAAACCGTAAAAAGGGAGATGGCCAAGGGAGAGGGGGGGCGGGAGGGGGGAGGGGGGGCGGGAGGAAACTGAAAAGAGAAGCTGTGCTCCATATTTTCTGAGCAGAGGGATAAAAAGTGAGGAGGACTTTTCTGGATGTTTGGACCGAGCCCAAAGGTCCCCTTCTACAAGGACACGGAGCAATAAAACATTCGGAGATGTAGGACGAGACGAGGAAGGAAGGAGAAGAACAAATAGAGGATGTGGGGGAACACAGGAGAAAAATGAAAGCCCTCGTCCTGGCTGGTTGGAAGGGGGCAGTGAGGTGAGGTGAGCTGAAGCGAGGGCAAGAAATAGAGGAGGTCTATTTTGGGCATCAGTGGGTCCCTGACAGCTTTGAGAGCCAGAGCAGCCAAAGTCAAAGCGCTTCCAGCCAGAAGACAAACAACATCATATATGAATGAATTGAGAGAGGAAGTAACATCCCTGGGCAATGGGGAGTGTGAATCCTTGGAAACTCACTCAGATCAAATATAATGTACACCTCTCTCCTTGAAGAGATGTGGGGGAACAACATGGGCTACATTGTTGCAGAGAGACAACACTGATCATCCACATATTCAGTCAGGAACTCCATTCCATTCCCCAGTCATCCCTCCAGGCTGCCTCTCTTCCTCTCTTCCACTCTTCCTCATGCCTCCCTCTTCAGGCTCTACACTTCCTCCTGTCTGTCACTCAGCAATGGGTACGCAGGTCGGCCATTTCCCTGTCTCTCTCTATCTGTCTCTCTGACCACCAGCACATCTCCCCAGGCCCTGGGTCAGCTGACCAATCCATCACACACACGCACGCACGCACGCACGCACGCACGCACGCACGCACGCAAGCACGCACGCACGCACGCACGCACGCACGCACGCACACACGCACGCACGCACGCACACACACACACACGTAATAAAACCCTTTTGAAACCACACAGGGCACTGTTATTTCAACATTGCAGAGAGGTGGGGAGAGAGAGAGAGAAAGAGAGAGAGAGAGAGAGAGAGAGAGAGAGGGAGGGAGGGAGGGAGGGGGGGTTCGGATAACTACACGCTTCAATGGATCTCTAATCAAGCAATAGAAAACATATTTATAAAACATCGCCATGTATGAGTATGGGGCAAATGTTCCTGTACATTATGTCTTGATTGACATCTCACCATGCTGGGTATACGTGTGTGTGTGTGTGGGGGAGGCCATGTCCATTCGACGCGGGGGCTAAAAGGCATCACTGATTGAGGAGTGGATGGCATACAGAAGACGCCCAGCTCTAAAAATAGTTGGGGACATGAATTTTCTCTGGCAGGGGGGCAGGAGCATGCGGTCTCTCCTGCAGACTGAGGCGGTGGGGCTGTGTGTGTGCAGAGAGCCTGAGCCAGAGCACCCAGGACTGGCTCCCCTCGCAGCCAGGAATCAGCACACTCCAGCGCTCCCACACACAGCACATCAACACTCCCCTACTAACATGTTACTACACTCCCCTACTAACGTATTATTACACTCCCCTACACACACAGCACAACAACACTGCCCTACTAACGTGTTATTACACTCCCCTACACACACAGCACAACAACACTGCCCTACTAACGTGTTATTACACTCCCCTACACACACAGCACAACAACACTGCCCTACTAACGTGTTATTACACTCCCCTACACACACAGCACAACAACACTGCCCTAAATACAGCACAAGTGCACACACACACACACGCAAACACACACACACACACACACACACACACACACACACACACACACACACACACACACACACACACACACCCTGGCTAGTACTTATCATCCCCCATACACATACATCACTCCCCATACACAGACATACTGTATGCATCACTCCCTCCTCATTCACTCCCCCCCAAACATGCAGCCCAGCAATTACCACTGACACACAGCTCACAATTATCTTGACACACTCCCCCGATGCACGTGCCAGAACTCTCTCTACACACGCATGCATGGACACACTCACGCACATACGCACGCACATACGCACGCACATACGCACGCACATACGCACACACATTCGCACACACACTCCATCTTCACACATCCTTTCAACCTCCTAATCATCTGCTGCTTTGCTGCTGGAGGAGGAGGAGGAGGGGGGGGAAGCAGGGGAGGAGGAGGAGGAGGAGGGGGGGAAGCAGAGGAGGAGAAGGAGGGGGAGGAGATAGAGCAGGAAGAGGAGGATGATTTCCCGTGTAGGGACTCCCCGTCTGAGTGTGTCCTCTGGACTCTGATGAGATTATTGGACAGCTCCTCCCTCCCTCCTCACACAGACAGTGATGTGTTGTCTTAAACAGATTACCACACCATTGTCTCAGGGACAAATGATGGGATAAAGAGCTCTCTCATAGGAAAGTTTAAATGCACAAAACTAATTCCATCCCACAATGCTGCTTCCTCCCATCATCTGTCGTCTCAAACCCTCATTACATTACCCTACACAGCAGGCCTGATCTGAGGGTTTAGCCTGTTCTATGGAGGCCTACTAAGACAAAGACAGTGCATCAGGAAAGAGTAGAGGAAGAAGAACTACCGGACAGACACTGAGCAGCAGATGATTATGGCGTATAAGTGTGTCCGCTATCTACCTGTGTGCCTGTCAGTTGAGTGGCTTCTGTGTTTATGATGGACTTCTCATCCCCACTAGACATTAAAGTTAGTTTCCCCCCCTATAACCATCTCCTCACCGCTGCAGCCTCTGCTAGCCTGTCCTTTGCTGCACTTCAGATGGAAGTGCACTAAAACGGCTGGCTGGCTGGCTGGACTGTGCAGGACATCTGAAATACTCAGCCATGTAGAAGGAACATGGAAAGGACATCGTCACAGAGGAGGAAAGGGCAGTTCTGACGACGTCTAATGCTGGCTGGTCTGCCTCAGGCCCTAGGGGGGCTGGGAGCAGCACTTCCAGTCAAAAAGGGGGGGGGGGGAGGGGGGTGGCTGAGGTGATCGATGCCGTCCCCCATCACTCTCTTCATCCACTATGACATTTGCTGAGAGTCTCCAGAGGACTTGTGCTATAGTTGTACATGCCTATTCAATTAACATATCTGCTTGATCTTTCTCTTTCGCCCTCTAACTGTATCACAACTTCTATTACTCAATCTCCCTATCTCTCCCCCTCCCCCCTCTTCTGTAATTTAATATTCCTTGTCGCTTGTGACTGTGTAGTCCAGCTCTGACAGAAAGACATTGTCTCCTCCAGCCATTGGTCCTCTCATCCCCTGGTTGTCCTGTTCTCCTCCTGTGTTTGTGGTGAACGCAGTGTGTCAGCGCCCAGGGGGGAGAGTGTGCTGCCTTAATAAGGTGTGGCAGAGGCAATCATGAGAGAAGTACACCCCCCCTTCTGGCCCACCCACCCACCCAGCATCCCTCCCCTCCCCGGCTCTGTGTGTCTGTCTGTCTCTCTCTGTTCTTCTCTCTCTCTCTCTCTCTCTCTCTCTCTCTCTCTCTCTCTCTCTCTCTCTCTCTCTCTCTCTCTCCCTCTGTCTTTCCATGTCTCCAGGCCACCCTCACCTCTCACAGCCTCTGCAAACGTTCCCGCTTTCATTTAGTTTCTTTTTCTCAAAACACCCCCCTCGGTGACATCTCTATATTTAGCCCTGTTCTTGACGGTGTGTTTGGGATGTTGACCTGATTTCCCAGCACCATGCCACCTTAATTCCCAGCATCTCCGTCAGGTTCAGATCCAGACAGGACACATGTCTGGAAATAACACCTGTTTCCTGGCCCCCAGGTGTGCTGCTATGGTAAACGCAGAGACAGGGTTGGGGGGAGGTGGGGGCGGGGGGGGCAGGAGGAATTAAGCAGCCCACGGTGCTCAAGAAACCTTCAACTGAGCTGGAGAGGAGCTCTGGCAGGATGAGTGGGAGGAAGTCATTCAATGTTGCATGCTTGAAAGATTAACCTCCCATCAAGAGGGGAGAGACGGACGCTTGCTCAATGTGGACCGTGGGCAGGAATAAAAGCTGGATTTGGTCCCGTGTGCTGGCGAGTCACCTGCTACTGTGAAACTGCTCTCCTCTCCCCTCTGACCTCTACCCTCCAACCCCCCGACCTCTCTCTCCCCTGTATCTCTTTACTCAGCGGGCAGCTGTTGACAGAAAATGGTATGCTGCAGCACAATCCAAACATGGTATAAATGTATGTAAAAGGATATTGATTCACTGTCTTGTGGAAACAATAGAGAGACGATAATATGGTACTTATTTTACGTAAAAACGTAAAATGTGGTAACACCATCATACCATGTTGGTTTATGGTTGTCAATTGATGGTCATCATCTGACATTGTCACATTGTTTATCAGGGGATGAAAATACAGGTTTCCTGAAAATCAACATTTGACGGTCATCACACATCAAAAACTTTCATTTTTTTTCTTTTTTTCTCTAAATATATGTTTTTAGGGCATTTCTGCTTTATTGGGATAGAGATAGTAGAGATTGACAGGAAGGACGGGTGAGAGAGAGGAGGGATGACATGCAGGATATGTCGATGGCCGGAATCGAACTACGGACCTTGCGATGATATGGTACGCGCCTTAGCGTGCTACGCCACTGAACGCCCCACAACTTTCATTTTCAACCCATATGCAATCATGTAGCGACGTCAGATGATGAGCATTAAATGACAACCTTACTGTAAGTCAACGTTGAAAAATAACCATCACATAACAACGTCTAATAAACCGTTAATTCCAACTAACGTGTCAACAGATTGCAAAAGCTAGAGCGTTTGCATTTTTACACTTAAACAATACTGTCACAACCTTTGTACAATGTCAGTTTGGTTAGTTTTTGACTGTTGCACAACTGTGACACAATATAAAATGCCCATGGGGAGATCTCCATAGTTCCTATCAGTGCTAACTGCCTGAGACCATCAGGAATCCCACGGATTGATGCACATTAAGTGACACAGGGTTGACATGAGAGGAAGACATGGTATAAGCCAGCATCATATCAGAGCACAGCCCCGTGGGGGGTTTCTCCTTCAACACGCTTTTCATCTCTCACATCCCGCCATCAGGACACGTGAGGCACGCCTCACATCAATACCCAAACATGGTGGAAATCCACACAGCATGTCACCATCCTTCCAATGTGTTGGAAAAATACAGGTGTATTAATAATGTTCTGGTCCGTTTCCGATCCCATGAGTTCTCAATATGCCTGAACTGTCTGATGGGATGCGTAGTGTTTGATCCAGGCCGGTTCAATGCCTTCCCTTCTGCCTTCTGCTGTGACATCGCCTCAGCCCTCTCACTCTCACTGCAATGCTGCACATACACACATATTTGCAGAGGACACCTCCACACTCATACACTGGCCAGGCATGCTCTCCTCTGCCCCTCATACCCTGGCCAGGCATGCTCTCCTCTGCTCCCCATGCATTCACCGCACCTTTTCCATCGTCAACATTCATGTCCGCTTTTTTCAGGCTCAGAAAGCTAGGAAGGGGGAGATGAGCACAGGCACATGAATTGTTAATATGACCGACGAGATATGAATGAACATTTACATTATTGGGAGGTTCTCCCACAGCTGAGTAAACACTGGGTAGGGACACACAAGATCTGGGTAAACTCCACGGAATGGATATATCTGGCCACAATCACACACTAGCACACATGCACACACACACTCACGCATGCACGCACACACGCACACACACACACACGCACACACACACACACACACACACACACACACACACACACACAGTAACAATGAATGGAGAGGAACCAAAGCAGACCAACACAAGCTTAGCACTAACATAAGAACATAAATGATAGAACTGGCCTATGGGAAAAGACTCTGAGAGAGGAGAGGAACGAAAGACTCTGAGAGAGGAGAGGAACGGAAGACTCTGAGAGAGGAGAGGAACGAAAGACTCTGAGAGAGGAGAGGAACGAAAGACTCTGAGAGAAGAGAGGAACGAAAGAGTCTGAGAGAGGAGAGGAACGAAAGAGTCTGAGAGAGGAGAGGAACGGAAGACTCTGAGAGAAGAGAGGAACGGAAGCTAGTAGGAGGAAGTAAGACTGCATGCATAGCCTGACTCAGAGTGTGACACAGTGTCATGTGATCAACTCCAAAATGGCAAAGAGGAGGAGGAGGGGGAGGAGGAGGTGGATGATGTCACTATCAGTGACTATATTCTCCTTACAAACATAAAGTGAGTAATATGTTTTTTTCAAATTAGAGGAGGAGACATTTCCAAAAAAAGAGTGTAAGAGTGTCTTCGAGGACCGGTACAAGGAGGATTCGACATAAAATGTGCAATCATGCGAAAGGTATGCTATAACATTTTGTGTGTGTGTGTGTGTGTGTGTGTGTGAGTGTGTGTGTGTGTGTGTGTGTGTGTGTGTGTGTGTGTGTGTGTGTGTGTGTGTGTGTGTGTGTGTGTGTGTGTGTGTGTGTGTGTGTGTGTGTGTGTGTGTGGGGACAGTGTACTTTTAGGAACATGTGCTCATGTTCACTGAGGGGCAGTAACACAGCGTGAGAGGGGTGATTAGCATAGTGCTCGGAGACGCCATGTACTTCATTTGCGTTTCTTCAGCTTGTCTGATGTGTCACAGACTTGTTTCCCTTCCACCCTCTCTGTCCTCCCTGAGGTCTCATCTCTCCTCTTCTCTTCTCTTCCCTTCATCCCTCCTTCCCAGTTCTTTTCTTTTCCCTCCCTCCCTCCCTCCCTCCCTCCTCATTCACTGACTCTGTTTCTCTGTCTAATTTCTCTGCTTCCTCCACAGCTACTCATGTCGTATCTTCGTTATTAATCTGACACTTCCCTCCCCCCTGAGTCGACACTTTCTGCACTCAATATTGTCTCGCCACACAGCAAAAAAAATACACACACACACAGGCTGAAATTTTAACAAAGAACGCCATCCAAGACCACTGCGACCCAACAAGTCAGTCCCATTTTAATCTCCACTCTGAAACAAAACAACAAAATGGATGACATTTGCTCCTTGTGAGCAAATACAAAATGTGACCAATGAGCATGCTCTCGTGTTTACATGTGTGTCTGTGTCCCTTGTATCTTGTTCACTGCACATCTGAAAGATGTGAGACTTTATCATGCAGTGAGTACACACATCAATACACACATCGATACTGTAAATATCAATATACGCACACATGCATGCACGCACACACACACACATATACGCACACACGCACACACGCGCACACACACACACACACACACACACACACACACACACACACACACACACACACACACACACACCAACTAACAGCAATGGTAGTAATAAGAGGCAGCTTGAAGCAAGACCCTTAATGAACACTGGATAGTACACAAACATGTACACACATGTGGTGAACTCAACAGCAACATGAAAGGTCATTGTTGCTTGCACTGCCTTGAGCAATATGTAATGATGTGTCACTGAGCTGTCATCTTCAAAACTGCAGCCACAGTGGCTGCCTGTCATTTACCAAAAAAGCCCAGTTGAGCTCCCGCCTCCCTGCTCCCACCCCGTAGCCCCATCTGCCCTGCCCACATTGACACGAGTTACCCCTTCATACCATACCACTACACTGACCCATTCCCTCCCTCCCTCCCTCCCTCCCTCCCTCTCCCCCTGGTGGAGCAATAACACAGATCAAATACCGCTTTATAAAAATGACTGGACGTATTAAAAAGTACGGCCTTGTGGAGAGAGAGAAGTGAAATGTGATGAGATGGTGTTAACACAGCAACATGTGTGGACGTTGCTATGTTCTCATAATGCCCTACCGTATCAAAGTAAAAGATACTGAGGGCATTATAGTATGCCTAATGATATCTATGCCTGCCATCATAATCCTTAGATGCAAAACGCAATTTCCTAATCGATGTGTAATCTTTGTCCATATTTGATTTGAGAACCAAGTGCGTGCATGGAGGAGGAGGAGGAGGAGGAGGAGGAGGAGGAGGAGGAGGAGGAGGATGGTATGAGTGTTCAGGGTTCCCTCTCTGCTCTGGCAGCAGCGTAGTGTGAACAGGCAGGCCTGAGAGGCACTGAGATAGTGGAAGTGGAAGCACGCTCCCTCTGGTGCTGACACATTTCTGTCTTAGGGCTGGCCAGTGTGGGAAGGCCAAGGCAGTCCCCCCCTCCTCTCCCCCCCCTTTTCTGCCCTCTCTTTCACCACCTCTCTCTCTCTCCCTGCAGGGGGACTACAGCCATGCTGATGTAGGAACTTCAGTATTTACCCCTCAAATCTGGTATTCAGAGAACCATATGGTCTGAGATGACCATGTTTAGTAGCACTTACCACACTTTTATATATAAAAAAAAAACATACTGTAGGCACTAAACATGTTGTGAGAACATTTCTGAATTCCCCCCAAAAGTTATTACATAATCAGGTCTTTTATCAAATAATAGCAGCCACGGTACACTGGATGTCCCGGTGACCTTTCCATTAGCTAGTTTAGATCATCCGAAAGGCTAGGGCCGCATCAAGCAACAGTATGTTCGAAATTTGTCAGTGAGGTAGTAGGCTACGTATTATTTTATGGTGACTCTTCAAATGTGAAATTCAGCCCATATCCAGTGGCACTGGACTGCATCAAATGAGCGCACACAGTGTTCGGCTGTCTCAGAGCGGTGCTCTGAGATGCTGCTCCGCTGAAAGGCTGTTTACACACACTCAGCTGTGATTCGCTGACTGTAACATTAGGCAACCCACTCTTCCTTTTCATCCCGACGTGGAAACATTCTGCGGGCCGTACGTCCCCACTGACTCTGCTAAGTAGTGCTGATATGCTATCCATTCTTAAATTACCTCAAGGGATGGGCCAAAGCTCCAGAGGAAGTGAGGGAGAAACTAGTGCCTAAAAAAGGAGTCCTGAGCATAAGGATCTTACTAACGAAGACATCTCAAAAGCCAGAAATGGATCCAGCCCAGTGAGAATCCCCTTCTCCCCTACTCTGGAAAGCACAGAGATGAGCTCTATCGACTAAAGAAAGCACTGTGGCTGCAGGAGTGACATAGGAGGAGAGGGAGAGGTGAGACACAGAGGGGGAGGGGGATAGCGAGGTTAGGAGTGAAGGATACAGATGACCAGGAAGAGAAAAAGAGGGAAATGCAATAAGAGAGGGATAGAGAAGGGGGGGGGGGGGGGGGTGGGGGGGGTGGAGCAAGATGTGGAGTCAAAGAAATAATGAGGCAGGGAACAGAGAGGGAGAGGGAGAGAGAGGAAGAAAGAGGGGTGGGGAGAGAGGGAGAGATGTAGAAAAGAGAGACAGAACGCAAGAGCAGCAGATAGAAGGAAATGCAGGAGATTTTTTCTCCTTCCCTTTATTTCTCCCCAGTGTCACCCTGATTATGTAAGTGCCACGTGCTAAAAATAAAGCCTGCAGTACAAACTGTGAATGTGAGGTTGTGTGTGTGTGTGTGTGTGTGTGTGTGTGTGTGTGTGTGTGTGTGCACGCGCACGCGCGCATACGCTTGCATGCCTGCACTTTGATGTGAAAACACACACCCACACGACAGACGAACACACATGTACTAGCCAAGAGCCGATATGTTCACAAACACATTCATGCATGCACACGCACACACGGCCCGCCGAGCCAGGAGACGGGCGCACATTCTCGCCGGTTGCCATAGCAACATAGCCTCCTTCAGATGGAGAGGAGCAGCAGTATGACTTCCTGGAGGGACAGACCAGAGCAGTTCCCCCAACCAGCCTGCAACAAATCCCCCCCCCTCCCCCCCTCCCTCCCTCCCTCCCTCCTCTCCTCTCTACCACATCTACCGCCCCTGAGCTCTTCTCCTTCCTCCTCTCTCTCTCTCTATCTCTCATTCTCATTTCCTCCTCCGAAGCCCTTCCTCGATTTCATTTGTTTTCTTTCATGTTTACCTGATCTCACTGTTTATTCAAAAATCCCATCACCACAGCACCAGCACCGCCGGGTCGGAGGCCTGCCTGGCTCTGCCTGTGGTGTCATCAGAGGATGAGGGAGCTCATCCCCCCTCTACACCTCCATCTGTAATCTCCTCATGTGCTGTGATAGCTCCGGTCCATCCGTCAGCAAGGGTGAGAGAGGACTCTGTGCCTGTGGGACGTGGACCCTCTCAGAGCTGGTTTCATCTGCTTCAGCAGCACGGATCCCAGCCAAGAGACCACATCGCCACCAGCCTCCGTCTCATCAGGAACAGGCTTAGAGGGAAGCTGGGGGTAAAACCTCTGGGGATTGTCAAGGGAAAATGTGATCCATACTGTTGACATTTTGAGGTGTGTCGAATGAGCAGTGGCCTGGGCATTAGCTCTGCTCTGACGCAAAGCTCAGGTGATTGCCATCTCAGGCAGAGAGTATGTGCGCTCATACAAATGTGCACACACACAGACTAATACTCTATGCACTTGCGCACACAGACTTTCACACACCAGCACATACAAATGCGAAAATGTAACATTTTGGGACTCCTGAGTAAGTCCTCTATCTGTCAAACATAAATGTATCATCAGAATAATTTATAATAATCATATTCTAAAAGGTAGAGCATCCTGTGGTGATTTGCTCTTGACTGAGAACCTTGAAGAGATCTCGTCTCGTCCACATTTGGTCAGAGTGTTGGAAGCAACTTTGTAATCCTAGCCTCAGTATTGGCCCCTGGACTACATTTGTGGCACGTGCTCTGGGTGAGTGGACTATACACACATATACGCTTGCATGCATACACATACACACACACACACACACACACACACACACACACACACACACACACACTGGTATATAAGCTTTGTGTACAGTGCTGTGCACCATGTAACAGTTACTAAAAATATCCCCTTGATCTTTTCCCCTCGTAGTGACCAATAAAACGCTTCAAGTCCCCCCACAGCCTCCTCACATGTCTAGCTGTCTACACATATCACTCTCTTCATCCCCAAGTGCCTTTCACAGCCCCTTCAACTACAGCAAGTTCTCCTTCTCTCTTTGCCTCTCTGTTCCCTCCTCTGTCACACAACCCTGTCTCCAATTCAGATCAAGAGGCTGGAGAGTCCCACGAGTTCTCCCTTCTTTCCCCCCTCCTCTTTTGTCAAGCTCTCCAATTATAACCATGTTCAAAGGATGGCCTCTTGTACAAAGCCACTGCAGACTTTTATTTTTCATTCATTTTATCTAACGACTTTCAGGCCCATGAGAAATTAACAGGCGTCTCATGCATTGGCATATTTATATGTTTGTGTGCGAGCGAGAGTGGGGGGGGGGGGGGGGGGGAGAACAGAAGGAGAAACAGAGGATAGGAAATTCACTTTGGTTCCAGCAGTGGAGTGTTCGCGACATCAGATGCAACACTTGAATCAAAAATTCTATTCATAGATGTGCAGCCGTCACTCATGACTTTTGTATCAGAGCTGGGTTTTTTACATCAGCGACTTAAAAAAAACATTCTATTCACACTCCAGCTAATTCACCCATTGCATACTCACACATATACAAACAAACATGTGTATCAAAGAAAGATAAGGAAGAACCCCTGCTGCAACAAACCACCAGGGTATTGCTAGCACAACTGTGCAACAACAGGGTGGAGGGGCTCACAATGCCAAAACCTGCACATATAATATACAGTGGAACCTCGAGATACGAATTGAATCCTTTCCAAGACTTCCTTCGTAAGTCAAAACATTCGTATCTCAAATAAAAAAATTAAAAAAAGGGTTCGTGTGCAGGCCAGGGCTGCCACTTCTCGCGAAAAAAAAAGGATTCGTATCTCAAATTTTTATTCGTATCTCAGAGCACAAATTCTACGAAATTTCAATTCGTAACTCAAAACATTCGTAAATTGGGGCATTCGTATGTCGAGGTTCCACTGTATAATAATATATGCCCTTTAGCTGACGCTTCTACCCAAAAGGGACTTACAGTAAGTGAGGTGGAAGGGGCATGTGTGTGCTGTGTGTGTAAGTACCCCTTCAGTTACACTCATATACACACAGATCATGGAGATGACACCTTGAAACAACTGGAGTTTGGGGTTCACCATGAAGATAAGACCTCGCCATCACTTCAGCAGTGACAACGAGATCCATCAGCCGAACATTCTCAGGCGGCGAAACACCTGCACTCGCGTCCAGGAAAAAAAAACCCCGCCCTGAATGATGTCTTCCATCCATCACGCGATGATTAAATCATTACCTCCTCCCTCTCCCCCGCTATCCCTCACCTCAACATTATGAACCAGGCATTCATCAAGGGCCGTCTCTGTCTTTGGCATGAGGGCAAGAGGGAGGAGAGGAACGTCCCCGCAGCACGACGCGGCTCCATAAAGTGGGGCATCATGGGTAGAGGCCCAGTGACCCGCCAGACCTCCATTCACTGTGTTTCCCTGCTGCTCTAGTTGCTCACTCTTTACAGACTCCCCATCCTGACCCTGCCGGTAATTAAAGAGCCCCTCTCTCCCAGTCCCTGCCTGGACTCCACTGCTGCCTGCTAGCCTTTCATTTTGATTGTGCTTTAGGGCTGTCACTCTCCTGAAAATAGAGTCTCCCTTATTTCCTGTGACCTCTGAGAGAGAGAGAGAGAGAGAGACAGAGGGAGAGAAAGAACATCTCCGAGCTCCACATTGAAGAGGAAATCACCAAAACTCTCCCTTCCACAACTTCACCACACTGACACTGAGCATGGAAATGGGATCTCTCCTCTGCCAGGGGACAGTCCACATTTATGGGCCACAATTAGCATTATATAAGCCCTCAATTATTCATTCGGAGCTCTTTCAGGCTTTCATCTATTAATCATACAATAAAGGGCTCTGTCAACTCTTTTACACACAACCGGTAAACGTTTGATTTCCTCAGTCGCCATCGAGCCGTCTCCGTTTGTAAAGCTAAGCGGTTAAACATTAGAGGCTAAGAGGGGAATTATATTCCGACCAATAGTTCACATTTTGACATCACTCAGGACCGTACCTGCAGCCAATGGAGAAGAGCAATTTCTTCCAAAAATCTCATTCTTAGCACACATTACCTTATCAATCCATATCTCTCTCGCTTTGAGTGTCTATCTCCTTCCCTAAGACATGACATTCAGTCTATTTTCCCTTTATTCCTACCGTTGCTGCATTCATTAGTGGGAAATAGAAATTCTAGAACACTTTTTTTTCCATTATTGACATTCTGATGAAATCGCCTGGACATAGATGACAGGCAGCAGATTCCCATTAGCAGGGCCTGCCATGCAGTCCAGCGTTTCCTGCAGACATATGATGTTTAACCAAGAATCACCTCACCAGTGCACACCGCCTTTAATCTGAGCTGCCTGCCTCTGAAACAGGCCACTTCAAACAGTACAAGATTAAAAGACTCTCCTACATGTACCGCCTGCATCTTGAAGCAAATTTATGTCGTCAAAGTCCTGTCAGTGGTTAACTTAAATGAGGTAACAGATAAAAGTTGAAAAAACTAAAATGGAATTACAATCTGTAGTTTTGACACATAGACATTACAGTAATTGCTCAATTAACAGTTTGATAAATAGTGGCAAAAGAAATTAGAGCAATTTTGAATATGTAAAAAAACATCAAAGGGTGGATTTCCACGGGGGGAAAGATGAAAAACAACATAAGCTTCAAACTGAGCTCAGAGGAATGAACCTCCCAAACGCATCGACGCACATGCACACACACACAAACCCACACACAGAGACAAATAATAAACATCTATCCAAGGATTCTAGATTAAATCTTATTCATGTAAAAATGAAGACACAGACTTCAGAGTCATTGGCACATAAGCAACATTCACATGATACTATATAGAGTATCAATGTATAAAATAGTACTGCTATAATGACACAATGGTACAGTATTTTGACCCAAAAAATGTTAACATAACAAATGACAAGGAGAAGAAGAGTGAGTGAAGGAGAGACAAGGGAAGGGGAGGGCAAGGAGGCCCTTCCCTGTTTGCCTTGTGGGATTGTGACGAGAGATCAAACAGAATTCATACTCCTGGAAGTTTTAATTAAGACCGTCTCAAATCCCTCGACAATTCCTCATGAGTTCCGCAGCACATCTCTGACGACTAGGGATGGAGCTTGTGTCTCATATCTTAGGTCACTACAGAGCATTATAACCTGACTACAGAGCATTATAACCTGACTACAGAGCATTATAACCTGACTACTTGTATGCAGTGCATATCGTCTTCAGATTTGCGATTAACAAATACTGGTATAACACATAACCTACTACACCCATTCTGAGTGATCGCCTCACTATTCCTCTTCTAGATTCCCCTAGATTATATCAGTGCCTATTCTCTGGCGAGGCTGGAAATGTTCATGGACCTTGCCTACTATAATCAATGCTCACCGAGGGGAAATTCAATCCAATCTGCAGTAACTATCCCCTCCCCTCCCCCCTACCCTCCCCCCCCCCCCCCCCCCTCCTCCTCCTCCTCCTCCTCCTCCTCCTCTCCCCCACCTGGTCAGGCCTCATCAAATCCGTCTACAGTCCAAGAGAATCAAGGGGCTCAATTCTCAAAAATATGGAACATGGCAGATGCCTTGGCTGTGTGTAAGGCAAATGTATTTTTTCAGTTTACATGCAGTCCCAGGGACATATCTCTTTAAGTTCCTGTGACAGTGATCCAAAGCGAAAAAGAAAACAATTCCACCAAATAGGTTGAAAACAGGATTTGAAGATATGCACTGCATACAGGTTGTGAACTCTCTACATTTCCATCGGTCTGATAAGTCCCGGATGGGTCAAGATTCACGGATGACGAACAACAGACTAATACATTAAATAAACTGGGGTCATCCTTCACGACAGGCCGCATATTTAATTCAACGACAGGAAGAATTCCAAACTAATTTAACACTTCAGCCCCTACCGCTGAGGGTTTATGAGGGATGCCTATCCACCAGAGTTCTGAGTAGCAGTCAATCTAAAGTACAATTACAGGCTGAGACAGAAATGGGACGGCACCTCTAAAGGGGGAGGGAGAGCACATGAGGAGAAGCTGCTGGGGGCCTGAATAATAGATATGGAAAAGAGGGAGAAGAAATGGAATGAATTAGAATGATGCAAATGAAAAGAAATTAAGAGAGAGATAAAAGGAATAAGGAAGAAAAAAAAAATCTGTGAAAGGTTGATTGAAACAGAAATATCAGTTGAGGAAGAATCAGTTGGAAAGAAAGGAGAGTGGGGGGGGGGGGGGGAAACATGAGAGGTGGTTGGGAGCTAAGAGACCAGGAACATACGTACATGAAAAATAAAAAAGAAGAAGGGGGGAAGAAGGGAAATTTAAAGAGTGGAAACAGATAAAGGAGGATATGTCGAGTGCTGTAAAGAGAAAGAGGTCCTGGAGCTCTTGGCAGAGCTGAAATCCTGACAGAATAACCTCTTCATCTTTCGCCAGCTCCCTCAACCTGACAGTTCGGCCCCACTCTTACCCAGCACTGCACCCTCGGGGGGCACCACAAGCCTACACTGCCTGCCAAACTGACCCCCCCCCCCCCCTCTCCTCCCCCGCCCAACACACATATACCTCCAGGTGGTGCACTGGGGCACGCCACCCTACCTTGCCTGAGAGTAGCTATCCCAGTGTGGGGGATGATATGGGGGCAACTTCCCCCTTGTAAAGCTGGATCCAAAGAGATAATAATAACCTCCTGACCTCAGTTTGTTTCAGCACCCCTTCTAACCTCTCTACCCTGTCTATAGCTTCCTGTCAAGATGCCACGGATGTCGTTTTCTGTGGAAGTTCTCCTCGTCTGAGCTGTATTGTTTTCCTGCCATAAAGCTTTGGGCTTGCGGTTATCACATATAATGCTATCAGGGGAGGTTAAGTGGGAGGGAAAGTTCTTCTATTGGCAGTCAGGGTCCCCCTATCTAGGATATGCCCCAACTTAGGATCGTACACCTCCCTTTAGAACCTGATATGAATAACATATGTATATGAGGGTATGAAAAGGCTCTGAAAAGCCTTCTTCTACTGCAGAGCTAATAAGTCTGGCACTTGAGAGTCAACAGGGAGGATTAGGAGGAAAACAAAAGATCCATTTCCTCTCTGGAGTGAACCCTTCTGTCCCACCAGCACAGCGACGCACCAGCCTGGAAGCGCTCACATTCACACACAGACACACGGACACACAGACACACACACACACACATACACACACACACACACACACACACACACAGACAGACAGACAGACAGACAGACAGACAGACAGACAGACAGACAGACACACACACACACACACACACACACACACACACACACACACACACACACACACACACACACACTGACTGGAGATGAGCATGTACTCTATGTCTCCAACAGTGCCCTGGAGACTGGGCGCCTGGCTAGTGATGCCTCGGAGAGATGGCTTGTTGTCCTGAGGGAGATGAAGTTGAGACAGAGAGAGAGAGAGAGAGAGAGAGAGAGAACAAAGGAGTAGGGGGATGGGGGGGCATATTAAATTAAGATTTCCGACGCCTAATTGCTGGGTGTCTTTCTCTGCCAAACCTCATCAGGCCTGCACGTGTTGTCTCTCTGTCCTTAAGAAACGTCATCACACCAACACATCAAAGCAGCAATTACAGCAGTAATTAGTGAATGGTCATTCAGAATGCAGCTCTCACTCACGGAATGAATGACAGTTAGACAATCAATGTAGGTTTGGAAAAATACCACTAAACATACACCAAAAATACAACTGAACTGTCAAAATGGTTTGGCTCACTTACAAAACAAATGTTCACAATAAATGTTTCATATGCAGTAGATCGAAATCAATCCCTACCCAGCCCCTGCCATGATAGTCTAAATCAAAACCCCACTTCTGTAAGTGCCCTATCCATACTGTACGTCCAGCCCTATCAGACCACACAAAAAAGTTACTTCACTCAAACAACAACACGAAGGAAGCTCTAAAATGCATTTTGATGTGCAAAACTTGGATCTTGACATGTGCTCCTTTCCGGGTGTCTAGTGCTTTGTTGAAGGCCGTACACTGAGGAATGATAGGGAGGGGGGAGGGAAGGGGGGAGGCATGGGGTAGTGTTACAGTGAGAAACTACTGGTGCATTCTGGTGCATTTTCTACTGCAGCACCCTGGGAATATGGAGCAGCCAGTTCCCCTAAAGGAGCTCCCCAGAGCTGCAGAGCATGCTGGTCAGGCCTGTAACGTGGAGTGGGCTGGGAGCAGCAGCCGCAGCAGCAGCCGCAGCAGTGGGACTGGACTCAGGACGGTGTGGTTGTGTTGTAGGACTGGAGTGAGACCACACAGGGAGAATCAGTCCTTACTTGTGCTTAGAGAACACACTCACTGAATGAATAATCATTGTCAGTAAGGAACCGACCAGTAGGCTACATGTACGTGTTCAGACCACATACCCTCAGTTGAGAGAGGCAGGAGACACTAATTTATGACAATCCTTTGATCTGCACTCCCATTCCCTCCTTAAAAACAGGAAACCCAACACAGGCAGGACCAGGGTCAAAGGGCATACGGCCAGCACAGCTGTGAAAAGAGGAACCTGCGGTTCATTCTCAGGATTCAGAGCAAGCCAAGCACTAAGCCACGATGACACTGACTGACTAGACCAGATGAGTGGAGTGATGAATTAGATGAGACTGCGAGTTACAGTGAAAAAGAAAGAGTACAAAACTCTTCTGAGCGTTATTCATTCGCCCTTCCTGACCCTCACCTGTCCTGTAGCGTCCTTCAGTCAGACTTTTGCATACGAAATTTCAGTCAGACATTAATGTCAAAAGGCTAGATCACACATTGAAAACTGGAGGACATATTTGGAATTGCAAACATGTGCTGCGTCACCGTACACTATTTGTCAATTTCTCGGGCAGTGCAATTATTTCAAATGTCAAACAAAACATAAAAACAAAAGGCCAGCGCTACTCTCCGCTCCCCGATGGCCCTGTCGCCCTTGTAGCCCCCCACCCCCCCCCCCACCCCCCCGGCCTCTCCCCCCGACCACTGCCACCTTACAGTAGCTCCTCTCTCCCTGGGCAGGCGCTATTGATTTTTGGTCTTAATGCTGTGTTCTGCATGGTGGATGATGTGGTAGAATAGTGACCTTTGTCTTAATATGCAGATGCTGAATGTGGGTGCTCAGGCAGCAAGGGCACCTCTACCGGGCACCACAGTCACCCTGGCAAACGGGAGAGAAATAAGGGTACAGTAGCACTCTTCAGAGTCGCACTTCCCCCCCTGTACAAGTTCTCTCCTGTTAATAAAAAAAAAAAAAAAAGGCTTCTGGCATTACGACTGCCAATGGCCCCTGGTGTGAGCATTACTTTGTCTTATGATGACTGTTGGATAGATGATTCACTTACTTAAACAAATGTATTTGTTGTAAGTCGCTTTGGAAAAAGGCGTCTGCTAAATGCCATAAATGTAAATGTAAATGTAAATGTATACAAACAGTATACCCTAAACGCCACACTCCTATCATGCAAGTTGAAACTCACATAAAATATCATCAAACAAAGTCAAATACTGTACATAAAAGAGGTGATAGTCAAACTCCAACTGCCCACAAGACCAAAGTTCATGCTGATCAACATACAGGACTGCGTACTTATTTCTGCAACACACACTCAATGCTTTGGTTTGACCCACTGATGTATAATACTTACTTCTATCCTAACCACATTAGGTTGCAAGAGCTGTCAAAGTTTGGGGATCAGGAATATATGATCCCTGCTCAGATTTACACACAGACACTCAGGGGGGACTCTGGGAGCTGGCGACACGCCCTACACTGGATTGTGTTATAAATAAGCTTTAGCTTAATTGCTTTCCCCCCACCTGGGAGGAACAAACGCAGGGCCAGCATATTTATTACAACTCAACCTGTTTGTGTGTGTGTGTGTGTGTGTGTGTGTGTGTGTGTGTGTGTGTGTGTGTGTGTGTGTGCACTGCAAGTTGCAGAGTGTGAAAACAAAGTTGTTGAGTGTCAAAATGTATGGGAGAGAGAAGGTGTGTGTGTGTGTGTGTGTGTGTGTGTGTGTGCGTGTGTGTGTGTGTGTGTGTGTGTGTGTGTGTGTGTGTGTGTGTGTGTGTGTGTGTGTGTGTGTGTGTGTGTGTGTGTGTGTGTGTGCGAGTGTGTGCATGTGTGTGTGTGTGTGTTTAACAGTGAGTAACAGTGAGCGTCTGCAACCTGTCTATAATCATAGATGACACTGAACGGAGGGGTGCTACCCAGCTACGCAGGCAGATAAAAGATGCAACATCCTCAGTAAGCATTGACCCAGGTTCATAAACCCTCCGGCTATAGAGAATAATTTCATGTAATCTTCTAGCCAGTAATTACCACTAGGGCTGTGTGTAGCCATAAAACACAAAGGACATATCACCACTTACACAGGAGAAGAGCTGCTGGTAGGCTTATAGTAAAACAACACAAGCAAAGAAGTGGACATGACTGGCATACCAGTGAACGGTCATCTGAGACGTGCGGTGGCTGCTGCAGGGAGGTAAGGTAAGGTAAGCCTCGGGGGTCTATTCCAGTACGTCTGCCAGCGTTGGCAGGGGAAAACCTGAGTGGTCAGCAGGAAACAGACAAGTTTGGACATGTGTCCTGTCACTCGTGGAGTGAAGAGGGTGACGACTACACATTTGAGAGAGGCGCGGGGGGGGGGGGGGGAAGGGTCCTTTGAGAGGGGGGTGACCAGGTAGGGGGAGCAGCCACACCTCTGACTGTGACCAGCGCGTAACCCTACAAATAATTCATTTTTGATGTCATTTGCACAAATACGAGACGCATTTGTAACCATGCGTCTACAACCATGCTCACACAGGCATGTCTACACTCACAATTACATTAGCTGATTCTAGCCCATTCATTATACAACACTCATTTGTTTATGAATTCAGTGGCGCCTGGTTAAACAGTGGTCTCTCAGGAGATCCCATGACTCCACCTAACAGCTGTGTTGTCTCCATTGGGTCAAAAGAACCAGAAGCCTTAAACCTACACTCATTCATTATTCCAGGCAGCAAATTCACAGTTCCAACCATCCGTCAAACACTGCCTCTAACGCCCATGTCAGTGTCCATGCTAGTCCATCTTTGGGAATTGCTCTTAACTTGAGTCAGTTTATAGCGCTGACCGCCATAAAGTGGACATTTAAGAAACTGAAGGTGCCTGGACGAGGTTCAAATCCATTAGTCCATATCAGCGGTATTGCCGTTGAAAACCATTAAACTTCATACTTTACGCTGAGCGCTATTGTCTCGCCATGAATTGGAGTGATTCCAGAGCCTCAGATTAGAACCGTAATAGATTCCTACTCTGGTTGATAACAATGGGCCCAAAGTGTGTCAAAAGAGATTGAGAGTCAATGCCTCGTAACACAGAGAGAGAGAGGACGGGAGAGGGAGAGAGCTGAAGCATAATGTGGTCCTTGTGCATTTAGTCCACATGCATTTAGTCAAAGCAATTAATGTTAATTAGGAGCAAGAAATGTAACTGGGGTGACCCCTTACCAGAGGGAAATCCTCACATGCTGAAATAAATTATCCCAAATATTTCAACTGGTAGTTAAAAATCAACTGGTGTTTTGTAAATCATCCTTGATTGCAATAACCCGTATGAGAGTTTGAATGCTAAGAAATGTCTGCTTGAAGACTGTATATGGCAAGCAACAACAAAGAAATATACCCTGCCCTGTGTGTTCATTAACTTTGTGTTTGGAGGAGCCAGAAGAAAGCTTTCATGACAATAAAACAAAAAGTATTGCAATTTCGCCTTTGGTAAATATTCTACACATAAACAGACTCTTCCGCTCTAACATGCTCCTGGATAGGAGTGTCAGGACACATCCAGTTCTTTTCTTTGCTTCTTCTTTTGTGTTTTTCATGGTTGTACATGGAATCTATTTAATTACTCTCCCTCTGTGGCTCAGTTGGTAGAGCATGGCGCTAACAACGCTTAGGTTGTGGGTTCAATTCCCAGGGGACCATATATACTGAAAAAATGTATGCACTCACTGCAATGTAAGTTGCTTTGGATAAAAGCATCAGCTAAATAGCATATATTATTACCATAATTATGGAATTTACAGGAGATTGTTGCAGTGTCCCACAATGCTTTGCTGCTATTCTCTAAAAAAAAACAGAGGCTTCTGAATGGGAGGGCTGAGATTTTTGTATGTGTGCACTCATGCAGAGAAGGACAGGCAAAGTTCCAAACACACCCCATTTGTGACTTTGACTTTCACACCAATATACGAACGAAGCATAATTCACTATTCATTAATTTATTCATGTAACTTCACAACCTCTGCTCTGAGATATAAATGGCAACACTCTAATTCAAGGGAGGTATCAGTGACAAAGCTATCGTCTCATCAGTAAATCACAGAGATCTTAGTCAACAGTAATGGGGTCAAAGGTCAGACACTACTGCATGACCTTTGACAATGCCCTCGATCTCACTAAAGTAATTAACATCAGCTTCAATGAGAACATACATCTCAAAATGTGCTTAACACATCAGAAAAGCGTAATGACTAAATGGACAAGGGGTTGCAATTCCCTATTCCCCGGCTTGATTGAAATAACATAAAAGGCAGGAATTATTTGAATATGAAAGTCTTCCATATTACCTGAATTTGAGTTGATTATTTTGTTAGACATTCACACTGTGCTACTCCAGACTGGACTGGTACTGCACTGTCTGTAGGGGGACCAAACTCAATGCGCAACACAATGAGTGGATCGATAGACCAGCATTCCCTCACAATGCAGACAACATCACAGCACCCTCCTAATAATAGTCTTTACCTCCATCACCCCCTCCCTGCAGCCTTCAGCCCATGCCCGAAAAGCCTCTCAGCCTCTCGCACAAATCAACCGAGGCCCCACGAGCACAGGGGGCCCCAGGAGCATGCTGATCACAAAGACACTCATCCCCTGCTCCCTCATCCCCAGGGTTGCCTCAGCCCCCGCTCCCTCCCCAGAGCTGTCTCAGCCCCCTGGAGCCCAGTCCCTGGAGTCCAGACCCTGCAAATGCATCCGGGGTCCTTACTGGTGGGGAAACAAAACAATGGCACATCCATGTACATTACAAGATGAGGACATGGCGTTTGCTTGTATGCAACATATTATGCTGTATAATAATCCATGTAATGCATATAACAATCCATGTAATGCGATTGAAAAAAACAAAGACCCTCTATCTTATGCTTCTCTAAATAGTAAATATCCCCTGTAGTGCTGTAGCAACAACACCAGAATATTACTGCACTGATGGCAAACTGATAGATTGGTCAGAGTCCATTCTGGTGCAGACCCCCGTACTGTCTTGCAGCACAGTGCCACACACACATAGTGCAGATGCTCCAGAAAACAAGGCTTGCCTCAGCACGACAGAAACAAAAGGTATAGGGATTAGAGAAGCAGGGGGAGGTTACTTAAGGACTCCCCGTTTCCACGACTGTGTGACGAATCCCAAAGTCGAATCCCCATTGTATGCAGCAGACACAGGATCACTGTCAGAATTACTTGACGAGTGGAAAATCTCTTGAAAAGGAAAAGTAGGGGTTGTGTGAGGGGCCAAGAGTGAGTTGAAATGCTGTTCAGTCATAATATATGAAAAAGCTTTGGAAGTTTCTCCCATGAATAATTACTGCTGAGCACAGCTATCAAGGTGCAAGTGTGACCATGTTTCCAATCCTCCTGATTACTACTACATTTCACGACCATATCACTGGTAATTATTAAAGGAGACAAGTCATATCAACATCTAATACTGTATCTAAGCATAACGCTACGTTATTGTATAGTATGTTGTTGTGTAGTGATCAACCATACGGTATGTAATACATATAAGAGAATAGAAAAATAGTGAGTGAGGGAGGGAGAGAGAGAGAGAGAGGGAGGGAGAGAAGGACACCTCATGATATGGAATATAAAATGTGCAAAAATGTGTTTTGCTTTTGCAGTGTGAATATGACTTGAAAGGTGTCACCGACTAACAATCTCTCACATCAGCATCGTGTACCTAACAGTACAAGGTGAAACTACAGTACAGATGATGAGAAGGGACAAATCTCATCTACTGTACCACAGTGACAGTACCCCCACGCCCCCCCAAGGATGTTTGCATCAAAAACTGTAATGGTAGAGAGAATCTCCTGAATCTGAAACCTGAAACTACTGAATCATGTTGAGTGTTTCATTCTAGGTCAAAGCCATCAAATTACAATACTGAAAACAAAACACATAAATCAACAGTACATCAACAAACAGGGATAGACAATCTATCATTTATGACACCTAAAAGCACTTCGGTTTAAAAGAGCAATGTATGACTAAACAGGCATTTGAATAAACAAAATACACAGCCAACCCACACGCTCACCACAACCAGAATGACCAATCATGTCCCACTAAACAGTCTCCATAATAAGAAAAAATAGTCCTCTTACCAGGTCTCATCGTTTTTGAACTCCAGCTCTCCATAGGTGTCCTCAAAGTCCTCCCCTCCACCCTTGGCCAGCCCCTCCATGGTGCGATAGGGCACAATGACAGTTCCCCTCGCCCCAGAAGTCCTCAGCACCTTCACCTCCATAATGCCCACGCTCTCACTCACATGTGCCGAGTTGCTCTCGAAGGTGAAGATGCCTGCATGGTCGTCGTCCAGGATGGTAACAGTGGCCACGGCGGGGAAGCCTAGCAGGGCCTTGGGGTAAGGGAGGCTGTTGGCGGACAGGAGCTCATCCTCAGCCTCCAGGACACGCACGTTACTGAGCCGCACAAAAAAGTGCTCGTCCTCCTCAAAGATGTCATCGTCAATGATGCCAATGCTGATCTCCTTGATCACCTCCCCAGGCTTGAACACCACCGTGCCCTCAGTGAACTCATAGTCCGCCCCGGCGTTGGCTGAGCCGTCCTCTGTCTTATAATCCACGTAGATGGTCTTGGCAATGTCTCCACCCTTTCTGACGATGGTCAGCAGGGCAGCTCCACAGTTCTCTAGGCACTGGTACACAGCAGGATCAAAGGCGATTCGGGATACGTACTCTTCAGGCTCCTCCACATGCACCTCCTGCACACTGGCGCTCCTCTTGGCCTGTTCAACTACGTGCTTCTTCAAGATGTTGCCCGCACCTGTCATCATACGTGTGGCCTGGATGCGGTAGAAGGCACGGCTCTTCTGCTGGTGGGAGAGGGCGTAGTAGTTGGCCATCTCGACCAGCTGGTCCATCTCCTTCTCTGGGTGCTTCTGCTTCAGGTCTTTCAGGATGCGGATCATATCACGACGAGATTCATCCACCTCCTTACCATCAATCAAACCAATTAGGTTGCTGGATGCGCCTCCGTCCACAAAGTGCGAGTTGACCATTTTCCCATCCATCTCAATGCCCTTGGAACGGTCGTGCTCTGTCTCAATGATGACGCCCCTGTGTTTGTCTGTGCGGTACTTCTTATGCATGAACTTGTAAAAGAGCAGCCTGCGGTCTGCCACCCAGGCACCGACCACGCAGACAGGGAAGAAGGCCAGCGTGAGCAGACCTTCCCAGATCTGAATCTCGTTGGGAGAGAACACAGCCAGGATCATGTAGAGCCAGATGTAAGCGAAGATGCTCCAGGTAGCCGTGACGAAGAACACTCTGAGGTGTTTGACCTTGCGTACCTCTCCCTCAGGAATGACGGACACACACAGCCCAATGATGACAAACATATTGAAGGCGGCACTGCCAACGATTGTGGCGGGACCCAGCTCACCGGCACGGAACTCATGTCCAACAACCTCAATGACGGAGAGCAGGATCTCAGGAGTGGACGAACCCAAGGCCATGAGGGTGAGGTTGGAGACAGTCTCATTCCACACCCGGATAGTAGTCGTGGTCGTCTCCCCGTTGGGTCTCTTGATGATAATCTCCTTCTCCTGTGAGGTGATGACTTCAATGGCCGCCATGAAGCGGTCAGCGATAATGGACACACCCAGAAACATGTAGATCATGGCAACAAAGTACACAATGACCCGTGCGATCTTGTCTCCCATGGACGGGTCCACGGGGTACCAGATGGGCAGGACAATGCCTGGCTTGCATTTTGAGGTTCCCTCACAGGTGGCATTGTGGTGGGTTGTGGTCGGGCTTGGAGTGGTTCGGGCCTCCGCATAGACGAAGGCTACTGCCACAGAGACCAGCCCCAACCAGAGGTAGGCGGATGTCCCCGGCTTCACCGGCCGTGAGCGCTCCATGCACCCTCCTTCGTCTCAAGGGTCCTTACCACACTGACAGTCCCTCTGGGATCCAGCACTGGGCTGTGCTTGGTTTCCACACACCACCTGGTAACAATAGACACAAGAGAGAATGAGAATGTTACTCAAGTAACAACATTGTATTACCACGTTGTTACATAGTAATTAGGTTGTTGTATGTCATAGCGGTTTGTACTATTACACAAGTGGAGTACTGTAAGTAACAGTCCATGTAATTGCAAAGCAATTACAAATATAACATGTAACAGCATGTTAATACAATGTTGTTACGACAGTAGTTACAGAGTTACTACACAGGTTTAGGGACAAAACACACATCAGCAAGGAATCCTTACACATTTATACAATAAATATACTGATAAAGGTCAGAGTATTTTCTCATATAATGGTGCTCACTGTCATCATGCAGACAAATGCATACATTTCACAGACAGAAAAATATGTCTGCAGCAAGAAGGTAATTTACGGAATAAAGAGCAATTTAATGAAGTGCAAGTGTTCAAAGCGCCAATTAGCCTTCTACTATGAGGAATTACAATGAGCTGCTGTATACTGTATAAACAGCATAATCACGAGACCTATGACATCCAAGTGTGGTGGTCTGGAAAACACATTCATATGCTCAGAAATGCATGAGATTTTCAGGTCTGTAAATCACTGTGTGAACATTGTAGATAACATTATTTTCTGCTGAAAGTATACCACGGTTCATGGACTTGTTTCAAAAGTTAAAGTTTACTCTCATTTCAAAATATGAGCTGTTGTACAACACCCAACATGGTGGGTTTTCCAACCTACGGTGTAATCGTGTGAAATCTCAGGGGTAATAAACAGCTCTAAACCAAACAGCTCACTCAGCAGGCACACAATGTTGCCAAACTAAGCACTGTCCAAAATGTCGCATTGGCAAAAAAAACAGCAGGGGGGAGGTACTGTAGGAGAGCGTCAAGAGGCAGACTCAGACAAAGGGTACAGATGCCCTGTCCAAATCCATTATAAACTGTTCCCTAAATGCACACTTAACACTTCCGCTAGGGAAGGCAGTCTGACAATACTGTAGCTCTACAGACATTGTCCAAATTCATAAAAGCCAGGACTACATGTATAAGGGTCTTGAACCCCTCACTGACTCATCTGTAATGGATCATGACAATTCCTATGATGGCAACAGCCCAAGCAGAGGCAGTAGGCACAAAGGTGAACAGTTAGCCAGAATAGCCACTCCACACTCTTGAGTTGAGAAAAGATTATGAGTGCTAATAGGATGCGTTTATTAAGGATTGCCCTCTCCATCCTGGCTCCTCTGTGATCATTTAGTGGACTGGGAGGCCAGGTGGGGCCCCACTGCAGACACCTTCAGCCCGGAGCCTCTGAGGCACACAGGCAGTTTAGGCTCAATTAAAATAATCTCTCAGAGAGATACAGCAGCTATTAGTTATATCATTCTGTCCAGAATCCACTTGAGGATTATACGTTTTATCACAGCAGCATAGGCTACCCGTTTCCCTTAACCCTCTTAACACAAAGAGGAATTAAAGTATTATTCTATATAAGCCTTACGTATATAAATGCACTTAATTGCTGATTTACAAAACAAATACAACAATATTTTTAATTAACACATTTTACAGTTGTATATGATATTCTGAGTGATCAGCCAATTTGGATAAAAAAAATAAAAAACAAAGATCCAAATAGGCTACAGTATCATCAGTTACATATCAATGACTACAGACATATTTGTAAAGGACTTGCACCAACTCAAGCGCCAAAAATCCTTTCCGGATTTGGAGTAAAGTAAGCATAATCTCTCTAAAAAAACTGGCCAGATTTCTGGCAAGGCCTCTTACGCACAATCAGGCATAAGTCTGAGGAATCAAAATAGTGCAGAGGGCAGAGAAGAGGGGAGGCCCTAACTGGTGGATAGGAGAGAGGATAGGAGAGAGGAAAGGAGAGGGGATAGGAGAGAGGATAGGAGAGAGGATAGGAGAGGGGATAGGAGAGAGGAAAGGAGAGGGGATAGGAGAGAGGAAAGGAGAGGGGATAAGAGAGAGGAAAGGAGAGGGGATAGGAGAGAGGAAAGGAGAGAGGAAAGGAGAGGGGATAGGAGAGAGGATAGGAGAGAGGATGACAAGAGGAGAGGGGATGACAAGAGGAGAGGAGGAGGGGAGAGGAGGAGGGGAGAGAGGATAGGAGAGAGGATAGGAGAGAGGATAGGAGAGAGGATAGGAGAGGGGATGACAAGAGGAGAGGAGGAGGGGATAGGAGAGGGGATGACAAGAGGAGAGGAGGAGGGGATAGGAGAGGGGATGACAAGAGGAGAGGAGGAGGGGAGAGAGGATAGGAGAGAGGATAGGAGAGAGGATAGGAGAGGGGATGACAAGAGGAGAGGAGAGGGGATAGGAGAGGGGATGACAAGAGGAGAGGAGAGGGGATAGGAGAGGGGATGACAAGAGGAGAGGAGGAGGGGAGAGTGGAGAAGAAGAGCTACAGAGCTGACAAGCAAGTGCACCTCAACAAATCCAAGAACAAACAACCAAATCAACAAACAGAATTTGTAAAGCAGAAGGGACCATGGTGCATGTCAGTGGCACCTCTCACTCCATCCATCTTTGTCTCCCTCTCTCCCCGTCTCACTAAACATACAAGAGCCTCAAGGTATTACCGTATGGTATCATTGAGTCTGAAGGTATGAAGTACTCAAGGGATGAATACAATATTTCAGCAAATAACCAGGAATGACTTAAAGCACAGTCCATTCAGCACACAATAATGCAATGCACACAATTATATGTCATGCCAAAAACACAATGTTGACATTCTTATAGTACATCTAGGCACTACTGGCTTATATATGTGCCCAACAGAAAAGCATGGCTCCTCACAATAATTATCATACTAATTACTGTTTTAAGCAAATGTGTTTTGCATTTTGATTATGGAAATAGCATGCCATTGGCATTTATTAAGTGCATATTCAAGAACTTCTAATAGCCTACTCTACAGTCTAGCCAAATAATTAAATTCCATTGCTCATCTGATATAGAGGTAAAATTAACCATTATGGCCGCGTGTCCTGGAGTCCGAAAACTAATTATGCAGTGCAGTGAACGAGAGGTTTAATTCAGGCATGAATTGCTTTGCCTCAGTGAAGCAGGGTGAAACCTATGCTTATCAATATCTTGTAATGTCAATTGAGGAAGACAATTTGAGACCTCGTAGCGTGGATCAATGAAACCAAATGAAACAGGTCGCTTAGTGTAGGTAGGCTCCCTCAACTCGTACGAACTGACACGGCCAGCAGTAAACGCGCGAGACACATGACAAGATGTGGGCGAACTGAGAAATCGAGACGGACGCCCACGTATCTCTTTCTCATTCCCTATTTTGGGAAGAGAGAACGGTTTAAGGTGGCTATTTGAGATCCCAGTAAACATGAACTCAGCAGGCGAGATGGAGAGCATCAGCTGTTGCTGAATTAATCATCATAATGCAATTTTTCCCCTCACAACTCATCCCCGACCCGGTCTTAGCTGAGGGGGAATCCCGACAGTATAGGCCTAGGCTACACTGCCATAATAACAATATGAATGAGTGAATGACACATTAAAACAGGGGCATTTGGGCATGGTGTATTATCAGAATTTAAAAAAAGAATTTTAAAATTGTGACTAATAGCTTACCCTTATCAGAAAAGATATCTGCAGGCCACTGGCCATGAAGACATTAGTTAGTAAAATGAGTGGCCTGATTAAGGTAAAGGAAATTGTTTAATCAACCATAGGCTACTTAAAACCAGGCAGCTGTTATTCTTGTCAATCAGTGATTTGATAACCAGAGTAGGCTAGGCCTATTTGACAGACACCAATTATTGTATGTCAAAGGGTGTGTCTTAAAATGACACAATAAATTAATTGTAATGCATCACTGTATCTGTGCATGCAGAGGGGCAACGAGAGCGGGCTACTGTAATAAACCTGCTGCCTGGCACACCGCCTCAGCAGCGCACCGTTCAAACAGTCCTCAAGTCAATTGATGGACTGACTCATAACGCATGTTTGTTATGAGCCCGATTCATTGGAATTGTGGAATCGTGTCTCCCGTCCGACACCTTACCATTGAATTTGTCGTGGCGCACGTTATAAGCCTTATTGTAAGCAATCTATGCTATCTTGAGGAGTGGGCTAAGACAAATTCCAGCTCCATTTATCACTAGTGACTATTGTGACTTGTGACTATTATTTCAAATTTGCATTTGGGTGTTATGTTTATAATTACAACCAATTGAAAATATACAACAAATACTAGTCACAGATGGGGCTAAGAAGAAATCATACAGTCGTCATTTGACTTCATACCTATTTCGGTCTCAACCGCTATACAATCTGCTTGCCGATCATTTATTGGCTACATACAAATGCGTATTAATTAAAGCCTACCTGGATTTGTATCCCGAATAGTTTATCTCGAGACTTCCCCTTTCCAATCGACACCCTAATTATTTTTGAAGGTAAATATCAATTTGGCGACAGTAAACGTTTAAAACCAGCACCTCCTCAGTCAAACGTGTGCTCCACTCTCGTTGAGAGAATACCCAAGGGGTGATATCGTTCTCCTCACGCACACTGCCTGGTCCCCAAGCCCGTTCAGTTCAGGCGGATCGATCAAACCGAAGAAGTGATGGCTCGCCTTTCGTCCCCCCTTGGCTTGGCGTCCTCCAGTTAGCCAGATCTTCCCTGTTTGATGGATAGTCCCGTCTCCAAACTGTCAGCGAGAAAGAGGACGTTATTTTAAGGTCGTAGCCTTGATGTGAGATGGAACGTTAGAATCCATGCAAACGGCTCTCCTGCAAGCCGAAAATATATAGAAGCGCTTGCCTCCTCCTCTCCCGTCTGCTATAGCGCAGAAATCTATAGCCTATGATGTCGGTCTTGGTAGCCTATGCCGTAAAGCTCCTTTTGCAGTGAACTCCTTTTGCAAACTTGAAAATATGGCACACCACCATTTCAAAATATACGACCGAGACTATAGTCCTACTACGTTATGACCACAGTAAGCCATTTGCACATCTTCAGCAAGATAATTTGATTTAATTGTCAAACAGACCATCGGAAATCCGAATTCTTCTGTTTATCTAGATTATTTCTCTATTTTCAGTGTATCTATTCATTTCTACGTATAACATATCCCCCTTATTCATGAGCACCGTAAGATAGCTATTCAAATAGCACATCTTAAATGAGCAATGTCTCGCGCCCCTGCCTCTCCATCCCCTTGTTTTACCAAAAGTCACACACGCGTCTACAGTTGGCCTACGTCACTATCAGCTGGGAGAGAAACCTGCACCACAAACCATGAATATTAGTATCATTGCAACGATGCAAACGGAGGAAGAGCAAATAATGCATAGGTGGTCTCAGATACAGAACATTAAAATCATTCTGCGATATATTATCTGAAACTTATCTGATGTAGTTGTAGCCTATTAGCTTCTGAACAGTTACATTGTCTCTTCATGTTAAATGCCCATATCCTGCCCTACACAATCAAAAAGAGCAATAGGCTGACCTGGCATTAGGCCTTAGAGTAATAATACACTCGTTAATTTAAAGAAATATGGAGCATTATGGTATCATGGATGAAAAGCTTATAATTTACACTGGAGAGATGGTCTAAAATCGTGACCCAGTATAACATACCAAACAGATTGAAATGAAATGCAAATCGAAATACAAAACAGAAGGAGGAAAATAACTTTACTTTACTATCATAAAATTAAATATCAGGACATACACAAGGCTCCTTCACATAAACAGGGGATTCCCTCAAATGGGGACACAGATTGGCTTTTATAGTAAAGCACTCCACTCTGCCATACCTGAAGGCAAATCTGCAATCTTAACAGCTGACACTCATTAGCAATCAATGCAAAGTGTTCCACTGGTAACATAATGTAGATACAGCCGCACAACAAGCTAACATAAATACATGGATATCAAAGTGGAGATTCGGAGAGGTCCATCAAATTAGGGTGGCAAGCACATGTGAACACACTACATGAATGAAAAGCAATTGCTAACTACCTAATGTCAGGAGAAAATAAGGTTAATCAACTGAAACAGGCACTCAAATCTTAACTTCAACATGAGCAAAACACACTGCTCTACCAAGGCATGTAAAACTGCTTTTATAGCGAGGAAGGTAATTAATGACTGATAGGATGCAGGTGTGAAGAATTGGCGCTGGCAGGTTAAAGGCGTGGCCAGAGAGCGATTGCAATTCTTGTTGGAATGACATACAGCAGTATTTTCAATTTATGGAATCAAGTGTCAGCAATCAGGGGCTTGTCGAATGAAAAAATGACAAAACACTTTTAACCCATTAGAGACAAATATCCTACCAGTAGGGTATCAATAGAAGATTTTCACTAGTAACTTTTTTTAAAGAAAAAAAGGTCGGGAAAAAAACCGTATTCTTTAGGGCTTATGCAGAACGGGAAAATCAATTGGATCCGATTTTAATTAGAGATCTCAGCACTATATTACAGAATTGTATTAGCTTGTTCAGATTGCCATGGTTGTTAAATCAAACACGCCATTCAAAAACAATCAGTTCCCTGATGGAGGGGGACAGTGAAGTGCCAATCTGGTTAGGTGATCCCTCCCTCTCGTGCCCCTCCTCCTCCCATTCATCCTCTGGTGGATAGAGGAAGGCTTTAATTAGCACCGAGAAAAATGGCTGGTTGTTTTAATGAAGTTTCTTATCTTCCTTGGAGAGGACGGAGACAGAAAATGTGATGGTCGGTTTGCTCTTCGGGATCTTCATGGATCTCATACCTGCACTGCTCAGCATCGTGCGATTGGAATTCAATGCAGTCTCTTGCCTCTCTCATCAAACTCATCCATGCGTGAAGTGATGATTAATGGATTATACCTGTAATCAACACACCAGGCGTGCTACCTAGCAATTCACTGAGACAGCAGACGGGCCTGGCAGCCATAGTTATGGATCGGGTCGGCTGTAGTCAGTGATCCTGTGAAACAGGACTTAACTCAGGTCCACCCTTTATTTTCCTTTATTCACTGTATTCTTCCCTTTTTTTTTCTACCATTGTCTACTGGCTGTTGGTTGCAGCCTGCATCAGTTCCATTAGAACGTCTGGCATGCAGAATAGAATTCAGAGCAGGGAGCTTCCGGACAGCACACTGGAGCGAGTGTGAGGGAATAATGCTGAACTTGCACTTTGTAATTTGTGTTTTCCAGCTCATGCTGGGCTCTATCCTCTGCACATGCTAATACTTTGTAAAGATGCAGCCATTCCATTCCATCTTGTTCCAAGCCACTGCCATCCATCTGATTGGCAGAAGGGGAGGCCACAATGGTGACAGTCACAGTGGGGCTGTCTGGTTTCACTAAAATCACCTGTGGGTGGTGTTCGCTGACTGCTGCCCTGTAATGCATACTGATGTTGTGAATTTAGACAGATAAACAGCCAACCCACATCCTGTACTGCACACTTCCAGAGCCTTCCCCCATCAACCGGTGGCAGGAACTCAAATCAAAGTTTATTATGCACAGGATACAGCAGATCTGAGGACAAATTTGAGGACTTAGACTTGGTATTCATGATTTGAGACTTGAGACAGATTACTCGAAAGGACATTTTTAAAAAGCCAATTCACAGAAATTGAACTTCAATATGTGAAATGGCAAATTCCATATCTGATTTTCTTACCTGGGCTTCTGACTTATGCTGTTAATATTTTGAACAGACTTCCTGATTGAATCCTAGCTATAGTGTCTGCAGTTCCAGGGTTAATATTAATCTAATTTGATTGTTGTATTAAAAGATTCTAGATTTGTACTAGATTTCTAATGATTTAACTATGCAACGAAGATCATAATGTGGGCTAAATCTTTTTTTTTCTCCCTCTTCTGTTTACTGTCTACAGATATGAAGAGTACATCCATACCAAAGCCTCCAATCTCCCAATTCATCAAATCGAGGACTGTGCAGCTATACAACTGCAACGACCACCAGCAGAAAACCATTACAACCTCATTACCTCAGACCTCATTATAAATTGCAACATGCCATTGTCCATCATTGAACATCAAAGCTTTCATCACTTTTTGTCAACAGTGGACAACAAGTACTCTCCAGTGAGTCGAAAAACAATTACTTCAAAGCTTGACAGTCTGGTGGCAGATAGGCAAATGAAGCTGAAAAATGAACTAGCAATGGTAGATAATGTGCCAGTGACTGTAGACATATGGTCAGACTGCAGCATACTGGATCAACATCGAAGATGACAGTCTTCAGCTGAAATCCCAGTTGCCTGCATGCAACCGCTTCAAAGGTTCCCATATAGGGGAAAGAATTTGTGAAGAGTTTGAGCAAATATGTGAAGAGTACCACATCAAGAAAAAGGTTGACCACAACATCTGTGACGAGAAACATGAAAAGAGTGTTCACTACATGTGACAAGACAGGGAGATGAAGAAGATGACCTTGATGATTCTGACAGTGGAAGAGAGAGGGTTGAAAATTCCTTGAGCGCAAAAACCCAGACAAGACTTCAATGTTTTGCACACACTCTTCAATTGGTTATAGCAGATGGCCTTAAAGAGACTAAATTAGTCAGTGCAGCTCTCGCCAAAGCTTCCAGGTTGAGCTCCTTCCTCCCCTCTTTGTTCAAGGTGGTGGTAAGAGTTATGGCAGTCCCTGCATCAAGTGCACCTGTTGAACGTGTGTTCAGCCATGGGGGGGGTGGTAATGCGACCCCCATCGCTCACAACTGAGCGACAAAGTGCTATCAAATTATTTTTTTTTGCAAATGCTACGCATTGTAAGTGGCTATTCACCTTTATGTTTCTAGGCAGCAAGATCGCTACCAGCTTGCCGCTAGCTAGTGTGGCTATGGACAGGACAAAATAAGATGAATAGCATGTCCCATAAAAGTCAGGCATGCTTGAAGAATGCCATTTAGTGGCATACTAAAACCATTATACTTGAATAGTTTGAATAAGTTTTCATGGTTTGATGTAATGTCAGTATTTAGTGGCATACTAAAACCATTATACTTGGTTATATAGTGTGAATAGTGTGATATAATGTTTACATTTTAGGCTATATATATTTAGTTTTTTAATTATTTTTATAGACTTGTTTTTATTTTATACACTATTCAGTTGTATTTGGCTTTCATGCAATACTTTTTTGTGCACAGAAACAGTTAAGTAGGAAAACAATGACGGTGTCATATGAGAAGCACCTTAGACAGATGCGCTAATAGGCCATGGAGAAATGGTGTAACCCTCCCGAAGGGGAGCCAGGGCAGGAGGCTTAACATTGTGATGTACATTTTTTGTGTTGTACTTCTGTTTTCACTTTAGAGCTATAATTTCAGAGCCCCACTCTCCATTGTTGTTCATTTAGGAGGCTTGTTATTTATAGCCACAAAATGTAACATATCAGTAAGATTTATAAGGTATAAGCAGGCTGCGACAGTTTTCATTAATGTTGAAAATAAAACTCAACTTTTCATGACCACTGTCTTTTAACTGATTTAAATGTGGAAACTGGGGTAGACCATCAGAATTTCGTATTGCTTGACCTGAGCAATGACTTGACTTGACTTGCTTGATTCTCACCACAGTAACTTGGGACTTGCTTGAGACTTGCACATGTGACTTACTCCCATCTCTGAAACAGTACAATGAAATGCTTTTGAGAAGCAACCTCCTGAAATACAAGGATATGAATAAAATATAACAGTAATAGCAATACAATACACAATATACAATCAATAGTAACAGTGAGACAATAAGTGTAGCCTTGGGTGAAATACATACAGATATAAATAAACAGCAATGATGGAAGTGTGTGTGCATGTGTAAGTGGTGTGCAGTGGTGAGTGCAAAATACTCTAGAGCAGGTGAGCAGCAGGTAGTGCAGCTGGGGGCAGAGTGGTATATTGGGGGTATCAGTTCAAGAGTCTTATGGCTTGAAGGTAGAAGCTGTTTTGTAACCTGTTGGTCTGGAACCGTTCGCCAGATGGTATCAAGAAGAACAGGGCATAACAGGGATGGCTGCGGTCTTCCATGATCTTCCGGGCCTTCCTCAGACACCTCTTTGAGTAGATGTCCTGTACGGCTGGGAGCTCGCTCCTGATGATGTACTGTGCCATTTTCACCAGCCACTGTAGAGCCTTGCGGTCATGGGAGGTGCAGTTGCCATACCAGGCAATGATGCAGCCAGACAGTATGCTCTCGATGGTGCACCTATAGAAGTTGGTGAGGATCTGAGGGTTCATGCCAAATTTCCTCAGCCGCATGAAGAAGAACAGGCGCTGGCTCGCCGTCTTGATCACTGTGCCGATGTGATGGGCCCACGTGTGTCAAACACAGAGCAAAGGTGCATGTCCTGTGGGTGTTGTCAGTTTGAGAAAAGGCTTCAGGATTTGGCAGGATTGTGATACACCAAGGTGCTGACACAGTTACTTCATTTTAATTGTTTCCCCTTAGGGAAATTTGTCTCGCATCTCACTTCAAAGTAAGCTCAGGCATTACATTCAGTGACAATACACCATACAAGACAGGGCATTATATACATTGCAGACTAGAGGGATGTAGGGGCCTGGGCTATTCTTTTATGCCATGTAAGCTTTGTTTTGTACCTTCACGACAGACCTTTATATGAAAGCACACCATATGGCCCAGAATTTGGCAGGCAAACATTGGCCATGAATCACTGGTATCACAATTAGTAACACATACCAGCATATTACGTAACACCTACTGCACACTTTCACATCAGATGGACAGATGAGACTATTCTATGTTAGTGGATATGCATATGTTGAAGTCCTCTTAGAGACCTAATCCAAACAGGTGAGGATTGGTCTTCCTCAGAGAGAGCCCGTTTTGCTGTAATGGCCATTGGTGTTGAGCATGTTTAGTGCTTCACTGGTCTGGAATGCAGCTGCAGAGGAAATGGAGAAGGGTGAGACAGGGATAACCCACACTGACTCCATTACATCAGAGGGAGCGTGCAGAAGGGTTGTGAGGCTACTAGATTCAAGACTACAGTAGAAGGCATCAAGACAGAGATTAAGCTCCTTTACCGTCCCCAGACCTCAGCCTATTGTGTTGAATGAAGAGAGAGAGAGGGAGAGAGGGAAGGAGGAAGGGAGGGAGGGAGAGTTAGATCAAGATTAAGGTCAGTTTATTTGAAAGTCTTTCCATCTGACCACCCAGTCATCAAAAGGGTCTCATATTGTGTGTCAGCGTGCGCCTCTGCCGCCCCGCCCCTCTGCCCAGAGCCACGTCGCCATGGCAACGCGTGGCCCTGGCTCGGTCCTGGGGAGAGTGGAAGTGACGGGGGCGATATGTGTGCGTTCCGTCTGCCTCATTATGTGGGGAATGAAGTGAAACAGCCAGGGGGTGCATTTGTTCTGCGTGGACTCCCCCTCAGCTGCCAAGCGTTGGGCTATTTATAGAAATGGAATGAAAAAAAAATAAACTAAATAAACTAAACAGAAGGGCCATTTCTCTACTCGGTCTCTCGATAAACGGACCTTTTCTTTGTCACTGCAACTGTTTGAGTATGAGGATGTGGCTTGGCCATTGTACTGTTGGAGAGCGGTGCTCCTCTCCACAGTGTATCCTCTTACAGAAAGGGATGCATGGGGCCGTGGGCAAATCCAGTGTCAGACAATGCCAATGACTATAGCAGAGATTCTGTTCTCTCCACAAACAAACAACTCAAGGATGAGATGGAAAAGGTTCAGTGTGTCACTTCTGTCTGAGCTGGCTTTTTGATGAAATACAGTATGCATTATTCTGACTTCCTAAGCAAAAGCCTTTTGACACCAGACAGCTATAAGTGTATACTTTGTCTCAGAAGCAGAGTAGAACACAGGTAGATTGGTAAATAATTTGTGAAGGGAGATAGGGGGGGGGGCAAACTGTTACAGTGTTTCCACAGAAGGGCTAGACCCGCAGCAGTTAAAATGTAGAGAACAAACTTGGCTCTCGCCTCTCAAACTTAATTAGCTCTCCCGGTCTCAGAACGACACAGTAAATATTGAATTTGATTTCTTCTTTTCTTAGCCTTGTCTTATCAATATTTGATGTAGTTTTCTTGCATTTTGCAATGAAACATTTAAGAGCACGTGATGGGGCGGAACTTCTTGAATCGGGCCCCCATTCATGCATCCTGTCCAGGGGTGGAAAGAGTACTGAAATATCCTACCCAAGTAGAAGTACTGTTACTTCTGTGAAATTTCACTCAAGTAAAAGTACTACAAAACAACTTAAGTGAGAGTATTAAAAAAGTAGCTTATTAAAAACATACTTCAGTAAAAGTAATTTGTGTTTTTTTCAAAATGTGTTTCTTTCAAAAATGAAAGTGCTTTGATTATTGTATTTCATCATCAATATTAAACCTTATGACCGACCATCATTCAAATGTCATTTGGACCAATACAGACAATGCTTCTCTAAGCTTCTCTATGATTATGACTCCATCACTGCCGAGCCCTCTTGAAGTGTTGAGTTCCATCTGAACGAAGAAATGAAATGACTAATTAAAATATGTACGACTGATAGACTGGTTGAAGCATGGCAGATGCTGACAGGGTCAGAAGAGACTGGACTAGAGGAAGAGCAGACTGAGGCATGGCTTCTTGGGGACACCAGGACAAGAGCTGGAAAACGTTATGCCACTGGTTAAGCCATTTTTTTTCTCTTTCTTTTTAAGTCTGAGATTTGATTTTGCTGGAGTGAACAGCTTGACATCATCTCCTCTTGACAGCCAAAAGTCAATTCTCTCCAGCAGAGAAACAGGATTAAGTCAAAGCTGAAGCCAAGTCCAAAAAAATCCCCTCCACTTGTTTGCCAAAAAAATCCATGCACCTCTCTGCAGAAGAAGTTGAGCAGATAAGAATCCTACCACTCCACACAATGACAAGGGAGGGGGAAAACCCACACAACAGGCATACACATTTCGGAAGCTTGAATCTCTATTACAAAAGACACACAGCATATGCAGACGTTACCCTGCAATGGGACATGGCAAAGCCATTGTCAAAATGGATCGTCATCCCACTATTGCTGTGCAGTGGAATGGTCCTGCTGTAAGAACTGAGGCTCAGTGACAGTTGCTTTCCATCTCAGAAAGCTACACTACTAGATATGTAATCTACATTCACATCATCGTATAATAAAGTGTTTCTTGAATTAATAATTCAGATGAGCAAAAGGCCACCTTGTCATCATACTCTCTCCTCTTCTTTCGTATTTGGTTCATACTCTCCACTCTTCCTTGGTTTGGCAAAGCCTAGTCACTGCAGCATTTTTGATACACAGTAAATTAACTTAAAACACAGCCTAGAGGTTGTCCACGGAGCGTACAGAATACGTGTGCATGATTCACTAGGATTACAGATTCTCCAGTGTACTATTTGGGTGTTCTCCGGCAGCCTAGGCCAGGTCACCTGTTCGTACAAAACAATCAACATTCCTACGTTTTGCCTATGTTGTTATTTCTGGAATGACATCACTTGATTGCTACTTTGCCATACAATGGATTACAAGGGATTGTCATTGGTGGCCTAATGCTGTGACCAATAACAATTCAGAGGGGTAGATCCAGATGTGTACAAGCCGTGTTTAAAACATAATCCTCACATATTAAGCTGTGCCATTGTTATCATCCCCAATGGAGCTCTTGGCAACAGTTGTTAGGATTGTCACAGTATTAGACGGGAAATACTAGTTTCTTGCTCGAGTGCTGTGTTCTGTCTATGCATTTTGAAGTGTAATGTGTATGAATGTAAGATCAGCACGAGGGCTATGTACTTTATGTTTGTCGAACAACATAGCAAAAGGTAGAAATATTAAAACAATACAAATAATAAATCAAAACAAAATGTCTGCCACGGCAAAATCATAACAGTCAGTGAGATAGATGTCCATGCTCCATCAAACAGTAAACAAAAGAAAACAAATGAGTCTGTGAAAAAAAATGAATGTGTGCTTAGAGCAATAGTATGAGGCTGATGGGCCTCATGTTGTCGGCATAGCCAGGTATATCATCTCCTTTATTGCACCCCCATCACCACTATGAGTCATCAACTCTCTGTTCTCATTGCCTGATCCAAATAGCATACTTTACACTGTAGTGGTTGTTATGCAACGATGACAGAGAGAGAGAGAGAAAGAGTATACTTATCTAACAAATATGCCAATGTAATTTTCCTGATTGGTTAGCCAGCCTATGCATGAATGTATTAAGGCAAAATGAAAGAATATAGACCACATAACTGTAACATCACAGTTAATATTCTCCTGGTAGGGTATATTCACACCCATGCCCAAATCTGCCACCCAGTGGTCACATTTCACCACAACCTGATGTCACACGGTCAGTTTCCCAGGTAGATCAAGGGTAGTCGGTGGAAATGTGATGAGTAAACATCTGTGATCTGCTGTTGAAGTAAAAAGTATTTGCACAACCAATTTCAAGCATATTTCAAAAACATCGAATGTTTATATTGAAGAACAGATATCACAACATGTTTTACTTACAAACTGAACTGTACTGTTTCACAGACTTAGGTGTACCATATGAATTCTGCCCATACGTTCACAATTCACATTTTAAAATCCAAGCCTCAAAAGTGAAAGATCGATTAGCCTTGAAGTGCTCATCATGATTGGCCCTGTGATGCTGTAAAAGTGTCTCCACTCTTGCCCAGTCTCATCTTGCTGCAAGCAGCCATCAGGAGAAATCTGTGGCCATCATGCCCCCTTGCTCTGCCTGGCCCGCTGTTGCTCCTGGTATTCCTTAGAGTCCTCCCAGGGACGAGGTCCTCGGATGTTCTTCCAGTCCTCCAAGTTCACCTCTCTCATCTTCTGTTGGGACAAAATGGGCAACAGCACAACAGTATTTTAGTATAAACATAGCACAAATCTCAGACTGTCCAATCTCCCCTCTAAGCCCCCCCCCCTCTGTACCTCATACTCATCTTGCAGGATGACAGACTGCCTCTGGGTATTCACTTTGACCTCCAGTGAAGGGTCCAGCTGAGAAAGAGAGAGCAGAGGAAGCTTCACATGCAAAAACTTGATACTTCATACTGCTTGATTAATTTGGTATTTAGAGTTGTGAGCAAATCGGTGAGTCAGATCATTGACGTTTCTCCCCGGGGGTACGATGACAGAGCTAGGACAAAATCAGTTCTCAACTAACCCCATTCAGGGTCACTTCAGACCTCAGAGAGGTCAGGACAACAGCAAGCAGCAAGGAGAAAATACCAAAGCAGGGAAGACAGAGATTTTTACTCAAGCAGGAAGGGAGAGAGGGAAAGAGAGAGGGGGGGGGGGGGGAGTGAGGGAAGATGAGAAAAGCAAGTAAGCTCACAACTCTTGACTCTGAAAATGAGGGACCCCTCCAGGCAGTATCTTCCCCTCCTCTTCTTCATGTATTATTTCTTTAATGTATAAATCATGACATCTGCAGAAGCGAGAGGTAGTTGGCGAGTCAGGCCCAGAAGCTTCCGTGATATGGATGAGCACCCCAGACTTTTTCTTACCACCCAAGTAAACCTTTTTCCTACCCAAAGAGAATAGTAGACAATTTGCCCTGTTTCCCTCCCTGTAAAAGAATTCTGCTTGATTTCAGATATCATCTGGTTGAGCAAAACTGTCAGCTTTCCAAGTCAGATGGGTTGGGAACAAGAGGCATGGAGAGAAGGAGTTTCCTTTAGCTGTAGTTTCTTTACTGAAGATGATTTAGAAACAGAGAAAGGTCAAAATTTTACTTCAACATGCAGCATTTTAAAGGGGAATCTGGGATCTGGGATTCAAACAACAACAACAAAGTGGTCTCCCCACCACTGTTTTGGTAAACAGCTGGAGATATTTAACCACTCTCAAATTCATAGACAGATTGTTATGGATGCAAAGATTGACCATCCATGGGATCAGAATTATGTGTTTTGAAGGTATACAGTGTTTGTTTAGACATACTGTACAGTGGAGTAAAATAAGCCTGTATGTTGGGTTCTGATGGGGTATGACAGTTGAACTAAGCTCATGAGGCATTTATATGTTATATTCTTCAAGAATCAATAGCTAAATATCATAGAGTCCCAAAATGGATGTACCAATCCCAGATTGCCTCTTTAACAGAAATCAGCCACATCGAACCCATTTACCAAATGATGCCGATTGGTCTAAGCAGAGCTGCAAATTGAATCCTACTGCCTATGTCACGTTTAATTAGCAAATGAGACACAACCGTTAGTGTCTTAGTTGCTTTTCAATCAATCAAATTTAATTTGTATAGTGCCTTTTACAAAGCATTTTAACCTCTTAACAAACCCTGGTGCTAAATCCCCAAAAGAGCAGGCTAAGTGCAACAGATTCAGAGGCCAAAAAAAAATAGACTCAGAGGCTAGAAAGTTGGATGAAACCTTGAGAGGAACCCTTGAGGGGAGCCCATCCTTGTCTGGGGGCAAGATGGATTCATTGAGGAAGAACACAACTGGGTCATGCAGTGACTTAATTCTCAGACAGTGGCTAAAAAAACGTAAGTAGGTCGATGTCTCAGAGGGAAATGGATGGAATCTGGTTAGGTAACGTTAAATATGGCAGTTGAAGGAACTGTTACCGTAACATAGATGCACTCCGACATCTGTTTAGCCTTTACACACTCTATATTATTTAACAAACAAACACACACTGAAACAAGCACAGTCTCACACGCACACACAAGCACAGTCTCACACGCACACACAGAGGCAGTGACTGAAACACAGGGTTAAGAGTAAGACTGGAGCATGGGAAGGGTGTATCTGCCCCAGGCTTCCTCAGGGAAGAGGGGGCAGTGAGGGGGCAGCTGCATTGAACAGACAGGCTCATTGCCAGCTCATATGGACAGTAATAGGAAGAGAAGTCCTGCCATCTGGCACCCACCCAGATGACATGCATGCATCATTTCTCACGATAACATTGTAAAAAAAAATAAAAAAAATCAGCCATCCCACATCACAAACTTGTGAGATTACGGTGTAATAGGGCTCTTAATAAATGACCTACTGTAATTTATTCCGTGCCAAGTGAGCAAATCTTGTTCTGCAGATTAGACAACAGTTTCATGATGTAATGTAAAGAGCAGTGTTTGTTATCTGAGGGGTATGGGCTCTATTTTCGGCTGGGCATGAACATGTAATATTTCTAGCCTACTTCGTTTATTAATGCCCTAGGCAAGAAATGCATAGTTTATGAAAGCTTCACGAATTCTCAACATTATCGGCTCAATCTTGCAGGAGGTTATGTTCATTAGCCTATTGTATTGCAAATGGGAGCCTAGTGACTTGATACTAGATAACACTAATTATTCATTTATTCATCTAAAGCCAGCCTTTTTACGCTACCGCCGGCCAACACGAACGCCGACCGACATGAAGACGAAACTTGCAACATTATTTTTGAAACGCCCCCTAGCCTGAGCGATAGCCATAACGCTTAGATTGGGTTGTTAAAATATAGCCCTGTGTGTTATAGTAGGTACTTGGCATGTTTGTCAGCAATTTCTAGCATGTGCACATAAGACTGATGTGCTTGTGATGTCCATAAGGGCAACGTGTTCCTAGAGGGCAGCACTCATACACTACAGTGTGCTATCTTTACACCAAATAGGTTGCAGTGCACCTGCGTCGTGACACTTGCAGTTGCAATTCTCTCTCTAAACACAAGGTGGAGCTGTTGTACACTCTCAGACATGATGTTTCAAAATACAGCATGCATCAAGTCATCAGTCAAGTGGTTCAGACACACCCCTTGAATAAACAAATATAGTATACTACACCCTACTGTAGCCAGCAGAAGGAAGTTGTGCAAGTTTGTTCAAGTCTGACATTATAGACGTGGTTCCGCAAATCTGTACCCACAGAAAATAAACATTAAAATAAATCAAATACTGGCTTCATTTAAAATAAATCTCCCCCAAATATCACAATTTGCTCTCTATGACCTCACAAAAACTGTTCACATGATTTAGTTACTGTACCTTTTTTCTGATTTTCTGAGCATCATATCGAATCTGTGTGAACTCCTTGAGTCCGAATGAACCTCCCACAATCAGCAACTTCAAGAGAATCCAGAATATGTGGGTTAGTTTCATAATGATGTTGTATAAGCATTGCCATCAAATACTATAAGGTACACTAAATAGTCCAAAACATGGGCTGGTTGGGGATCAGGTGATCCAACACAAAACACAGCTCTTGTAATAGGATGCAATACAATCAACAGGTCCCCACAACTATTGAAAGATGAACATGTACAGTATTTCATGACTGAGGGAATCTCATTAGGGCTTTTGGCTGGCTGACAACATCATGGTGACACCAGGATATATAGCCTAACTATTCTATTAAGCAGAGCACACGGTGTGTGAGATTGAGAACTAGCTGACAGCTGCAGAACCAACACCATAATGTTACTGTATCATGAAAAGCCTACCCAGATTGTTCGAGCTCCAAATCAGGAATGTCACACGACACACCATTATCATCATGGATGGGTCCTTATTTTGACAGCTTGCTAATGCTAAACCTCAGCTGCCTTCATCGTTGAACTACCTCAATGTCATCCAACTGTATTGTTAAAATGAATGCTACGGCCAAGAAATAGCAACTATATTACACGTTGCCTCAATCTGCTTTTTTCTCACAGTCGGACTTTTGTGTGTCTGTTAGTTTGAATTGGTGCAGTTTGTGCAAATGTATCTGGCCAACACATTAGCTAGCTAACTGTTATGTTAGCTGGTACGACTAGGCTAACTAAGCTCGCTAACTTTGTTACTGAGCTTCCTCTAAGAAAAAGTGCAAGATATAATCAAACACACGGCTTACCAGCATAGGAATACCATACTTCACTGTTTTGTTTTTCTGCAATGCTTTAAAGCTCAACATGATTCTTCAACCATGATACACTAGCGTCGCTACTATTACAACCCCATGTTAAAAATGTTCATTTGACAGTCGGAGTCGGTAGATGTTCGGTGTGGGACACGCTTCCGGTATAGTTCCTACCTTCTATATTTCCCTAGTATTTGATGAACTCAAAGTATATGTTCCGCATATGAACATGGGTTTGTGACACAATGACCAAAAGTTTAAAAACTTCCTTTAAATATTTCTACAGTGGTGACAAATACTTAACCTTTGATTATGTGATGCATTGTCGTGTTATTTCAGCTATTAAAAAAATAAAACAATATTTTATGTTCAACCGCCAGCGAACCGTTTTTAATATGATCTGACAGTGACATGTTTCACTCCTCTGTGCCTTGTCTTCCATGGTTGTTCATTACCTTACCTGAAGACATATGATCTTGACAGCAGAACTCCCAACAAAATACCTGAGGTATACCACCAGTCTCTGATTCCATTGTTCCTCACATTGGCAGAAAATGAGTAGCTCAAAAGAGAAGGCTACATTAATGATTTTTTTAAACACAGGGCACATGAAATACCCAAAGAGCAGAATATCACTTAATATTTTCCCTTTACTGTGAGTCTGTGACCATCAATTCATCAAGTGAGAGTGCTGTAGTCTGTTGTGCAAAATATCATTACCAATGGTCTTGACATTGAATAATATACTATACTATACCTGATAAACTCCTCAATTTTGAAGTATCACATAATTACCTCAAACATTTCTTCCTTAGATGCACAATAAAGAACAGGAGTTAAGATGAACAGAAGTAAAAGAGCAAGTATGCGATTTTTATTTCTTTCAATTTTATTTCTTTTTTAATCAGGTGAAGAAAAATACCTTTTTGTTCTGTATAATAAAATATGTTAACTTTATTCATTTTATGAAGAAAACAATAACAACAAGAAAATAAAAACAGAAAGAATGTTTCTCTCCCTCTTTGTAAACCTGGAGAGTTGCTGCATTGCACCGGAAGCAAATACAACAGAGACAGAGTGTGAGGGAGTGGCAAGGGGCTGGAGGTCGGATGGGGGAGGGGGAGGGGATGCAAAAGAGGGGAGCAGACAGAGGATTATGACAAAAAGATAAGGCCAGAGACATACAAAAATGTTTCAGCTTTGCAGAGCAGGGCTGCGGTGATGGGGCAGTTGAAGGATCTGGCTGTGGTGAGAGCAGGTAGGCTGGTGGTCCCAGGTCAGGACGTTGGTAATAGGGGGTTCAGAGGTCACTCTCTCCATAGAGTGCGGTGGAGAAAGACATATAGTCAAGGGCACCAGGCACAGCGTCGGGGCCAGAGTAGGGGGCCATGCGGGCGATACAGTATTCAGCTTGGTCAGGGGGCAACTCCCGACGAAGCTCATCTGCAAGGATGTAGTTCTGGTGGGATGAGAAGGGAAGAATAATGAGGATTGAATGTTTGATTATGATGTCAGAGAGTTCATTAAAAAGCTCAGAGTGAAAGAATTTACATATTGTGCCGTTTGCTTTTAATGTATAGCTTTACACAGCTACCATAGCTTTTACTGAATTTTTTACTGAATATTGTAGAATTGTATGTCTTTCTTTATCTATTCTCTGATACTGTGAGATGTTTTACTTGAGTACAGTATGTGGTAGGAATACCTTGTCCCCAGCCAGGACTTTGAATGAGGCCATGACTTGGTCGGCAGTGTCTGTATCAGCTGTCTCACGGGACATAAAGTCGATGAAGGCCTGGAACGTGATAACACCCAGCCGGTTGGGGTCCACTATGCTCATAATGCGGGAGAACTCTGATTCACCCTAAAGGAAAAAGAACAGAGCTGTAAAACTCTATCACCATGGAGACAATTGCCAGAGCAACCGGCAAACACACAGCAGGCATACGACGTATGAAGCTTTCACATAAGGGAAACATGATGCACAAACTAGAATGATATGCAGTACATACATACAATATATTATTATTATGAATATTGTGAAAGTAGTATCAATAACAATATCTAAACTGTATGTCAGTTCTGAGTATATTCAGTAGTCCATAATGCTAATCGCCACATGGGGATTCTAGATGTCCATAGCAACCCTTCTGATCGGTGAACCATTTGTTTTCTATTCAATGTAGCCTGATCTTGAAGAGGCAAGTGATGTAACAGGGATGTATTTTCCCTTTAGGTCACAGTAGAACACAATGACGTTAATGTTCTATGCTGAGAAGTCATTCTCATTGTAATTTACTGTAAATGGGTACCTGTATGTTCCTGACATATTTGATACTGGAAAACTGGCGACTTATAAAACATCAATGGCTTGCACAATTATCCCTTGTCTCATTTTACTCCTACTGTTTCCTATGGTCATGAGCAGCACTCTTATTTACATCTACATTACCCAGATTCTTGTACAATCGCTGGGAAACATCATCTTCTTTGTTGAGAGGGCACATACTGTATGATACATTCATAGGTCTTCAGTTCAATTGAGCATTACGGTAGTAACACACAGGAGTGTACTTGAGGCTTTACCAGGTTGTAACCCATGGAGATAAGGCAGGTTTTGAAGTCTTCAGCATCCATCATTCCTGTTCTCTTCTATAGGGTTCAGCGAGGCACAAAGGAAACATAGAGGTTCGCAGGAAGGGGATATTGAAGGGAGGGGGTAGATCAGGGAGATTGGAGGAAATCAAGAAAGCAAAAGAAGGAACGCCACAGGTATCCAGGAAAGAATTTGGCAAGATAACAGGAGTAAATGTACATAGGAGGATTAAAAAGAGGCAAGTAAGAAGGGGATAGAGGGGGGTGTACAGAGGAAAGTACAAAACAAAAAGAAAACAACATTGTTAAACCTGGTTCCTCACTGGGTGAGGCTGTGGTAAGTACCTGTGCATCGTTGGCGATATCGAAGCCGAGGCTGATCAGGCAGGCCTTGAACTCCTCAGCGCCCAGAGTGCCCGAGTGGTCCTGGGGGTGGGGGGCCAGTGCCAGGTGGGCGTCGGGGGCCACAGGGCATGCAGCGCACACACGGGGGGGTTTCAGTGAGGGGGCAGTGAAGTGGGCAGGTCGATAGGGGGAGGGGAGGGAGTGTGTCATGCAGAGGGGAGGGACAGGAGTGGGGGAAGGGGGGGGGGGGATCATGCACAAGAGAACAACAGAGAACACAGTGCACAAACGTTAGGACCTTGCAGGTGGAGGTGGGCACACGTTGGCAGCATCGCTGCCATGCTGTGCCAGGGCATTCAGAGGCGTTAATGTGCAGTGTGGCAGGCAGACTACAGGGCCTTGTGGTGGTGAGGGGTTATTCACATCATCGATGGTACATATCCTTCCCTAGTTATCCAATAGACCATATCAGAGAGAAAACCTCAACGCCTCATCCCCGTTAAAAAGACCTAAATGCTGCCTCGGGACCTAGTGCAGGGGCATAATATAACAGATATGAAATATCGATAAAAACAGTGCTAGCTCAGCTATATACAGGGGGGGGGGGGGGGGGGGGAGCTGGTGGGGAGGAGCTGGGGAGTGGGGGGGGGGGTTGAGCTAAATAAAAACTAATCCATAATTGGTGTTGTTCCTGACACTCTGAGCTCTTAATGTAAACACTGCTCCCTGGGGACTGGGTGAGCACACAGGGGGTTGCAGGTAGTTCGGGAGAGTGTGCTGAGGTTTGCACTCATCAATGGAGAATACTTATATGTGTATACATCTACAATGGCTGTACACTTCACTTGATAAGTTTAACGCCACTAAATCACTTAGTTAAGTTAGCAAACCGTTTCTGTCGTTCAAAAAGGATCATGAGTAAACTACATGATACCCAGAGACACACATACAAATACTCCAGAACTCATCTTGTTGAAGGATTCATCTGCCCTGTTAGTCACACTATGGTCAGTGTGACAGTATAAACACGGTCTAAAGACCCACAACAAACTATTCTCACCTCAACCTCCTTGCTTTGCTGATGATGTTGTCTAAATGTGCAGAAAATACACTCATATATCAATTATGAGAAGACCTCATCCCTGTATGTAATTATACAACTGTCGACTATATATAATATATTCCAGTGAAAACACAAAAACTGTCTAGACCCAGACACCACTTGTCATTATCCTTGTCCTCTTTTCCCTGTGAAACTGACCCTGTCGAAGTGGTTGAAGGAGGCCCGGAACTCGTTCATCTGCTCCTGGCTAATGCCCTTGGCATCTCGCGTCAACACCTGGTTCTCAATCTCATTGATGGTGCGGGCGATGGTGGTGAGGAGCTGCTCCCACCCCACCCGGATGTGCTGTGGAGAAAATGGGGGTAGGGGGAGAGAAAGAGTGGTGAGGGAAAGGTGAAAAAGATGACAGGAATCCAAATGTAAAGAATCCCCAAATTTTCCCCAAACATGCTGAATATTGCTTGTTTGTACAACGCAGCATTGCCTTACCTCCATAGTATAGTTGGTGTGCTTGTTGTCGAAGATGAGAACTTCCTGAATAAGCTGGTGGTCTCCCTCCAGCTGGTCGATCTTTGGCTTGTAGTTGATGATGCTCTTTTCATACTGGCGCAGGTGTGTCAACTGGTCCTCCAGTGTTCCATGCATCTCAATGGAAATACGGCCAATCTCCTGCAGGGGGGGGGGGGGGGGGGGGTCATTACAACCAACTGGGTGGGCTGGAGTGTATATTTGTGATAATACTGGCATGACAATAAACCCAAAACACCTGAGCCCTGAAACAAGGCTGACAGAGGTGATCATGATGACACAATGCTATGTCTGATCATCATCATCATGAGCCCTAAATGGGCCAGTGGTGTCTCTGCCAGGGAGTTTTCTAATGGTCATATCTGCCTGGGCCCACCTCCATCTTGGTCTGGATCCAGGGTCCAATGACGTTGGCCTGGTTGGCAAACTGTCTGCGCAGACGCTCATTGTTCTGCTGTCGAGCGTGCTCCTCGATCAGGGCCTGGTCGCGTGCGGGCACCAGCTGTCTGACCTAGCGGGGAGTGAGGGAAAAGTGGTTAAAACGTATATATAGTTGATATACTATGTCAGGCCTATAAGGCAAATACAGTAATGAAGGAAGATAAGGTGAAAAGTGGAGGAGCTAAGACAATAAGGCAATGTTAACGGAGGAGTCAATACAGTCTGAGAGTCCCAGTACTGCACTATATGTCTGTATATATTTGATTGGATTGTATGTATTGTAGCATTTTTTCCAGACACCAAAAGCGATTTACATTGTATGGGGATATTTGAACCCACTGTTACCTTGTCCCATTTGGCGTTAATCTCCTGGGGGTTGATGGTGGTGTAGGGGTTGGTGCCTGCCATGTTAACATGGTAGGTCTGCACAATCTTGGCAATCTCATTGTGGATACCCAGAATGGTCTGGCGCTCCTTGTCCGCCTCTGGGAGTGTGGCTTTGAACTGCTCATGGGCTGTGCTTAGTCCCTGAAACGCACACAAACACACACACACACACACAAACAACATCAAAACATGAAAGTGATTTTGTGTAACATATAGATTTTCTCAATTAATTGAATGCACTTTGTAAAGCGCTTTACAAATTCAATTAATTATTATTATTATTTATACGGCAAGAGCCCTGCCCAAGCTAACCTGTATCTCCTCTATGGTGTGGACGATGAAGGTATCCTGTAGGTCCTCCATGGCTCCTTCCATCCAGTTGTTGAATGGGGCTGCTCGTTTGGCAAACTCAAGATATAATTGGTCAATAGTCTCCAGCAGCTTCTCGGTTCTCTGTTTCACACAAAGACAACACAACAGTGCCCCATTAGAAAAGGGGTACAGTAACCCTAAAACAACTGGATTGATTGCATACTGCATATTCACAATTCAACCCTTTGAAGTAGTAGAGCAGTGCTCCCCGTCACCCCTTGCTACAGTACCTGCAGAGCCTCGCTGCGTTTTTGGGTCAGGGCACCAAGGGCGTCCCACTGGTCACAGATCCGCTGGCAGCGAGCATTCACACTGGGGGAGTCATAGTAGTCCAGCTCACTGGAACACAAAGTAGGAAACGAGAGAGAGAGAGAGAGAGAGACCTGTTCAATAAAATCATCTAACAACAACAGCCCCATTGTAAAGATAATGGAAGAACTCCGCAATCAATATCTTGAAACTGAACACATAACAGCCTTGTTAAAGTGATAGTCCTTCAATGACACCATTCTCCTGGTACAGTTGGATGACTGTCACCACTGCCACTACAATCTGCTATCATGCAGTTTACAGCTACTGCTCTTCTAAACCCTCCACCCTTCCCTCCCTCCCTCCCTCCTTCCCTCCCTCCCTAGTCCCCTTGTGGCGTACTTTAACTCTTGTGCGATGGCGGCTATCTGCTCCACACGGTCCTGGTGGGCGGCCAGGTCACTCTCAAAGGCCTCATGTTTCTTGAGCAGGGCCTTGATCTCTGACAGAGTGGCTGTTTCAAAGTCCCGATGATTCAGCATCTCCTCCTTACCTGCAGGGGGAGACAGAATTAATTCATCACAGAAAAAGGGCTATTGGAAATGTATACAATAATTGAGCATATATGTCCAAAGGTTACAATACAATTGAATCTAAAAGCATAATAATAGGCCTGACAGTCTTTACCTTCGGTCCAGGCTTCATGGATGGCGGCTTTCTGGCGGAACTTCTCTGCCAGGTGGTCAAGTCTCTCCAGCCTGCGAATCTCATTGAGGAGCCACTCTTCATAGCCTTTCTCTGCCCCCTCTAGTCCACCCCAAGCATTAGAGATGTCCTGCACAGAGCAAACACACACAAACACACACATGAACACACTTAAACAATCAAGATCAAACAAGTCCACCCTTCTAGATATTACGTACAACCAACCTGTGCACAGCACAGTGTAATGGGAGTGTGGTGCGTTGGGACCTACCGAGACCATCTTGCCCTCAGAAGGCATGAAGGCAGGCCTGTTGCTCAGTCTCAGCTTGGTCTGCAGGGTGTTGAAGTTGATCTCCAGCTGGCACTTCTCTTGCACCTTGGGAGGCTTGTGTTGACGCCTGTAGTCCCTGAAGTCCTCCAGCTTCTGCTGCATGGCCTGCATGGTGTTCTCTGGGACACGGTTCTCCAGCCAGGGGATGGTGCGGCGGATCCACTCCAGCAGCTGGTGTGGGGAGGGAGGGAGGGAAGGAAGGAGGGAGGAAAGGAGGGAGGCAGCAGGAGGGGTGGAGGTTGAGGAGTCAGAGGATGAGGAAAAGAGATGGTAGGGGTAGAGGGTAGGGGGTGAGAGGAGAGTGCAGGTAGGGAGGGACAGCGAGCAAGGTAAAAAAGTGGCGGTAGGGATAACGTTAACGTAATGAGAAAGGATGGAGAGATAGAGAGTGAGATACTTTGTTAACAAACTATATACTAATATTGCAATGTAGTGTATGATGCTGAGTGTATGATGCTTGGTGCATATGTTTGATATCTGGGTTACAAAGTGACCCCGAACAGTTGGTCACCTGTGTAGTGCAACGAGCTGTAGTCTCTGATTCTACACTGAGAGAGCAACAAGGCTCCAGGTTGGGAGGCGAGGGGAGTAGTGGGGAGATTGGGGAGAGGGGAGAGAGAGGGAGAGAAGATGGTGCAGGACCATTAGGGGAACAGAGGGGTGTGCTCACATCACTGGCCAGCTTCTCATAGTCCTCCATCAGCTGCTCATTCTCTTGGTTGACAGCCAACACCTTGCAGATCCGGTTGGCCGCTGTCTCTGCCTGGTGGACGGAGAAACAATATGAAGCCCGCCATTACCACAAGTGCTGCAGTCGACGGGAAACAGTACGGCATGACAGCGTGGTAGGATCACGTCACACAGAGAGAATACACTAAATGCAGTTACCACAGAGATTATACATAAAACCATATTAAAAAGATCTGACGATTTATGAGGCTGTACTGTAGCTTCCATCAGAGAGTATAACAGTCTGTGGTGGGCTGTGCCTAGCAAGGTTTTACATCCTTGATATTGTAGGTGATATTGCATGGCTTTCTCTAGCAGGAAGGGAAGACCCCAGAGGGGACTCAGGCACAGCCAAGGACAGAACGGACACATACCTGTCCCTAGGTGTAAATGCAAAGTACAGTATGCTTGTGTATGGATGTCCTGGGGCACCTTCCTCCCTGTACAACTGTCTTTTTATAGAACAGTGTCGTTATTGCCTCTCCACCTACATCCAGTACAGAGCTGGGGGAGCTGAAGTGTTCAGCTCCCAGCAGAACATACTTACACAGCATTTTAATAACATGTCCTTTCTATCTGAACTGGCAATGCATGGAGGAAGTGGCAGTTAGGCTCCCACATTAACCTCAACACAGTTTTACTTAACTATGTATGTGGGTTCAAGATATATTTGTCCCGACTTACAGTACTTGAAAATGAAATCCCTGTACATGGGAATATTGCACTGTACAAAATAGCTGCATCAGAAAGAGACATATTTATTCCTAAAACAGTAGCAGAGGTAAGAAACAGGAGATATTTCAGCAAGAAAGGGTAGAGGCAACATGCGCAAAAAGGTGTGCATTTTTGACCACGTACATTTGTGTGTTGTACAAATGTAACATAAAAGCTTTCCCGTAAACTATGTTAAGAATAGCAGGTATACTGTACAGCTGAACAATAAAGTAATGTCCCTCTGTGTTGAAAGGGAAGGAAAACCCTTACTTTGCATCAATACATTTACTGATAACACCCACATAACTTTCCCTCTTAAACCCTTAACAAGGGGATTACTAATGGCAAGGCATTAATCTCTGGGACATCCTTATAGAAGTGGTTGTTCTCTTCACATTTAGCGTGGGGGAAAGGGTAGTGACTATAGAAAGACCTGGCCTGGATCTCCCTCCCATCGCTCACAAGAGTGGCATCCCTCACAGAGAGAGAAGAGAGGGTTCTGGTCTCCTTTGTTAAGGATCATGGGGGAAACTTGGCTGTGTCTGAGGCATGCTCAGGGGCCCAGAGAGCAGCTAGGGAGCTGCCTTAAAAGGACAGCCAGGATGTGCAGGTCGTGCTTCCATGAGCAAATTCAGATTGCATGCTGGGCCTGTTTACTGGAAGCACTGACAGCTAGGCTTTTTAGAGGCTTCTTACAGGTTCAGACCAGGCAGAGAGGACAGGACACCCAGCTGGACCCTGGGCTTTCTCTCTGCCAGCTGGGCCAATGTCTATGGATAGAGTGTGACAGGCTCTATCTTACTGTACAAGCCATTAACAATGCTTATTTGGGCTCGAAAGCCCTGCATGATAAAATAACACTTTGGAATTTTGGCAGCGTGGGTGGCCAGATGCAGCCAATGAGGTAGTGATGGAGAGATTGTGTTCATAAGGAGACTCCTGACCTTGGGTCTTCATTTGAGGAATTACCTGGAGGTGTTGCCGCTATTCATCTACATCCTGCCTCTGTATGCCAGACTAGTCAGCCTTGTAAAAAACATGTGCCAAACAAAAGCAGCTTTGAGTCTCCACAGGGTCATTAACTCCATTAGAGAGCGGATCCTAATAAAGACTTAAGCACAAGAGACTTAAGGGATGTGCTGTGTACAAGAGGAGCAATAGCCTCCATTATTCTGAGCTGGAAGGTTTGCAGGACTTACTCTGTCGTCTTTTGTCTAAAGGTCTACTGCATGAAATCAAACCATTGAAAAATGTCTAACCGACAGCAGAAATGTGTGTGTGTGTGTGTGTGTGTGTGTGTGTGTGTGTGTGTGTGTGCGCGTGTGTGTGTGAGCCTGTGTGTGTGTGTGTGAGAGTGTATGTGAAGGTGCGCTGTTGAGTCGTAGGTAATGAGATGAGCTTGTAGCCAGTGATCGGGAGGCAGCCTTTGACATCAGAGTGTCACATAAGGCAACATCCCATTACAACGGGAGAGTGACTGTTGGCTGGAAACAGAGGGGGCACAGTAAGGCAGGCTGTTCACTAACTGGCAGAGCTCTATAGACAGCTTCCTGAGTTGCCCAGGGTGACGGGTTTGTCTAGGGGATGATGGTGAAGGTGTAGGACTAGAGGAGAGGAGAGGCTCACCTTCTGCTTGCCTGAGAACGCGTGGTAGTAACACGACACATAAGTCATGATGGCCTTCTCATCTGGCCTCAAGGTGCTAATGATATCTGCCCAGGGAACAGAGGAAGGGGAGAGGGAGAGAGAGAGACAGAGAGAGAGAGAGAGAGAGAGAGAGAGAGAGAGAAGCGCAGAGTAAAAGTGTGCAAAGACAAAAGGCCAGCAGGGGGCACAATCACCAGGAAGGTGCCAATGGGCACAAGCAATCTCCAGTCTGAAAGGGTCGAGGGGCTCTCCTACACCTTTCATATATTCGAGGGCTTTCATTCTTGCTGGCAATGTGTTGCCAGTTTTTCGTCCAATTTAACTTGAGTTTCACCACCTGCCATAAGGCAAGCAGTGTCTGCATCCTCCTTCCAATTATAAACAGAGGTATTTTTTCACTGTTTCTCTTAAACACAGCTGTTCTGCAATGTGCTCTTTTGTTCTGGTCCTTATATAACCCACTCTCATTGGCAGCTCCATTTCTTCTCATCCGTCATAGAATCAATGGAACACCTACTGAGGCTTTTTTTCCTGCCTTATTGTTTCAACATGCAAGGAGACCTACATAAAAATCTAACTGCTCAAATCAAACTGTCAAACCAAGAGACAACAACAACCATCAACTACTGTTGAAACTGTCACACAAAATAAGTGTTACATAAACTGCTTAATGTTGGAGATCTAAGACCAACACCACCCGCTCAAAAACCACAATGTTCATAAACATGAATACAAGAGTGGAGATGTTCCAACTTTTTGTGAGGCCTTTTTAAAGTAGTCGTCTAAGCTGTGACTTCCGCTGCTTTGCAGCACTGCAACACAGTATAATTCTTTCTAACAAAAACTTTTTTTTTTAATCTATTCCATTACCATTCCACCTATATTAAGAAATGGCCCCGAATACACCGAGATGGTCTGCTAAATACAGGAGCAAAGACTCACTAAATGTCATTAAAGGACAATTAAAGTTGATCAGATGGGATGTGGTTGACTGGAGAATTGCTTGTGCCCATTGTCATAAGTGCAGCGTATTTTCCCATCATGCAGTTGGTGGTGTGAACCATGCGGAAAGAGGTAAGGAGAGTGACCCCTGGGGGGCGAGGCTGTGCACTGCAGAGAGAGAAGGGAACTGTTAGGAAACGGAGGAGCAGTAACCACAGGAAGCAGGGCGAAGGGGGGAGGAAGAGTCGTTGCATCCTGGGATACCTTCTGGGCGCCTGAGAAGGCATGGTAGAAGCTAGAGACGTAGGTCATGATGGCCTTCTCATCTGGGCGGGCAGTGCCCACGATGTCTGTGGGGAGAGAGGAGGTCGGGGGGGAAGGGTGTGCGAGTCGTCATGTTAAACAGTACAGACAAAGGATGTGGATTTTCACCCTTCAGATACATTACCCAGATGTGTCGTGTGTTCAGCAAATACATGAAATGAGGAGTATCTCTTTTCATCACTGGAATTAATGCAGAGTTATGCCCTACATTTGTTTTGTGTCTGCTTCAACAAAAACAACTCATGAGACTGGCCCATTGAATTAAATATGAAAACAGACTAACAATATCCAGGGAGGAAAATACCATTTGAGTCACACTCCAGACATGCTTGACTAAGACAAATTCAATAAACTCTCTCTCTCTCTCTCTCTCTCTCTCCCTCTCTCTCTCACACACACTCACACACACTCACACACACACACACACACAGTATCTTATATGTCTATATTTAGGTGCAGAGCTAACTAATTTAATGTGGGGCAGAGGGACCGGGCAAGAGGAATTCTGAAACCTGACTATAGCTGTCAAAGCAAAACTTTAAGCTTCCTTAAAACTAAACGAGAGGGCCAGACAGAGTCTGGTTTGAGTTTCCTGAAGCCTCAAGAAGTTATTTGAAATCAACAATACCCGAGTAAAAACATAAATAATACTGCTGAAAAAAACATGAATGGCTACAGTTACATTACATCAAATTAATATACAGACAAGATGTGATGAGGTCATCAATCATAAATCTCAGCCTCCTCCTCCTTTGCCACCCTTCCTCTGCTTACCCTCAGCATCGAGCATCTTGGGGATGTCCAGGTACTTCTCTGCCACATCGAAGGCTGTGTTCAGGTTGGTCATGGGGTCATCCTGTGAATAAGGACAAAACAGAAAGGACCACTGTCACCATTCGTTTTGAATACATCAGTGTTTAAGTGTTGTTAAGCGTCGACTAGTACTGTGTATCTCTGGATCTCTTAGTGTCAGTGCTGCTGAGATGATGGCATCATGACACACTCACCTTACGCAGCTTCCCATAATCAATGAGCTCTGGACGGTGTCTATGAATGAGTGCACAGAATCCCAACCCATCTTTCCAGCTGAGAGAGAGAGAGAGAGAGAGAATATAAGGGCAGCAGAGAGGGGGAGCCCAAAGAGAGACACAATGAGAGGGGGAATTATAGCTGCACATAAATAATAAATATCTTTTGATCAAGGTCTTTTTTCTCCACATATCTGTCGATTGGGCCCGGTGCCACATGTCCCCCTATCACTGGAGTATTACCATGGCAGAACTCTACACCCAGAGAGCCTAATTGGGGTCAAAGGTTATATCAGCATTCATGTGGCACCACCAGTCTTCATTAATAAGCGTAAAAACATCAGCACAGCTAAGGCGAGCTCTGATGCACGTCACAGAACACATTGTTGACGTGACCCAGGGAAGCCATGGCTTTCAGTTCATAAAGCCAGATGGGACTACAATGGAGGACCATGTTAGCCACGGCTACTGTGGCTCTGATGTCAGGGGAAGAGAGGGAACAGAGCAATAAGGAGGTCATTGTTCTCTCACTCTTTGATGACCTCTCGTCTCCAGCCTGAAATCAATGCCATCATCTCCCAGAACTCCACATCAAAGGCGTACCCCAACACTCAAAGCCCCCCCTCTGTAGGAAAATGAGACCTCTCATTTTTCCATTATCCTGGAATAACCCCCCCCCCCCTTCCTTTCTTCCTCCCACCTCAGCTTTCATCCACATCAGAGACCCCGTCCCTGTTCTCAAAGTCAAACACGGAGTCAACCTACTAGACACTCCATTGCTAACTAAAACGCTTAATGTGGGTATGAAATGTAAGATATTTATTTTTTTATGAGTTGCGAGACATAATTCTAGACCCTTCTACAACTGAACGTTCATCACTGCACCCACCTCTTCTCCTACACAAGCAGTCTGGTATGTACGAGCAGACACTTTGGTCATGTTGTCTGTTCCCTGTTAGGTCTGTCTGCATTCGCAACAGCTCTGTTCCCCATTAGTGCTGTTTGAAGCTGCTCCTCCTGTGTCAGCTCTGAAGCCTATATCTGCTTTACAGCTATCCATTTGAACTGCGATCATTTAACTCTTGGTATATTTAAATCATATTGCTCGTAAAGTCTCTCACATTGCTTGTAAAGTCTTACCTAATGTGAAAGTTTTGAATGTTGACGTTTTTGTACGGCGCAGTTTTCCTTTGGCACCACAGTAGAAGACCTTCTTTGGCTGAAGTCTCTGTAGGCAGTGGTGAGAAAAAGAATCAATGACAAGTTGGTGAAGCTCTCATGTCACAAACACCTTGAGTGTTTGTCCGTTTGACTAATCACATTTAGTGGCTCTAGTGGTGGTCAAAATGAGTTAGGGAGAGCGGGCGTCGTATCGCAAACATTTCAGGCACTCATGTCTCCATATATAAAGGAAGCATGATTGTCAACTGGTATAATCAAATCAAAAGTTCTTAAATGAAAGTCAGGATACATTCATATCTAAGATAGCTGCCACCAATACTAATCACTTCAGACATTCTAATTAAAAGTCAGCTATTCAAGTCTAACAAGGAAACAAGCGTATAACATCAACATCCATTTTCATCACAATAGTAAAATGTGATTGTCCCACTAGATTAATATCCAATGGCCAACATGATCTGACCTCTTGAGTCTGGTATTTTTTCATGCGTTGCTATTTTTCCAAATTAGGGAAAAGAGCAAAGAAATACATTCCACAGTACCTTCCACAGAAATGTCTTGGATGGCAAAGCGAAGGATTATAGTCCAGATCATTCCCAGGGTCATCTTTGCATTACCATCAACAATCTCTGCAGGAGAGAAGACACAAGATTAAACAGAGTTCACATATAAGCCATCTCTGTGTTCCACGGAGGACAAGAAAATACAATTCCCTTTTACAGTTTTTGTTTATAGAATTTGTTTAGCTTAGGTTTACAGAAATAAAACTATGGTTATGAGAAAATGTTGATACCGTAGTCTTGTCAACATATGGCAATTATTGGTGAAACTCAATCACTTCATCATTAAAGCCTGGATCAATCAATCAATCAATAGCTTGGCGGTGAAGGTGTTGAATTAATTGTTTGTGTCTAGACAGCATCATACAACTAAAAAAAAGTGCCTGTGCCATGTTCAGCTGTTGATTTGAATCCCCTTTAATAGGTCACTGTGTTTGTCCTTCCTTCAATAATCATTCGTTTCTTACACTAATCCCATAAGACACAGAACACACAGGAGTCACTAACCAGGGATGGCTGTCAATGTCAGAAATGTATTTACTGTATGTCTGAACACCCTAATACATAGAAATGGATGGATGGATATGGAGAGTGTCTATCAGAGGTTTTAATGCTGAAGCAGAACGTATATGTATCATACATATGTTAGCCCAAACTGAACATGTTTGAACACAAGTAAATATAGTCTATCGTCAGATTAGTTCTGAACATGACAGATCAACCTGGGGGAGGAACGCAAATCCTGCTAATTCTATTTGAAACCATCTTCCCCCACCCCCTGTCATATGGCCCTCTGCTTCCCCCAGCTCCAGCCTGCTAGCCTGCCTGGCCGTGTCCCCTGAACCCCCGCCTCTGCCCCCACCCCCTCCTAGAACCTCCCTGGGAGTCGGGCAGCAGGGCCGTGCGTCCAAGAGGGGATTCCAATCGGCTAATCTGTCTGGAATGCTGGTCTGGCTTAGGCCCTTTTATTCTGGCTTCAGTGTGGATTAACCCCAAGAGAGAGAGAGAAGGAGAAGAGAGAGACAGAGAGAGAGAGAGAGAGAGACAGAGAGAGATGATGAAAGTGAGAAAGGAAAACCAACATACATAGCTAGACAAATACTTTTAAATACTTCCATGGTTACAGTACATGGAGACAGGAAGAGGGCGAGACTAATTTGAGGGGGCGGAATAGTGGGAGAAAGTGTGGCAGAGAGACGGAGACATACAGGGGGAGAGGGAGGGAGGGGGAAACAATGGGAAAGAGAATAAGAGAGAGAGAAACAGGGACAGATAGAGACAGACAGAGCTATCAGAGACGCCAGGAGGAAGATAGGTCAGATTAATTGATACCCTCAGGATGAGGTTAACCTCTTTAACTCTGAGTCTGGGGGGTGGGGGAGGCGCCAGCCAGATCCACACCTGTGTGTTTATAACATTTACATGACCAGCATATTTGTGATGTTTTAACAAACACTTTGAGGAAAAAAATGAAGATGGGTTTAGTTGAGAGAGAGCAGACGCAGAGCAGACACGTGCATGCAGGCACGCAGGCCCGCACACAGACACACACACACACACGCACGCACGTACACACACACACACGCACACACACCTCCAGTGATAGTAAAGACCACAGGACTCTGTGGAAGGAGAGGGAGAGGGAGTTTTGGGTGTTTACTCAAAGACTAAAGGGAACATGTTTACACTGATCAGAAGAGGGAGGGCATCCTCAGTTATTTGTGCCGAACAATGAGCAGCCTTAGCCCAAATGGGTACTGCTTATCCTTAAATCAGTATACTGAACATGCACAGCAAAGCACAACCTTGGATAATACACTCCGGAATAAGGCTCTCATTAAACAAACTCCACAGCAGTCCGCACTGGCATGCCAACAAGAGGGAATGCAGTGTACAGTCTAAGATAGAACAAAATGGTTTCTATGGATTGTGTGACATTGATGATTGTCTAATTAGAATTGATCAGGCACACGATGATGTAATAATGTATTGGAATTCGAACAAGTCTGTGACCTTCACCTCTGCGTAGAAGGTCGGTCACTGAGTGGTCCTCTGTGGCTCAGTTGGTAGAGCGTGACACTAACAATGTTTAGGTTGGGGGTTCGATTCCCACTGGGACCATATATACTGACAAATGTATGCAATCACTGCAATGTAAGTCACTTTGGAAAATGGCCTATATTATATATCACTGCATACTGTACTGTACATACAGGCAGCAGCGTCAACCATGACGGTGGTCTTCACTCACCTTCTGCTCCAATGGACACCAACTTCACCCCTTTACTGGTGATGAAGTATAGCGCTTTGTTGACATTGGAGATCTTGTGGACTCGCATCTTCCCTCTCTCTGGTTTGGCCAAGCGCTCTCCTGCACAGGAAACAGACAGGGTCAGGGGGATACTGTTGGCAGTTGCCAGCTGGAAGCGCCAAGACTGGAGGCCCCATATTCCCTTACCACCCATAAACCATCTCATCCCCGATATACTCAAAAGTAAGAAATCTGTTTCTATTCTTGACACAAATATGTGACATGTAAGGAATTGCTGTTTACCTGATGTGCCCCCTTTCCGTTTGCTACGGTCCAATTGATATTTCTATGGATTAAAGTAACGTGTGTAGGAGATGATTGGCCTTCAGTCTATCTGCTCACCTGATATGACCTCCAGCAGCAGCATGAGCTTCAGTCCGTCCCGGAAGTCCTCCTCGATGTTCTCAATCTGCGTTCCCGCTTTCCTCAGGTGGGAGTTACACCAGGCCGTGAACGTCTGCAGAGAGAGGGAAAAAAAAAAAAAAACCATAAGTATGTACAGCATTATACTGTATGTCAGCATGTTACCATGGCGCCGGTTCACGGTGCACCCCACTGTGTGTGCAGCAGGTCCAGGATTCCCAGGCATCGCTGGCATGCTAATGATGTGATGGAAAACAGCTGGACCCTGCCTTCAGCCGCCCAACAGGAGCTGGCATGGGCTCCGGGCCCGCCGTGCGCCCCTGCCGAGAGCGCCTCTTTATGAGATCCTGGGTTAATTACACACAGGGCCCAACATCATGCACCACTTTTCCACCGGAGAGAGCGGGAAGACCTGCAGCAGGAGAAAAGAAAAAAAAAAAAGAAAAAGAAAAGAAAAAAAAGCCCAGCCTTTATGAAAGCCAGGGCCTGTTGCATTGCCCACGTTCCACTTCGAAAAAGCAAAGCCACTTAAAAGCCACTAGCGAACTGGGTTTATAGCGTAGTATACTCGCGCGATGAGGTCACCACAGCAGTGACATGAGACTAATTATAATTCAGCCTATCAATAAACGTGTGTGAGGCCATGCCAGGTTTTAGATGTGCGCCTGTTTGGGATTGTGTGGTGGAGCCCACTGGGAACAGCTAACCAAGCTCTACTGGATGGAGCAGCCGAGGACATTGCAACAGGGCTGGGCTACTGGAGCTTTTCTCAATGAAAGAGACGGAATACATCTGGTTGTGAAGTTGGAGAGAGAGAGAGAGAGAGAGACGGATCGGGAAGACAGGGAACCGCCAACACAACACAGTCATGAGTCATGCTGGAGCTCCGATCACGCTTACTCCTCTCAAGTCACAAGGATCTCTCAGTACGGTACTACACCGCTCCAGAGTTAGGTCAGGCCACTAAATGCTGTGAAATCCTTCGGTAGAGCCCATAATCAATACTGCTGGGCTGGAGGCTAGCCCTGGACTCACTGTAGGCCAGCTGTGACTGGGCTGGTGACACACACAGGCAACCGAGGATATCAACTAATGAAAGAGTAAAAGAAGGGTGTGTGTGTGTGTGTGTGACCCACAATAAGCATGGTAAAAGTGAGACATACAGTCACGCACAGAATGCTACAGTATGGTATACTGAGTAGCTCACTAAATCGGTTGGAGAGAGATGTCAAATGACCCCTTGACCAGGCAACAGACCTCCTCCCGGTACCAGGAATTAGCCTGCCCCCCTCCAGCACTCCCTACTGTGGGTCAATAAGAAGTTTGGCAGGGTTGCACAAAACAAGCCAACCCTGGAAGGTCTCTGCAGAATCACATGACTGACTAAGTGTGAGTTGGTCAATACTTGCATGCCGTGAAGTGAGTGACATCATTTCACCCTGTTGTCTGTGGTCTGAATGCACCAAATACCATAGAAAGCCATCTGAGTCTTACATTACCCTGGTTTTAGTATGCCTGTTTCAACTGCAACATTTAATATGTAACAGAGTACAGTATAAGCATATTTTAGTGGGAGGACCTCAAGGTCATAAATATCCCATCTCCCCCTTCTTCCCGCCTGCCCCCCCTTTTCCCTGTCTCATTCTCCCAGAGCTGAGGATAGCTGTAAAAACAACAGGGGTCAGGAGCTGGAGAATTCTGGGTCTGCTTGCCGTCAACTCCAGGGAAGGCCGCCAGTCTGCATCATATCATTTTCTCATGGCAATCGCCATAGAACAACACAGAGCAAAAGTTAGAAAAACCACCATCAGCGAAAATAGTTTTATGTCAGTGATTGATCTGGAAATATGAGGAGATCATGAAAGTTGCCCTCTTTGTGCCCTCAGGGCATCCTGATATTGGTTTCAGAAAAATGCCATGTTTGCAGCCCCTTTTCCTCCCCCACATCTCTCCCTGTCTGTGGTCTTCTCTCCCTCTGTCCCCACTCTCCACCTCCCTCCCTCCCTCCTTCCATTCTTCCTCCCTCCCTCTCCATTCATCCCCCTCAGTTAGGAAAATATTTCCTGCCTCTTTGCCAGCTCCATATTAGTACAATCCTTTCACTTAAACCTTCCAGCTCATAAAAGCAGCCCCCTCTGTCATACACAAACTCACACAGACATGAAGTACAGGGAAGAGGAAAGACAGGCACTGGCAGGCTATCTGACACAGGAAAATAGTTTTCAGCACTATGGCCAATTTCTCCAGCAGTCCTCTGGCTCCTGATACTGCACCAAGGGATGGGCCAAACCTGTCCTGCTGAAGCACCAGAAAAAGGCGGATGGATTGCTGGAATAATATCCATCTCTCCTAGAGATGTGAGCCATCTCTGTTCCAGACTGTTCTCTAACTAGACGACAGGAAACATCAGACAGTGGCAAGGGGATACTATTACTCATTTTAAATACTGTAAAATACTTGCAGCTTTCACTGCAACATCAATGAATACTTGATTGTCTTTCTGAAGAAAAAGAAATGGCTGTGCCCTCATGTCTTGGGGAGAATACCATTTCTCTCTTGCTATGCCTAATTTTGCTCTGTTCATTTCACTGAGACTCCTGGGGTCCAGAAAGTGCTGGTGGAAAGCATTCTCCCTGCCAGGAAAACTAAGCTGTGGAAGACAGGGCCATATTTCAGCTGAGCAGACTCCCTCGGAATCCTGACTCACAGAATCGGGGTTGTAGTGGAATATAAAGGTAACAGAATGACAATCTTCCTTCACCATCACCATGAATGTAGAGTGTAAACCACAGACACACACACACACACACACACACACACACACACACACACAGGTTAGTTTTCCTGCGGGTGCACTGCCGTAGTCAGGCTCATCTGGCATACAGAGAGACCATGCTCACACTGAAACGCAAATTCCGTCTCAGCAAGTGAGTGGGAGGCAGGCATGCAGCAGAGAGCAGAGAGACGACACTGCACAAACCTGACGGCAGAACCTCACTAAACCACTAACCTAAAGCTTCCCACAAAAAACACAGGTTCACTATCACTAACATACAGTGTGCACACAGTGGGATACCACTCAATTCTCCTGGCCTGAATGACTCATGGACAGGAACAATATGACCTTTATGGTTGTTGAACCTGAGGGAGAAGGAGAAATATCTGCTTAGCTTACATTCAGAGGCCTGACTGTGCTCTTTCTCCTAATGGAGGAAGGAGAGGGGACTGGGGGCCTGCCAGCTCCCCCAGAGCAGTGGGCTGAGAGGGTCGGAGGGCATCATTCTTCCCCTCTGCCTCCTGTCTCTAAGGCTCACAGGAGGAAACAGTGTGACCCCATCACCCCAAAACACACCAGGGCTGAGGCTGCTGGGCAGATGTGTGTTAGAGTCTAGGGGAGAAGAGATGGACTCTTGCTCTATAGCTGCAGCTGGGGCAATTCGATGCACCGACATCTGCCAATAGCTCAGGACGACTGCTTTCCTGTGCTGCAGCTCTCCCCTTTCTTCTTCTCTGTTTCTCTCCCTCTCACACACACATGCACGCGCACACACATGTGAATGCGGAGGCACGCACAGAGGCATGTACACACACACACACACACACACACACACACACACACACACACACAGTGCAAACAAAGTCCACAAAGAGAACTCCAGAGAGGGAGCATCCCCTCAGACAGACAGTGATACAGTGTGGTCATGATAAAGTGCAATGGGGAGTCTCACCAGTCCCAGGAATATCATGCAACCAGACACTATAACAGGCTATTACTATAAACTGTCCAGTCAGCACAATCATTACATTACACTCATCTACCCCTGCTGGTTCAGCACATCCACACACACACACACACACACACACACACACACACACACACACACACACACACACACACAGTGTGCATTTATGCTCAAACCATTGCTGGTTCAGCACATGTGACACTCATTGTACTGTATCACTGCTGCAGGGTCACACATGGAAAACATGCAGACACAAAACCCAATTGGTGGAACCCTAAATAAGAGAGCCAATGTAGTTTGTTGGCAAAAAAATCACTAGTTAGCGTAAAACAAGGAACAGTAAGGCCTGTGTTAAGTGGCCAGTCAACGGCTAATGCAACGAGCTGTAGTTTACTGAAGACATTGCTGAACCTGATGCATATTCAGAGTGCGTGTTACACAGAGAAGTCAAAGAGAGGTAATAGCTCTTTCCTCTGTTAAGTTCATCCAACAAAGACAACTAGCTCCGCTGTGAAAATGCCACAGGACACCTACTGTAACGCTGGATGGTTGCTATGACAACCACTAAAGCCTTCAAACCTACAAACAAACAGCCTGGCTGTACTGTGGCTGTCAAAAGCCTACATGGACAGCTCCCTCCTTCTGCATATCACAGATACACATCAAACACGGTTGCGTGGTTGCTATTTTTCATTTCAGTTCTCTTTTACAGAAGTAACATTTCCTGATTTTTGTGGGATAACTAGTGAGGCTCTCTCATCAGACCTGACACACCGAAAAGGAGCCATATGCTCCTATCACATCTAACAGCAAACAAATCAAATGCAAATACATTGGCAGATGCTGAACAAACACTCAGCCATCAAAGAGGCCAAGCTGGGCAACAACACACTCAAATAGACAAGGAGAGAGCATGCACATGTATCTTCCTCTCCATAGAGCTCAAAGAGGGAGCATCTCCTCTGTACAATGGAGACTTTGTGGGGCACCCTTTCCTCCTGAGCTCCCCAGGCGACAGCTAAAGGCGAGCACAGTAAACCCCATACAGAAACAGCCTGTTGAGGGGGGGGGGGACAGAGTTCCCTGGGTGGACTACACAACAAATAAAGGACATTCATGTGTGATCAGCAGAGAGCAAAACAGAAGAATTAATCTAATTACTCTCAAAACACACACGAATTCACGACTCAGCCATAGGCCATTTTGCGGCTGCTAGTTCACCCCCAATCTAAACAGTGCATGATGGGAAACATCGAACGCTGTTATGGTGGTTTTATGTGCAAGAGCAGCGTTTTGACTGCTGACAGTCACCTGACTCCTGCCTGGAGAGCCAAATGCTGGGTGGAGGGGCTTTTTGTCACACTGGACTAACTGTTTATACACGTGGTCCCTTTAAGACCCACAAATGCACACATACAGAAAATCTGCCTTCCTTATGGTCATCAATTCCACATGTGAGAAACCTTCTGTTCTTTCAGTTCACCAAGAACTGAAATAGGAGTTGGTTTGACATTTGAAAAAGAGGAGAAGTGTAAAACGCAAGCCTCCAACACAAATGCTGATGCCCGTCGATGACTTACAGAAGTGTGTTCATTGAGACACGGTGAAACGACTCCATATCATGCAAAAGGCACACTGCTACTTCAAATCACCGAATTTAAGCCACGTGATCCCAAAGGCTGACCGTTCTGACCCCTCCTCAAAGAATGACAAGCTGGTTCTTCGACATACCAAAACAATCCCCCCCAGAGAAACACAGCAGAGCATTGTGCTGCTCACACCTCTAATAGCGCACTTAGCCATTAACCCTGTTAGCTGGGCAGCGACCAGTGACAGCATGCCAGCTGTAACACAGGCAGGAGTACAGATGGAGATGTATACAGAGAGAGTCATGTACACCCACACCCACACCCACCCCCCTCTGGCAGTACCGGCCCCTGTACTTAAGATAGCCAGGACAGACAGTGCCGCTCCTACCATGAGACAGGCCCACCCCTCTACCAGCTGTACACTCTAGCACCCAGAGCACCTGCCAGCACTTCACACCGCCTGGCTGGCCAAGGGCTCTCCACTACACAAGCCTGGAGCAGCCGGCACTCAGGCCCAGCCCTAACCCCTCACTCTCTGGCATGTTACTGTGTCCATGTCCGGGGGCGGGGGCGGGGGAGGGGGAGGGGGGTGGGGGGGGGGGGGGTATAGGAGTTCTTGGCAGGGGGACTGTCTGAGTTATCAGTAAAGCACTGATCAGATATCAGATATCATATACCCTTATGAACGCCTAGCAATGCTTTTGTTCCGGTAGTTTGTGTAAATATCCACAAGTTTCGTCAAATTATAACATCTGAATAATGGCATCTAAAAAAGCATTACAAGTCACTTTAAAAATGTCTCTAGTTGTGTAATTGTATTATAACGGTTGTCTCGTGTGGTGATCGTGAGACAATCACCACAAAGCCATCGATTGGAAAAAACAAATGTTCAGCCTGGGGGGTGAACTCAATTCTAATATACTACAACTGCAAGTGGATCAGACAATCAATAGCACTGACTGTCATACAGACCTTTGTCCCAGTTGGGATAGAGAGTGTACCAGAACAAATATCCTCTGGCCTGTCCTGTGAGGACCATATTTGGGCATATAAAAGAGTGAGAGTGATAGTGGCTGGTAACTGCATTATCCCACCTCCCCAGTGGAGTGTGGAGGCTTAGTGATAATGCCAGAGATATTACTCCTTATAATCAGCATAAAAAAACTACTTTTCTCAAATCCATTACCACCCACTCCCTCACATATTGCAGAAGGGAGAGAGGAATGGCAGAGAGAGAGGTGAAGATGCCATGAGAGGAGAGAAGGATGAAAATGGGGGGTGAGAGAAAGTGAGACATGTAGGGAGAAGTTCGTTTTTGGGTCTGCAGTGCAGTTACTGCACCTCACACCAGTCTGTCTGGATGTGGCCTACTAGTGTTTACTGCACTGCCCTCTCATCATCACCCTCAGTGCTGGGAGAGATCACTTTCTTCAGCTCCGAGTTAATTCCCTGAGTGGCCAGGTTGGCCAAAAAGAGGAATGTAAATTTGATGATGAATTGCAGGGAAGTAGAGGAGGGAAGGCTCTTGAGAAATTGAAAAGGAAATAGCAATCAAATAATTTATGGGCTAGCCTGCCCAGTGATGATGAATTATTGACTCCTGGTTGACACAGTGACAAAGAATGGCCTCCTGAACACGCTCTCTTTGTGTACACGGCTGAAAGCTCCTCTGTCTGAGCTCCTCACCTCACCGCCCCCTCCCTCCTTGCCTCCCTCCCTCCCTCCCCCTACCTCCTTTCCTCCTGCGCTCCACCCACATGGTTACTGAATGGGAAGGTGTGCCTGCTGTTGCCACCATATCTGTTGACTCAAAGCTGCTTTTACTGCATAGCAGGTCTTCCTGAGTGCGGGAGCCATGAGTGCATGTAGATAACATACATACTGAGAGACCAGCAAGAAGATGCTGCACACAACGACCAGAGGAAAAAAGGGCACTGCGCACACACACGCACACAAAAAAAAAAAAAAAGGAGAACTATATTCTTCCCATATATAGCTGGAAGATTCTTTGGAAAAATGCAGACACATTGTCTATAAAGCCTCATTCTGTCAAAGGGTCATTCACAACACATGTGACCATAACTTCTCAGTGGATTCAGACACATTCTAGCACCAAAGTGCCTTTAAAACTGTTTTCTCGTCACCCTCTGCTCCACAGGAAGTGCACCCTGACCTCTAAATCCCATGCGGGATGTGGAATTCTGGCAAGGGTTTTAGCTCAAACCATCATGCTCTTTACAACTCTGCTGGGCATACATGCATGTACAGTATAGTACAACTCCACTGGAAATTAAGTAGTAATATCAACATATATAAGTACTCTATATTAAAACAAATGCAGACGGCTGTAAGCATTCTGTACGATATAGACAAACATGCCAAGCCATCAAACTCTACGACTTCTAAGCTAGTGGAACCAACTTATTCACATCCATCCAAGTTTGGTCTCATGCCTTTGGTACGTATCTGACAACATTTGTAACTCATTTCTAAATATACAGTATGTCCAATTTTGGAACATGGGCTGGAGAGAATGATTGAGGACATTTGCATCAATACCCTGGCATACAAGGATAAGTTAATTGAGCACATTTGACTCCTCAAAGAGCACATTCTTTATACGGTGCATAACTTAATAAGGAAGAAATGGCTTTCCCACCACAAAAAAGTGCTCAAGGGACAAAGTTTGCAAGTTGTTACTACAGTACAGAGGAACTGTTCCAAACCAGTCAATTAAAGTTGGGAAAAAAACAGCTATGGGAAAAAATTCCATCTCTGTTTAGAAATGTTCTGGGATATGGTCTTTCTGGCAGTAATGTTGCATATGGAGCATTCCATAATGCAAAACAATAAACACATTTTGTTTTAAATGCATCCAACTGGGCTGGCTATTAATAATGGCGATGAATAAAACATTAATGTTTGTAACAGACATAAAAATGGAGTTCAGCAAGACTATCCAGTTGTTCTACTTGAGGGGACACAGCTACACGGTATTTTGGAAATGATAGGCAGACCTGTACTGTATGTAATAAGGTCACACAAGTACAAAAAAGGTCCTAATCTTGGGGAACATGCAAGATACTGTGCTGTACTGTGCTGAGCTGGGTATGTGTGAGTCATCATAAGACCTCCTGTGTTCCCCCTCCACCCAGCAGAGAATAACACACTGGCATCAGCTTTCCTACTAAGTGAGGAGAAATGGTGTGTACGCCACAGAAACAGGTTAGTCGAGAGGCCTTAGTTGCAGGACAACAACCATCCGCAGACCAAATGTCAGGGAACGGCTTCGGGGTGTAAGGCTAGAGGGGTTCCTTTTGGACTAAAAGCTTTTCATTAGCGGAAGATAACAAGACGTTTCAGTTAATTACAAAACATGTTCCACTACAGCCTGAGCTTGTTTATACAGGATCGTGTTTCACTAGTGGGGGGGGGGGGGGGGATCAGGGAGGGCAGAGAGAGGGGAGAGGGAGAGAAGAGAGAGTGAGGGAATATAGCTTGCTGCTTGATTGATCGATACATGTTGTTTTCAGAATGGTGGGAATGTGACAGCGGCAGGTCAGGATGCCCTCCAATGCTCCGACTCTGAGAATCGCACTGGGAGCAGACACATAAAACTTCCTGTGATAGGTCACGTGTGTGTGTCTCTGTGTGTGTATGTGTGTGTGTGTGTGTGTGTGTGTGTGTGACCCCATCAGTCAGTGTAAACGAGGCAGGAGCACGGCAGCGTGACTGAGGTTAGGTTATTGAGGGGAAAGAGCCCCACTGGGATTTATAGCATGAGTGCATCAACTATGACACTGAACAGGCACAGCGATAGAGCGCTCACACACGCATGACTCCAATTAAGACACACATTTGAGTTCCCCAATCACAGCCTCCATCTTTACTTCCTCTTTTTAACCTTTAAAGTCAGTGCCAGAGATCAGTTGTTTGTTTCCCTATCCAACCCCAAACCGATTGTATCTTTGATTCAAACTGTCATGGAGAACTAGAACTCATAGAGAGATGAACGGCAAAAGTAAAAGGGAGAGTAATGTCTTTCCATTAGTATAATATAGATTTTTTAACACAGTGAGTGTGGTATGATGTCATATCAATGTATTATAAATATGGTAACGTATAACAGCAACTCTGGAAATGACAGGTATAGGGAGGTCTGGTGACAGACTGCAGGGTGGGACTCGGACCAAAACGTCACATGATCGAGCAGCTGTCTCACCACAGCAGAGAGAGGGAATGCACTCTTTTGACATTCCTGGCTTTGTCATTGTTGGCCTCTGTCTCTGACTCTATGTTCCCCCTTTTGTTGAAACTCGGCGCCCATAGACAGAACAGGGAGCATCATGGGAGAGAGGGGAGGAATCCGATGACAGGAGGAATTCATCGAGGTGGCCTCCCCTCCTGAATCCTGAGTAGGCTGAAACTGACATAACCTTTACCCCATTACACAATCCAGCGCCCACAGCCAGGTGCCAGTCAGTCAGGATGCTTGGGCTGGACGGCTGCAATAACCCCACCCAAGGAACTGCTGATTAGCCAGCAGAGGAGAGTTGTGACAAGTCTGATAACTGATTCACTTTCAGTTGGTTTACTTTCCAACAACTTTGTCAGACAAAGGACAGGCCCATACTTTATTTATTTGCCTGAGGAGTGGATTAATTGAGTGCTGAACCGCACTGTCTGAAACAGAGATTGACACTGCACATTTCTGCTTGAGGCTTTGGCACCTTAAGCAAGTCTTTCTATTAGCACGGCCACAAGAATGGAGCGGAGAGCTAATGTTAGCCAGATGAGTGCTCTCAGGATGAATCAAGGATGGAATGAACAATCATTTATGCTGAAAATTGAATGGGTTTACAGAATCAATTAACCTTATCTTAGCTCTGGCAGAGCCGAAGCAGGGGAAGGGAGAGGGTGGTTGGGGGAGTGTCACTCTGAGGTATGGAGGTGGGGGTGGGGTTTACGGGCAGGGCAAATTGGAGGTACAGCTCATTTCCTTATAAGGACATGCCTAGACAAATTAGCCACAGCAGTAAAGCACCTGCATTCTACCTTCAGGACAAAAAGAGTGGAATTCTATAAAACAGAGGGAAACAAGTTTGAGATAGAGCAAGAGCAAGAGACAGAGAGAAAGAGAGAGAGAGGGAGGGAGACAGAGAAAACAGAAGTGCCCCATCAAAAGTCATAATCAATCAGGCATGCAAAGATGTATGTCTTGGCATTCAGCCTCAGCTGTCAAGTCCTTTACAGCCAGTCCGAGAAACACTGTACAAGGCAACTAAGACATTTGTCCAGTCTTATTTTGAGAGCTCAACACAGCAGATACTACTGTGCAATACACACCAGGGACTTTTTTACCAGAGACACCTGGCTTTGGAAAGACATTAAGATTCCAAAGATATGAAGATATGGAGTGCCTTTATACCTGAGAGTCAAGTTAAGACATGCACGTGGCCATTTGTGAACTGCAGTACTGTAGGCTACATATGCTCAGAGAAGAAAGTTAATCTTGTATCTTGTTGGTAATACTTTACATTACAGTGCTTGTGTTACTGTGTACTGTAATTAGTATTGTAAGTACAGTGTAACTAATGTTGTAATTATACATTGCTACACTGTACTTGCAGCAATAACCCTAGATCTTAGTCTGACCATAACCCTTAGCACAGAACATTGCTACAAAAATGTAATAACAATACTTGTACATACTCTTGTAATCAAACAACAATGATAACATTTACATTTTTACATTTACATTCATGGCATTTAGCAGACGCCTTTATCCAAAGCGACTTACAACAAATACATTTGTTTAAGTAAGTGAATCATCTATCCAACAGTCATCATAAGACAAAGTAATCAATGCTCACACCAGGGGCCATTGGCAGTCGTAATGCCAGAAGGCATTTTTTTGAGAATTTGTACAGGGGGGAAGTGGGGGTGAAGAGGTCTCAAGGGTTGGGGTTAGGGTTAGTACAGGGAGGGTAGTGGGGGTGAAGAGGTCTTAGTAAGGACTGTTAAGATGTAGCCTGAAGAGATGGGTTTTCAATCTATGGCGGAAGATTGAAAGAACACTGTTACGCTCTGAGCCTGATCTGTAGTGAGGAATTATGTATTCTATGAAGCCTGGAATAAACAGCGGGTGATGTGTGTGGGCCAGTCAAATATGTTCACCCTGGGGCCTAGGACACTACCGCATGCCTGCCAGGAGTTACAACCCTCCCTCCCAGTCAGACTGCCACCCCATAATTGTCTTTTTGTCTAGCTGGATCTCCACACAATAACCTACTTAACTCCACTCTTTGTGCCCACACATCCAGATACACATGATATAATTATGGGTCAGATTGCCACCATAATCTATTGTCACATTATTTTCACTTTATTCTATTGCCACTTTATTTTGTTGTTGTTGTTTGTGATGTGAGCAACGCCTTAATTTCCCCTTGGAAATCAATCTATCTACAACATGTGTACTCATATACAGCAGTATTGTTTTCTTTTCAAGTGTTTATTGTTGTATTTTATTCAAAGGCATTGTGAACAGTAACCGTAGTTTCCATTCATGACAGTCATCAGCTGACATATAATAATAATAATAATAATAATAATAATAATAATAATAATAATAATAATAATACTTTATTTGAGTAAAGTAAAGTTTGATTAGAGAGATACAATTACAACATCGGCACATTGAGCAATCAATAGTCAGATGCATTGCACCATCATGCTTTGGCTTGTGCTAATTTTCAGCGTCAGTCCCAAGATGGACTTTCAAATATATATATCTATATTTCTAATTATATATCATGGCTGCAGTGCAGTGCCTTCGGATGATGTCTTGAGGTTGGCCTTGTGTTCGAGCTCCCGCATCTGTAATTATTTACGCATGACCTCTGACCTCGCATACCTAGCTTTTTACTTTCACCGGTAGCAGTCTGGCGATGACATAATTCAGGAAACTAGAAGCCTGAGCTTTCAAAGTACAAAAAAGAAACGGGGAAAAAGTTTTCCAACAGCAGCGAGAGGGGCCGATTATTACCATTTTTGGGCACGCTCGCTCCCATACAAGCCCAACCCAAACCACACTGCTTACTCAGATTCCAGAGCATTTTCTTCCCTCTTTTTTCAAAGCAAAGGAAAGAAAAGTGTGGGAGCAAGCTAGCGCGGGCACAAATGTTTCACCCATTTTCGAAATAAAAAACATGAATTGGACTCCATACTAAATCGGGTCTATTGTTATTTTTGCAAATATCTTATATGAAGAAAACACTCCTCACAATAACATAATAATAATAATAATATTTATAAAATAATAAACAATTGTGTTCTGTTCTATAATTCAAAAGCCTGTATGGCAGTAAGGCCTATATGCTTATCACAATTATTATCCATATCTTAGAGTTAGGAAGGCGAAATATGACAGGAGAGAACAGGCCTATGCAATATGCAGCAGAGAGAGTAGAGCATGCCTGACATCTGTTGCGCTGGAAAGGTGGGCGTACGACATCCAATTTTAATAGTTTTTTTTCGAGGGGGATGGGTATGTACGCCTATTGCTGAAGATAGGATATTCACATTGTCGTGGCTGTAACCTGTATCCTGGCACATTAATTGACAGCTTTTATTATTCAGACGGTTGTTAAGGTAAAATAAGACCCTTTAGGGAATAAATGTCAGCAAAAGTTTTGGTAAACTGCAACATGCCTTAATCATGGCATACAATACTACTAAATTTGATGCCTACCTCTGTAAAGAGCAAATCAATGATGCTCAATAATAGTAATGCTCAATATAATCAATATTTAACTTTTACTATCATCCTAAAGGCGTTTGCTGACATGGTCAAAACTTGTAATGGACAAACAATAATATTTCCTAAACTACAGGTTGCCAAGAGTGCGCTCAATGTCCTCACCCTTGCTGCATTTCGGCGAGGGGAGGCATTCAAGCACCTTTACGCACCAGGAAGGGGATCACACACAGTGCGGGCTCTTTCTACCTTACCTTTCTTTGCTGCTTTTCCCACGCAGGATCCAAAAGAAGATCCCGATCCCAGTCATCTTCTTGGTTCCTGTAGTCGTTTTCGTCTCCATCATAGGGATCCATGGTGATATTGCTATCCTCTTGCTCTTGTATTCCCGTTTTCTCGGTGAGGTGACGTACAGCAATACGTTATTTTCCCGCACGCACTCAAGTCGGTGTGGATGAAATGAATGGTCCTCCCCCGGCTTCACCGTATCTTGCTGACTCGCTTTCCCTCCCTCTCTCTCTCTCTCTCTCTCCGCGAACTCACTCAAGCTTTTGCCTTCTGTTTCTTTTTCTATCAGTCTTCTCTTTTTTCTTATTTTTACAACCGGCCTACAGAATGTTTAGTAGGCTGGTCCTTCAGCGCTGCTGACAAACGAAACAACTTTGCTTTGAATAAAAAAAACTAAACCAATGGCGAACTTTATAATCTGATTGGATACAGGAGAATTATAAGGTCCTCCCACTATTGAAGAGTCAATCATGATTGGTTTGCCAAGATGTCAGTGTGGAGGCTTATTGACTGTTTAAGGTTTAATGATCTAAACATGCTGATGGTTTCATTGGATACGTTCTAATCTGTTTAATGAACATTGAAACAATGTTACTTTAACCCTAACATCACGTAGGCCTAAACTTTGGTTGAAAGTTTACCCATGTATGCTAATTAGGCCTATCAGCAACGGAGCGCATATCTGAAATAAATTGTTTTTGTAGTTTTTTTAATTGTCAAACAGCGCACTTGACCTGGAGACCACACCCATACTAATTCTTTATGAAGATGATTCGCGCTCCTTCGTCTAGACAAGAGAGATGGTCGAAATATTTTGAATTAGGCTACCTGTCAATCACGGTCGATTGATGATTTAGGCTATTATTGATTAATAGTCTAGATCCTTATTGAATCGTTTTGTAAATAATATAATTACCCTATGTGTGTTAGTTATAAGTTAATTCTACTGTTAAAGTAATGTTTTATTGTTAGGCTTTTTTTTTAACACATTCCAAAAAAATGGTCTTCATATCGCTTCATATGCCTAGTTAGATTCCATGCTCCGACTTTGATTCAGAGCACCGATATGTTTCCTTTGTCACCTATACTCCATCTCCATGTGTCATCGGAATCAGCCCTGACATGTAAACAGATCGAGCTGAGGCCACGGTCTCTCTGCCTTGTAAGGTAAGGCTGCATAGTCTAGTCCGCATGGAGGGCTCGCTCACCGGGAATACTGCCTACACGGGATAGCCCAAGTCTCGAGTAGTTTGCAGCTCAGTGAAACTGGAGCGCTCTTCCATATATGGACAAACTTCTAAGCGGGTGAATGTTTGGGAAAGTGATGTCACAGATTAAGAGCCGAGACTACCAACTCACTGAATGGTCCTTGTTTAAAGAGGCAGAGTTCTTTTCACAGCAGGGCGCGACTACTGTGCAGAGGTGAGAACCTGAGAATGAAATATTTGATACTGTACACTTCAAAACCTGTTTACACATCTGGAGAGGATCATGAGAGTGGCAGGGAGTATTTGTTTTGTATAGCCTATATTCACCCAAACTTGATACTGTCCAGTTGAGCTGAACACAATCCCCAAAATATCTTCGGACAAGACAGTGATGCAAATAGTAAGACAGGGAGCTTGTGCATAGTCTCTTGAGACAAAGGTCTTGTGAAGAGCTTGTGTGTTTGATTGCTCACTGGCAACATCCCAAGGCATTCCAGTCATGTTGTGGAGAATTGAGATGCAGCAATCCTCCAGTTTACAAAAATAATACCATGTAGGGACTAGAAGTATTAGACTAGAGTATTTTGAAAATCAAGATCAATTTATTAGAGGAAAAAAGTACTAGAGGAAAATTGAGTTCGCAGTTTAATATTAAATATGATTTTGTTCCAAAACAGACCTCTCCAAATGATACTAATCTAAAACAAGCGCAGAGAAGACGAAACATAATGACACATTCCCTCCGGAATAGCTGCATCAGGGGAAATAGGAGGGTTAAATGAAGGATGTCTATTTCCTGTAGATAAGTCACCGCTTCACTGGAAGTTCACACTGTGGACAGGCCCCAAGTGGAGAGATTACTTTGAAATGAGAGCAGCACAAACAGCTCGATAACCCCAAACAATATGTCTGTCTGCCCTCGGATTACCACTTCACCACAGGCCCGTAGGGACATGTTCAGACTCTCTCCCAGCAGTGGAAGGCAAGCATACTCTGGTATTCCCTCTGTCTGGAAGCAGACGGTAGACCTGTGAATTTGAGAGGGGAGACGACTGGCATCATGGTTTCCTAGACAACAATGACACAATTTGCCCCACTAATAGTCATTACACTGTCAGGAATCTGGAGTTGTCTGAGAGGCACCGTGCGGCTTTCTTATCTGGTTAGTCCATTTATGGTTATTTAGCCCATGATTAGTCATTACAAGATGTCTTCTTTAGGTGTACAATACCATTGTGGAATTTCTTTCCATCTATAATACAGACATTTGGGGGCTTTGTTACAAGTGGATATTAAAACAGCACCTCGTTTAAAATGATATATGCAAATAAATGAATTTGATTTTTTCCGTCAACGGCACAGATATGTGGAAATAAACCACAGTTCTCCATGTTTTCCACTAAATGAAAAGGCTCAATATCTCAGATCTTTGGTGCTTTGAGTTAAGTCTATACCTATTTGACCATGATTGTCTGTTCAGGGTCGCTGACTGGATGTGGTTCGTATTTTTTCATTGGGTTGTAGCAGCTGTTACCATGGTGATTCAGTAGGCGCAGGAAAAAAAAACTGTGCAGATAGAAAACCCATCCAGTGGGTACACTAAAAACAGGCAGTATTTTACATGCATGCAAGTAATTGTTTCAACTGTTCCCAATGACAGTAGAGGCACAGATAGAATAATTGGAGAACGAAATATTCTTTAATTGAAGAAAGCAAAAACATTTGCTGGTGGCACAGACAATCAAACAAAAAAAGAATCGGTCATAACACTGAAAACATAATTTGAATGCACAACTCAAACAGATGGTGCTCAATAAGATTGCCATGGAGATAGTTGCTCCTTCAGGTAACCCGAAGCCGAGAATCACACTTAATGAAAATGATTCCAATCTAATTTTACACCCAGCATGAAATAGTACAAATAAAATATATTATGAAAAGCCTTGTCCTAAAAAGGTGCTCATAAACTGGGTGGATTATTCATTAACAAACAATGAAAGCATAAAAAATCCAAACATTTATGCGTTATAAAACTAAATGACTCGCAAATGCAATTCCAAAACCATTATTGTCAATATTATTATTTAGCCTATATTTTTTTGTATATTTCCATGTTTAATGTCATCAGTGGTTTGACCTGAAGAGTGATGACAATGTCCAAATGTTTACTGCATTAGTGACCAATCATTATCCAATACGTTCTGAGACCATGCCTCTCTTTTAGCTGCTCAGCAACAGCAGTGTCTCAAATGCCAACTGTGGCTGACACCCTCTTAAAAGAGATACCAAACAAGAAACTGGGTTGTAAAAACCCATAGAAAAACCACCCTAAGGTGAGTCTCATCACCAAATGATTGCCTGTCTGTCCACTGACACAAATGTGTCATCATGTTTTAAACTTCTTCTCTGAGGGCGAGGCCTCTGACCCCATCTCTCCCAACCCCAAATGAGTCCGTTTCAGTGCCCCCTGGGCCTGGCCTCTCTGAGAAGCCTGCTCTTCTGCCTGGGTCCTAGTGTCTGCAGGTCTAACCTTTGTCTCCCCCTCGGACTCTGATGATCCAAGGAGGTTCTGACCCAGATTCCCCCGGCCTTGCACCTCAGTCCTCGGCTGCCCGTTCACTCCAGGACTGTGATGGCTGAGGGAGGCCCAGCTGCTGTCCAGAGCCTGTGAGCTGCGGTCCTGCTGGGCCGTGCTACACTCCTCCTCTGCACTCTCTGAGCCATCTAGAGCAGTGTCCCTCTCCCCGGCCCGGGATTCTGTCCTTTGCAAATGTGGGCTCTGAGACAGAGTGGAGGCGGTGAAGTGTCCCTCCTGCTCAACTCGGTCGTCTTCCTCCTCATTCTCTTGGCTTTCAGGAGATGGGGCGGGGCTGGAGCCAGGTAGGATGCCCGATAGGTGCTGAAGCCTCCCCTTGTCCTTAGATCCACTCCGACGGGGCTTGATTTGGACTGATTCCTGCACCTCTCCTGAGGATGATGAAGAGGAAGAAGGATCGTCGATGGAGATCTTGGGGTAGCTGCAGGAGTCGATCCCGGGATACAGAGCCTGCATAGACTCAGGCCGCTCCCCTGATATGCAGGGAAAGTGCATGCGTCGCCTCCTGGCCGCGTTGCGCTGGCGCGTGCTGGCCCTGCGTCGCTCCTCATCATCTGCGTCGCTGCTGGAGCTGGAGGTGGAGGAGGAGGTGGAGGAGCTGGAGGCCCCAGCAGGGGAGGAGGTGCGGCTGGACAGGGTAGAGTTGTCTCTGGGGCTGGGTGAACGAGGCCTGGGCATCGGGTCAGGCCAGAACCCGCTGGAGTCAGAGTCGTCATTTACCAGGTCCAATAGGAAGGCTGACTGATGACGCTGACGCCTACCCTGCCTCCTAGGCTGCCCCTCCCCCTCTGGCTCAGGGTTCTCCCCTCCTGAGGCATCGGGTCCAGCCAGTGATGACGACGAGGAGGGGTCTGAGTCGCTGTGGTGACCTGCAGCAGCAACAGGGGCGGCGGGCGGTGCGGGTGTGGCTGCGCTATCTCTGATTGCGCGCGTGGAACGCCGCCCGCGGGCGTGGAGCTGTAGGATGGCCCCCTCGCTCAGATCACTGTCCGAGTCAGAGCTCCAGCCCTCGATCTCCCGGCGGACGAGCGAGTCAAAGAAGGCCATCATGCGTGGGTCCTCCTGGATGGACTGACTGACGTAGTCATGCGACAGGCCACTCCCGCTGTTGAGCACCAGGCTTATGTACTCCTCGTGGGTGTACAGGCTGCGGGACTTGTCCTCCACACGACCCTCCAGGTCCCCCAGACTCTCAGGCTGCTGGTATGGGCTCCATGCCTGGGTGAGAGAGAGAGAGAGAGAGAGGGGAGTGAGGGATCATGATTAGGGGAGGGGAGGAGAGGAGAGCAGGGGTCAGGTTTAAAGGCAAGCACTCCCTGCTATTAATACTCTTTTATTCCAGAGCACCTGGGCCTGTATCAGCTTTCTCACTAACATAGAACACGGCAGACACAGAGACAAAGCTACGGTATCTGCCAAAAGATAAGAGTCAACTCCTCTTTCTCCATTATGACTAGAGAACAAACTAACTATTTGTTGGAACTTTGAATGGGACATGGGTCATTAACATTCGTGTGTGTCATTTTGAGTAAACACAAAGAAAGCGTAACTTGTGAGGTGACCTGATCATGGCTACTCTGGGTACACTAACATTCCCACCCAGAGCATCATCAGTGGATACTCCTTAATCTTAAGCAACATCTTGAGGATGGGGGTTGTGAATCAACATACCTTTCCTTTCTACAAGCTCAGGCCAGTTTACAGTTGTCTTTATGGAGGAAGACATGTGAAAGACATATGATCGTGTTGAGGCTGTGAGCAGTCTTCACCTCAGGCCTTCTGATTCATAGGGTCAGTACTGGGAAATGAAGTGAGTTATCATTACTCAAAATACTCACATAGGGTGGGGGGTTACCTGAAGGTTGCAACTGGGTGGTACCTAGGTTCCAGACTACCATGGGTATGACCAACATTGGTGTTTGATTCTGAATATATCCCCACGGTTTTCTTTGCTTCTGCATTCTCTAAGTAGGCGATTTTAATTGACTCAAAGACAACTTGTAAACGTACGTGTGGTGCGCATACGCGTGATGTAGGTGACGTGAACAGTTATGATGTCACTGACCTTGATGACCTTCTCCACGCCCGAGGAGCAGATCATGTATGTGTGCGGGTTGAAGCGGACCTGGTTGACGATGGAGCGATGGCCCTTCAGGATCATGAAAGCCCCATTCACCACGCGACCTATGCCTCCTTAGGTAGAGAGGGAAGAGGTAGAGATTACGATCTGTAACAGCACGCACGCACGCACACACGCACGCACGCACACACGCACGCACGCACGCACATTCCTACCTGCTTCAGGATCCTTTGGGATTCTCCACATGTAAAGGTTGAAGTCATCTGATCCAGACAAGATGTACTAAGGGGGGAAAAGAAAGAGATTAAGAGTTAATGTCGTCTGCCCATGGTGCTACAAACCAGAGTAATGAAATATGTCTGTACCTTGTATAATAACAGCGGTGGAGATTTGTATATATGCTAAGGAGAATCAAATCGGAGGGTAAATCTAAAAGCAAAATATCAAGGGTTTTAATTATTTATAATATTCCTTTATAATATAACATCTTTTCTACGATTCTTTCATATTCAGGTGATGGCAGAAGAAACTGATGAAACTGAGAACCCCTACTGAGAGCTCTACTCCCCAGAGTCAACAAAAGGACTGCAATTTAACTTGCTGACAAAGGTCAGCTCCACTGCAGCCTGGGGCTACACATTACACTCACAGCTGTAATGACAAAGCAGAGGCAGTGATAAAGTTAGTAAAAAGGAAAAATATGAGAGCACTAAGCTTCCCACTAAGACTACAAAGACTGATCGGTTTAGACAAAGAGTACTCCAAAGGTATGATGATTGAATGAACAACTGTATGAAGACCAGACATGAGGGTTATCAGAGGTTCTGAGAGAGTTTAGCAACGACAGTAAATGCAGTCCTTTTGCTGACAGCAAAATGTGATGTTTCTCTCATACTTTCATAAAGGTGTCAGTTGTGGATACAGCAAACAGGCAGCATTTACAAAGGAGGATGCATTTTGAAAAATGTTCTTCTCTGAAGGAAGTCAGAATTTGAGACTTGGTGTAACATCTACAAAACCCACTGAGCTAAATCATGTTTACTTTCTGGTGCCCGGCAACCCAAAGAGAGAAAGAAAAATCATCGGAAATAACCTAACACCGTCTCTCCCTCGGATCACTTCTGCTGAGGGCTAGCACACCTGGGAATGCTGCCCTCCTTGTCCCCTCAGGACAGATGTCAAGTAGGAATGTTGTACCCCTATTATCTGTCTGTCTAGCGATATCACTGACCACTCATCATCACCCACAGGCTTCATGTCTCATTCTATCTCCAGTGTCTCTGTTTCCCTCAGGCCTCACACTTCACTGGAAGATTCCCCTGACTACTGTTCTGCTTTGTTTGGTGGGGAAGTGGTCTAATATAGGCCCTCCTGCACTCCCCTGATACCCGAGCATAATGTTAACATAAATAAGCATGGCTGCAGGATGATGTCATGTCTGCAGAGGCCCTGACGGAATACTCTTGGCCCCGTATGGGGGCTTCTGTGCTCATCAGGAACAAGGAGACAGCAGAGCCCCATTCATAGAAATATCTTTGGTCAACTGAGATCCTTCAGGGGAAAAAATAAGTTTGTCGTTTTTTGTATTTGACAGTTCGTCTTGACTCTTCGAGGCACAATTTGGAAATTTGATTATGTTCAAAACCAGATTGATCCAAATCTGTCAATCTTAATACTCATAGGAGTTGACAATGCTCAATCACAGTCTAGATGAAACACTGGCCGCTTATTATAGGCCAGTCAATACCGTTTAAAGTGTTCCATGCAGCAATAGAGTGGCAAAATTGAAAACAACCAAAGTCACACACCTGATCTTTGTCCCCAGCGAAGCAACAGCTTTTCATGGTGCAGGAATTGAAGTAGCCCTGGTTGTCAAACTGGAAGCTGGGCAGACGGGAGTGCAGCTCGTAGAGGACAGGGGGTAGTCGGCGACGCAGGGCCAGCAGCTGAGTGCCTGTGCTATTGAAGCGGACGCTCATAGCACTCTGCAGGGACATACTGCCCCCATAACGCAGCAGAGAGCTGGGGAGAGAGAGAGAGAGAGAGGGAGAGAAATGATAGACATGAGTTGGAAGATAGATTGAAAATATCACAACTGATACAGGTGGGTCCCGTGCAGGGAGAGATGGGAATGTCCAACTAAATGTACGTCTAGCAGACTTAATGATATTCTAAGATGGTATTTCGTCACAATATCAATGTTCTGATAAGAAACACACTTTTACCGCCAATATAAAAAACAATCGCACATTTAATCCAGTGCTTCTCCACATGAACCAAATGAAGAAATTGGTCAATGCAATCATATAACAATAGCTCCATCTGGTGGACATTATAATAAAAAAATATCCACTCTGCAAATCAAGACAGGGCCATGGTCATAAAGTAGTGTTCCTCCTCTTTCAATGTGATCAAACATAATTTGGACCAGACAGGGCTTTCCAGACATTAAATGGAACTGATAAGTAACTATACTTTGGCAGTGTTTAAAACAAATACTGTATTGCAGTCCCGAAGAACATGAATATTAATTTGGTTAAGAGACTTTAAGATTACAGACAAGATGTCTCACCTGCGTGGTTTACGGATGTCCCACAATCCCACCCCTTCCTTGGAGTTGGCTGTGGCCAGCAGTCTGGGCTCAGTTGGGTTGAACATCACACTGTGGAAGGCTGAGGGGTAGTTGGCCAGACAGAAAGGCTCTACAAGAAAGAGGGAAATTCAGAGATCAGACTGCATGCTATGCCAGATTACATTCATTAACAATAAAGCACTATAAATACAATTTCATTTCCATAATATAAAGCTTGGATTAAATAAAAGAGAAATGGATATCATGATTATTATCATGATCTTGATTAATGTGCAATTTAGTTCCAGACTAGGATTAATCTCTCTAAAACTGTTTAAAAGGCCACTGCCCTTAGATTAACAGATTACTCTGAAAGTCATTTGCACCCATTTCAAAAATGGGTTAGTAGGGTAAGTTTGTATTTCTTGGTATTCTTATATTAAGTACCTCCATGTGGCGGCTCTCGAGTGTCCCAGATGAGAACACGGCCATCATCAGAGGAGCTGGCGAACACATTGTCGTTGACTGGGCTGACAGACAGGCCGTACACAGCGTCATCATGCAGGAACACGTTCAGAGTCTCACCCCTGTGAGAAAATAAATAACTAAATGTATACATTTACAATAACAGAGTTCATGTTTTGCATGGTTTGAGCATGCGCCTGATATTCGTAGATCATTTGTCGAATAAATTCATCAGCTAAATGAATGTGATGATGAGATGGTGGTTATACTCACCGCTCCACATCATGAAGGATGACCTGTTCATCATTGCCTTTGAAAACAACAAGAATTTGCATTTAAATCATAAGGAGGATTATAGTCAAGTGGTAGGCCTAGGCTACATAGCATAGGGTCGCCGACAGCATTAGCAATTCATCACTGCTATGAGATAAGTCAACCCCTCCCAACACCACTCAGACCTCTTTAACACAATAATGGACCACCAGATTGCTTCAACCCTTGATCTAATCACTCTGTATTCTGACCCTAGACCTATATGTCAAGTAGCCAAACTGATTTGGCTTTCAGTTGTCACAGTAAACAATGGGGATGTGCATGTTAATTTCCAGAGGGTGCAGTAGAGAGGGCTTCTTTCATGTCTCTTCACGTACAGGTGAGCGAACCTGATCGACATGGACAACACTGACATCACCTTGGATTCCTGACCGGATGTGTACCAAAAATTCACGAAGAACTCTGTTACAACTCACATTTTGAGGCAACAACCTGCTCTTGGTGCAGCACCTCCATCTACTCCATAGAACACATGAAACATACAGCGCTACACAGGCAGAGCTTATGTTATTTCTCTCTTACCACCAGAGAAGACCCTCGTATTGGTGCTGTCAAAGGCCAGGCAAAAGATGTTGGAGAGGTGCTCCCCCTTCAGCTTCAGAGGCTTGGCTCGAGAATGGATGGCTTTCTCCATGTGCCACAGTAACACCCTGCGGTCATCCCCTCCTGTAAACATGATGTAGTAGAGGGTTGGAAAACAAACAACTGGGCATAAACATAAAAGGCCATGTTCTGGACGTGCAGTTGGTAACCAAATCACAGAGGTAGCCTACTTCTCTCTGCAAGCCAATCAAGCAATGAAAGGTTGGATTATCTTGCTCAGTGCAGTGGATAACGAACAGGAGAATAAACAGTGGCATTGCCATTGTCACCCATCTTGAATTTCTGCATAATTTCAGGCTGTAAACGTAAATGTATTATAGCTATATTGTTGTGTTATTACAGTCTCATAAGTTATTAGCTGGAAGATCAGCATGCATCCACTGAGGTGCATCGATGGCTCAGATCAATATTGTTCCTATTTTGTGACTTTACTTCTACAGTACTGGCTGGAATGACAAGCTGGTCACTGCACACTCCTGTATCCAACGGTTAGCAAGCTTGTCTGCCAGTAGATAAGCTAACGTTAGCTTGCTAGCTAGAATGTATGAGAGGTTGTGTAAGACTGGCCCTGTACTTTTTGACAGGTCGTAATTTTTTGCTCATAATTGACAACTTGTTTAATGGCAACAGGGGGTCAGATTTGCATAGCTAGTGGTGCCGAAGACGTGCTAGAGAGCTTTGTCAACACAGTGCTGTGTGTAGCGAGCTAGCTTGCCCAATCCATAGCTTGCGTTAGCTTAGCTTCCAACAAGCCATACAATACAGGAGTAGAATGGGGGTGATTTGCCACCTTACCTGACACAAGATATTCTCCCCCATTGTTGGAAAACTCTATGGCGTTAACACACCCGAAATGTCCGAGCATATCCTTCTTAAAAAGGCTCGTGCAACCGGCCAATCTGCGTCTCTGAAATTCTTCCTTCATGAGGGGGTGCCCAGTGAGCTTTCTCTGGGACAGAAACCCCACGGACGAGCGCATACCGCAACCCTTCACCTCCTTCATTTTCTTCAGCAGTTAGCTAGACACAGCAGGCTAACTTGCGATCTTAACTTACTTGTGCTCTTCCAACATCCGTTAGTTTACCGTTATAAGTAAGCTTTTATTTGCAATCTGACTATTTCTGGCTACATGCTGGTGGAAGAAATATCCCCAAGCCTGATGTCGACGTTGTTGTGACTCCTCGCCCAGCCGCTTCCTGCTCCGGTGCAAACCTTTCTCCGCCTGTCTGTCACACAAACAGCATCTACCCAGCTGACCCAGCAGCTTGCTAACTTTGGAATGCGCTCACCATTGCTCTATTGATGTCACTTATGCCTTGCACAAGTTGGCATCACATACGTTTCCCCCCCCCCCCCCCGAGTAGGAAATAAATAATATGTATTGTGTGTTATGTATGCATGCTCGAGAATGTCTAAATAAATACGTCAAAGCAGACATTTTAGTGTGTCTAGTTTTATTACTCCCAACACTGGGATTACAGTGGTAGTCTTTAAAAAAACAATACATACTATTTTCAGGGAGCTCTCCATAACAATCATATTTCCAGGACAACACAAATAATATGAAATACTTGCCTCCCGCTTGATGAAGAAATACAAGGGTTGCGGGTGACATGAATAATTTACTCCACTTTGAGAGCATACTGTAACATTGGAGCCATTATTACGCTATTTTGAATAACACAACCTCCACTGTGGTGTGCAGGGAAGGGTGAGAAACACATATCTCTAAAAAAGAGCTGGTAAGCAGAGTAAAACCACTTGGCTACATGGATTCAAACTATTTAGTTGTCAGATCGTACCATACTGTCAAATCAGTGTAACGGTTTCATCCGTTTGTCTAAAAATGGGCAATTGAGGCACTTCTGTACATCAATAAATCGTCTTGGCAATGGCTCAAATTTCAGTGGATGAAATAGCTGCTAAAATTAAACAGTAGCCTACTTTATCAGCACATACTTTGTCAGAACACTGACAATACTATCAACTCTAACTAGAACAATGTTAAATAAAAGGTTTAACTAATGCTAATTAGTCACTGGTTGCTACACCTTCTCTAAACATTCAATAAAGGCCAACTGACACTAATCCTGTAGTCATTTCCAATTGTGTCTGAAAGATCAAGCAAAATTAGTATGATCTTGCACAATAATGCATTACAGATGTATATTTTGCATATGCATACTTATTAAATTTGCCATATTATTTAGTTTGTGCCATTAGCTCCAAAATATGACAGATTACTGTGCCTGTCTATGTGCCTTTGAGAGCTGCAGCCGTGCAGTTGGCATCAGGTGGTTGGGGCAAGTTTAAAACACTAATCATCTAGAATGGACTTAAATATTTAAAAAGTGCTTTACATTAAGGTATCTTTAATGTATACATTCACCTCTACATCATGAAGTAGACTATAATACAAGGCAGGTAATGAGTGAGTTGCAATTTATGAGTATTCCTTTGGCAATGTTAGTGGCTGTAATCTGCCAAAAGGTGTGAAGTGTTGATGGTGAGAGAACAATGGAGACAGAGAGAGAGAGAGAGAGAGAGAGAGAAAGAGAGAGAGAGAGAGAGAGATGAAAAAGGAAGAGGAGATATGTAAGAGATATCCTTTGTGATGACTTGGTTATGGTTGGATTTAACTTTCCTTTTAAAAAAGACAGAAGATGATGGAGGGTTACAGTGAGAGACCAAAAAGAGCGCAAGAGATACATCAGCAATCAGTGCAGGGTCATTTGGAATTGCAATTGTGAGTTGCATTCACATAGTATACATAGTCTATTGCACATTTCAGTCTTCTTTCGATGAGTGCAGAGGGTCTCAGTGGAAAATTACAATGACAGGAGCCTGTAGTTATCAGGGCGGAGTAAGGGAATCTGGGGTGGGCAAAGTCATTCAAGTGGAGACTCCAAACACCTTTTCTCCAAGTGGTACAAGACAAGACAACTCTACTTCTTTTCCATCATTCCAGGACCATTGGTTACGAAATGATCATGATAAGATATTATCTTGTTAAATTGTGCTGGCAAAGTGTTTGAAACTATCTTTGCCAAATACAAAAGCAGTGAGGGGGGCATACTGTAAGCTTGGGCACTTGTTAGGCGTTAATTCATTCATTTTTTTAAATTATTATTTCATTAGGTTTCTATTTTTTTTCTCCTCAAAAGTCTGTAAAATATCCGCAGGATCTTTTCAAAAGCTTGGTGAGAAAAGAAATCCCCTTGACAGCCTTGCCTCAAGACATTTATATATGTAAAAAAAAAAGGAACAAACAAACAAAATAAAATACACAAACAACAGGGCAGGAGATTAAATTAAGACAGCAGGATGGATGGTCACTGGGGCTGGGGGCTGGGAACTGGGGCTGGGGCTGGGGTTGGGGTTGGGGCTGGGGCTGGGGTTGGGGCTGGGGTTGGGGCTGGGGCTGGGTGAGTTAAAGGCTGTTGGCACATGGGGAGGGGGAGTTGTCCTCAGTTCCAGATGAGTCTCTCAGGAGCCACTAGTAAGGGCCTTTTGTATGTCCAAAGATCCCAATGGGGAAGTGCTTGACGTGTGAGGACCACTGTGCTGCCAACTGGAAGAACTTGACGTCATTCCACTCCACACCATCAATCAACACTGCAAGGGAGGAAACACAAAGTCAGTTTTTGAATTGTTTCTAATGAGCCTTGGATATGGTAAAAAAAAAAAAAAGACAGGATGGTCTAAAAATTGTTTGGACTGTTCGGACACATGGATGTAGGTCTCTGATGACCATTACCTCTCAGCATGGTCTGCTGGTGCTTGGCAGTGCAGATCAGACGACTGATTCCCTCAATCACTTGACTTTTAGACTCCACCTCCTTGTCTTTAGTCTTTTTTGGCAGAAACATTACTGGAGAGAGGGGACAAGAGAGACACACAGCTCTGAAAAAAATCTGTCAGCAAATGCAGAATTCAAAGAATTGGGGCCTCATTATTGTGATTTTCAAAATGGCTTTCTAGGAGATTCCCCATCAGGAGAAACATACAGTCCACTCATCTATAGCATACAGAAGTCCACCCGTCTATAATGCTACTACATCATCACACCTTACCCTTCTTATTCTTCTCCTTGGTCACCACAGTCATGGACATAGTGGGCTGAGGACCCCACTCTGCGCCCCCCAGAGGCAGCCTGCTGACCTGCAGCGAGCGGAAGGTGCACTTCAGCGTGTTCTTGGAGGATGAGTCCCGCTTCTCCACGTCTCTCTTCCTGTCTGACGGAGCAACCCAGTAGTCCACCTGGAGACCCATGAGCTCTCCCTGACCACCACCAGGAGAACTACAACCCCCATCAGCCAGAGGGTGGAGAGAGAGAGAGAGATGAGAAGAATAAGAAGAGAAGTATGAGATAGTGGTAGACATAGGAGGTATGGATATATCCACAATATTCAATCCAATTTGCAATGTTCCGACTGTCTATTAAACTCCTAGATATAATTTCTACATCTCTAACACAACGCCGTAGGAATTCCTGGTCACAGTGTACCTGTACGAGCTGAAACTAGTGTTGACAGAGGGAGAGGAGGGAGGTGTGGGGGAGGCTTCTTTTAGGGCAGGGGACACCTGGGGAGGTGTGGAGGAGAGGAGTGCTGACCCCATAGGGGCTGCATCATCTGAGTCCCCTAAACAAAAAAAGGGCAATAAAAGGTTAAACTACAACAAGATGGTTTCTCAGACCTAGATTAAACCCATTTCTAGACTGAAAAGCATTTTCAATAAAGTCCCCATTGAGAGTGCCATTTAGTGCAGGACTTGACATTGATCTGTGTCTGTGAAACTTCTCTAACATGCTTCACAGATTGACTGCAACACAGCTACAGCATCATATGAAAACTCTCACATATGACATGAATATGAATGCAACTGCATAGGTAAATTGTGCTGTGCTACAAGAGTCTCAGCTAATCTCACCTGATGTTGCTGATTGCTCCACAATACCAACTTTCACCATCTAGGGAGGGTAAAGATTAATAATATGGACACATCAACACTTTTCGAGGACAACTGAGGTATATTACAAACACAAGCTAATGTCTCTAATAGGTAGGGAGACACTTACCCCTATGAAGGGGATAAACTTCTGACATGAATCCTCGTCTGGGCTGTGTGGCAGAGGGGCCAAGACAAGAGATAGGAAGAGAGACAGAGAGTGAGCATGTGGACAACCAATCAGGATGAAGGGTTTGTCTGGTGTAGAGACTGAGGTTCCATGAACCCTATAGATGGGGTGAGATCTGTTGTGCTCTCACACTGACTGAAACAAGGCAGCTGTCCCATGTAGGATTTGTGAAGCCTTAATCTCACATGGTTTGTTCTCTTTATGGGATCCCAAAGATGATTTAACAGAGGCAGATCACCCAGATCATGCCAGAGCGTTTTCCGAGCAATTCTCTGTAATTTCAGAATGTCTAACAAAGTTGGAAAACTTCATCACACTATCATTGGCTTGATTTGCTGGTTAATACCACTCTGATCAACCCTCATAATTCCCTGCTAGTGGAATCAAATCAAGTTAGTAAACTGCCAACTACACTAAAAAACATATTTTAAAAAAAAACCAAAAACTGCCAACTACAGGTATTGGTCTCTTACAATACAATCCAAATTTTGATCATGGCAAACCCAAACCTGATACAAACACCTCTAATACCCTTTAAATGGTTTAAATTAGTAAAATCTGAATAATTGAGTTGGGTATGAAATAACAAGATATATGGAGAGTCAGCATTTTAATTGCATCCAAGCCTCGAGTTTAATCAAATCACCCTGAACAAACTGGCAGTCTGGAAGTCAGTCTGTTGTGCCATTGCACAAACATTTTAATTGATTACCATACTGAAAATATTTTGGAAGAAATATCATGGAAAATATGATGGAAAAAGTTTCCACTGACTGCATACGTTTGCCAAGATTTGCACATGGGAACCAATCCCATCCGATCATATGCCCCTCTCCCCGAGTCCTCATTGATGCCAGAGAAGCAGAGGGCAAGACATGCAAGCTATCAGCCAATCACTAGCCTACACCCAAGCCATCCCACCATTCCTGCAGCCAACCCAACCACCACCATATCAAAAGGCAAAATGCACAGGTTTCAGGGAATAGCAAGTCCAGTAGGTCAGGGAACAACTAAGGAGGAACCGCTTTGGTAATCAGTCCAACAATGAAAGAGAGGAATGTACATTGTAGTGGCAGACTGAAGGAAGAGCAGCAACCTGAATTTGAAACATCTCAGGTTTCATGCATCACCTGAGAGGTAATGCACAATTACACAAATAGGTTTTTCTAAACAATTTAAATTTAAATTTTTTATACATATATATTTTTCTGTTTATATATATATATATATATATATATATATATATATATATATATGATATATATATATATAGCTTATAGTATATGGCACACATTGTGTGTGTTATCTACAGTATAAACGGTAAAGGTTGAGGTAAAAGGTTGTTGCTCTTGCCTTTGTGGCAGCTGCCACCTCCCTCCACCAGTGCAAGAAAGACTGAGCAGGAAAGAGGGAGAAAGAATCTACAGTAGAAATGCAATCCAGGCCACGTCAACACAACTCATCACCTGCCAAAGCTACTTTCAGAGCAGCCACACGAAGAGCCAAATGTCTGCCTGGTAGAAGTGTATGAATGTGGTTCACCTTGCATGGATTGTTCAAATGTATATATTTTTTTCTAATACATATCCTGTAATTCAATTCATACACAGGTAAGTAAGAACTGCGTTGTAAATGCATTGTTAAAATGTGTATGCTGCAGACATACTAAATATGTGCATGCGAGTCAAGTCTATGGACACGAACAACAAACGCAGTTATTGAAGTATGGCAAATGCACATGCACTTCCATAGTACATGTACCAAAAAGGACAATATACAATTAAGCGTGGCTGGTGTTGCTTTAATATCAGACAGACATGGATGGCCCAAAGCACAGTAAAATAATGGACATGAAACAAAATAGGGAGGAAGAAACAGGAGAAAGGAGAGAGAATCCAGAAGATGGAAAAAGCAGCTTTTAACTGACTACCCGCCACTTTATCAGTATACTTTGTATAACCTTATCCTAAACTAACCACCGATACCAGTGAGAAATGGATACCATTCCCTTTGATAACGAGAAAATAAGGTAAACGTTTGACCTATTATGCCAACCATGGCATAATAGTGTAAGAAACAAGTATATCCTGTGGTCTAAGCTGTGGTCTGTCTGGCCAGTGACCAAGGTTGATCAATCAAATGTGTTTAGCTGTTGATAGGCTAGTGTGCTTGTTACCAGTCAGCTGTTAAAGTGGCAAGCTCCAGTGCAGGCTGCTAAGGTCAAGGGTCAGGGTAATGGTTCTAACACAGAAGGCAGATGATTCACCAGGAGAAACAGACTCAAGCAGACCACAATACCTGACTGCAAAATCAAAATGAAAGCTCTTTTTCCTTCAAAGAAAGCAAAGAAAAGAAAAATACAACAAAAGAAAACATGTTATTTACAAACAGTGACAGACAGACAGTGATGTTTACAGGAAAGATTTCCATTTCATCCTGTGTGTTAGAAATGTATGCAATGGCCACGAAATACTGCTCTTTCACGATGAAGTTCTGTCTTTTCTCACAATTGCAATTGAACCATACTGTATGCACTGTAGTGCAAATGTAGTATTGTCAGTTTTTGTTTTTATACAGGCCCCTCTCTCTCCTTATGGGAGTCCTGGGAAGTGTTGACTAACAACAAGTGGGCAAAATACAATTTGCATGAGTGTGAGTGAGATAAAAGGTACACTCAAAGTCCTACTGAAATGATGCACAACGTGTAAATTGTGTTTGAAAATTGTGTTTGAATTCACAAAGTAGTTAATAGATAGGTCTAAAGTTCAGATTCAGTGTGAGTCAACGACTTGATGATGAAATATTGTTCAATGTCCTCTGAGTGTGCAGAAGCTGAAACAACCTTACCTCTTCTGTTTGTAAGTGAGCATGGCTTCTGCAATGGGTAGTTGGTGCGCTCCATTGGCCCCAACCATGTACTGTGTTACCCTGGATACCACATCTGGGCTCTCCTGCACTGTACAGGACAGGACTCTAGGTTACTACTCTGGATCTAATGAGTTCCATCTATGTAAATATAAACATTTTCTAATGAGAAATTCTATTATTTGTCCATTCTAGAATGTCAGTTTAGAAACATCCTGTCTGGGTGGGTGTAAACATTCTAAAACGTCTGTATAGTCTAACCCTAACTGAACAGTTTACAGCATCTAACATTCTAGAATGTCTGTATCGAACACTTGCTCTGTAATCTTAAGTCCTGACAGTCAAGATAAATAAATAACTACTTTGAGCTTGTCCTACCCATGACTGGGGCCCCTGCCTTGTGAAATAGGTCCCTCCATGCAGCATCTTGGAATAAACTGTTGTACTGATAGTCAATGGTGCCAAGATATTTGGAGACTGGATGGGATCCTGTATACAATTAGAGAAAGAAACATGAGACATGATGGACATGAGAGGTAAGATAAGATAAACAACACTTATTAATGTGAAAATCACAGTAAATGTTAATCCATGTAAAGTAAACCAAATGAATATATTTATTTAGACTCAAATGCATTCAGACTCAAATGTCTTTGACGCCTAGGGACAGTGTAGTGTACAGCCACAGCCCTCCACATCACGCCCCGTCACTAACCTAGCGGGATGATGAGGAACCTCATGTAGCCCTGCCAGTCGGGGGTCTTATGGGAGAGGTGGTCCACAAACAACCTCAGGACTGCACTGAGGTAGTGCTGCGCGCCGGCCACGGCTATCTTGATAGGAATGGGCGTTTGAGAGTTACAGTTACAGCTACAAGAAGAACACAAAACACACAACACACGAGAGAGGCAGTGAGGCACTGTCACAGCGAAGAGGAGCAGAGAGAGGTCAAATCACCTGACGGGGGGGGGTGACTTACAATCTCTGGATTCGTGAGACGATGGTGTTGAACGCAGCTTGGATGTCGGCAGTGGTGCAGGTGCAGACCACAGGGAGGTGGTGGTTCTGCAGGACATCTGAGAGGTACTGAGAGAGGGGAGGCAAAGAGAGACAGGTTGAGAAAGATGGACCGGAGGGAGAATTAAACGTGGCGGTAGAAGGAGAAGGAGAAGGAGAAGGAGAAGGTAGTGCGGAATGGTGAACGATAAAGGAGGAGAGCATAGGAGGTGTAAACAGGGGAATAGTTGAGAGCCTGCGGCTGAATGAGGACAACAGATTTATGACTTCATCCATTCTCTACAGTTGTCATGTCAAGCCAGAGTGGGATCACGAATGAGTCCTTGTGGCTGGCTCTCACCTGGCCCTGCCAGTCTGATGTGTTGATAAGGATGATGCTGTCAGGTAGATGGTCATCAGACACCAGGATATGGTTCAGCTGGTCGTACACTGTTTTCCTTGGGATCTGGGGAGATAAAATCATTGTTAAACTCAAGGGGAAACAGCCTCTTAGAGACCATAGAATAGTATCTCCTATGTATTAGTCCTGCAACCCTCTAGGTCACTGGGGATCTAATTTTGAGTGCAGTCTTTGCCTCCTACCTGAAGGTGGCAGCGCGTATCGAGGGAACGTTCGTTATCCAGGCTGTTGGCTCTCTCATTCTGTGGCCTGCTTGGCTGTCGCTCCTTGAGAGAAGTACTTCTTCCTCTTCTTCCAGCCAACTTAGGTTCCTGCCTGAAGAGGGATGAGATTGCAAAGTTGAGAAGGAAAGGGGGATTTTTTATTTCTGGAGACGGGTAAAAGAGATGAGGGGAAGAGGATGGGTTGCGTTTCATTCAGAAAGTATGGAAGACAAATCAGGTGGAAGGGAGGGTGCGTGAGAAACATGTCCTGAAGGAGAGGGCAGTACGGTCTGCTGGCTGCTGAGAGGATGAGATCATTTACCTGTTGGAGGGAATAATGAGGGACTCTGTCTTTGTCATCTTGCCACTTGGCGGCAGCCTCTCTAGAAACGTGTCCATATTGTCCATCTCCAGCTCTGTGGTGGGAGTGACTGCCTCGGGGTGCTCCTGTGGGGTCACAAAGGCCAACATGAGAAATAATGAAAGAGGGAATTAATGTTGAATTAATGACTTGATTAATTAATGAATTAATACAAACACTTACATAAGAGACATTATCAGAGACATTGTCCACCCCTCCACTCTTGGTTTTGTCTGGGTCCAACTGGAAGGAGAGCAGAGGAACGGTAAATTATCTGTTTATCTGGTGGTGGGGAGGAATGTCCACAGAACAGTGGAAATGGTTAAGAGTGTTCAAGCACCGAATGCTGACAAGGCACAGGGTATATTGTGTCCACGGGGGATCATGTAGATCCCCTGGAATGTCATGTGACAGTGTGGCAGAATGGTCTCACCGGGCTCGGTGGCTCTCTGTGACTCCTACTGCTGTGGATGCTGCCAATCTCTGTCTGAGAGCTGGAGAGGGAGAGGCCCTCGAAATATGGCCTGCAACAAAACATAATTTGAATAGGAGTAACAGCAACGTAACTAATTACATTTACAAGTTGCTTTGTTTGCTCTGACGGCAAAGACCGTGACAGGACCCACTCACTTGAGTTTGGGTTTGGGGGTGCTGAGAACGCTGTCATCATCATCCAGTTCTGGTCCACTGTCACTGGGGTTCTCAAACTCGAGACTGTCCAGATCCAGGTCCCCCTCCACCTCAGGGGGTGGCTCTGCTGGGTCCTGCTCCGAATCCAACACCTTTTATTATATTTACACACACACACACACACACACACACACACACACACACACACACACACACACAGGAGAGCAAATATTGAACAGATGCATGGGTCCACCTGGCAACAGAAGAAAAACAAACTGCGTGTGGAGTGACCGCAAAAAAAAACACCCACCTCATCTGAAACTCTGAACCTCTTCAGAAGGGCTACCACTCGCTGCTTAAAGTTCTGCTGCTAAAAGAGAACATGACAGATAAACAACTAAAAGTCAATCTAAGGAATAAACATTCAGGATATGAAATGTGAGAATTACCAGCAAATGGGTTCCATGAGGAAAGTTATCACCACTGTGTAGGAGACATTGCAATACCACAATTTCCCCAGCAGGTGTAAGTAGAGCATTAGGCAGAGCAAGAGACATTGACACTGTCGGGCAGTTATGATTACCACAGCATTTTTTTAAATTTATTTATTTATTTAATATGTTTTTTAGGGCATTTCTGCTTTATTGGGATAGAGACAGTAGAGATTGACATGGATGGGTGAGAAAGAGGAGGGATGACATGCAAGATATGTCGAGGGTCGGAATCTAATCAGGAACCTTGCGATTATGTGGTATGCGCATTAGTGTGCTACGTCACTAAGCGACCCCCCTCCCCCCCGCAGCATTTATTTAATAGAAAACCATCTCCAGCAACATCCTGCCTAATGTGATTTCATCCAATATTCATCTTCAACCTTGCTGTGCTGAGCTCAATGGCCGTAGCACAAGTTGGATGGATTCCCTTGACTTACTCTGGTGATGGAGGCGGTCCTCACAATAGACCTCCTCGGCTTCTTTGGCTTCCTCACGTCGTACTCGTCATCCTCAAGATCCTGCATGTACAAAGGAGACACAGCATTGAACAGAGAGAAGGATCTCACACATGTTTTCCCTCTGGACTGAACCGCTTTAATGAGGACAGCTGTTTTAGACTCACCTGTCCCTGAACCGCATCGTCACTGGCCTCCTGCTCTGAGGAGAAGCTCTCATACTCCTCCTCTGAGTAGTTATCTGGAGCAGAAGAGAGAGATTTAACCTATTTATGGAGGTCACGGACTGAGACGTTAAAAAAAAAACCCTATCATAAATATTTTATTGTGGCTTTTAGATGTGGAGCGAGGTTCAAAATAAAACTCTTTGATGCCATGGTTTGATCTCATTCTTGTCAGCTTAGAGGAAAACATACTGTGCAAGGTAATCAGTGGATCTTTACCCCTCTGATTGCCTGTCTTCCAGAATGGCTGATAATGATGCATCCATGCTGTGGGAACTCGTACTCCAGCCGAACCATGCTGTGTTAAAACATACCTGAGCATTTGATCTTCTGCCCCCCCTGCAGTGCGGCCTCCTCATGGTCTATGGGCTGGCTGGACAAGGAGAAGATCCAGATCTCAGCCACCTTCCCCAGCATCTCCTTCTGGTTACTGCACAGAGGGAGCACCTGGCCCCCCTCAGTGGGATGCTGCATCACCTGGGATGGAGGATGGAGAGGGGGGAGGGAGAGGTAAGGGCAGAGAGGGAGTGATTCATACTGTGTACATAAAGAACCACATCTAAGTAGCTTTTAATTTCTAGGATATCTCTGTTGTTTAGCTGTTTCTGTTCTCAGAGACCCAAAAGTAACCTGCTCTCAAACATATTTTCATTTCCGTTTGCAACAAATGTCCTACTACCAATTACAAGAGGAATGTTCAGTGAGGATATATTGGTATTTTTCTAAATCCGGACTGTTCTCTCTGGATCGTGCTGACAGCTTCCTGAGAGGGTTTCTCGTAACATGTCTATTCTGGCATTCTGGACATCTGAGTTCCTCTGTATCCTTGGGGTGGAAAAGTGAAAATACTGAGTCTGCTGACGGATGTTCCAGCTCTCCTTTCCCAGCCTCTGAAAGGCAGGCTTCACACAGAGCCAGTGTCGGCCATTTTAGAGAACCCATCCAACTGTGGAGATTTTACTCTGCTACTCAGACAGCCATAAGCAGAGAGTTAGGACAGATACAATAGGACTGCCAGACAGCGGTGAGAGGAGAGGGGGGACAGAAACCTCTGACAGATATCACCAGCACCTTCAGTTTCTCCCATTCTCTCATTATATTTTCATACCATTCCTTACTACCAACAGGCTGTCAAGTCTTACGCCTATTGAAAGTCAGTGAGATTACCCAAAGTGTATGAAATTCAGTTAGTGCAGTACCTCAGCCATATCGATGGAGCCCGCTGCAAGGGTCTTGTAGCCAAGGATGGTTCGGTTCTTGTATCTCTTCCGCCTTTGAAGCAAGATCTGGAGCTTGTTTCCCTCCCGCTTCAGGAAGTGAGGGTACTATGGATGGACAAAAGACAGGAGAACCGGGTGAGAGGAATTAATCAGACAGTGAAGAGAACACATGGAAAATATGGATGTAGAGTTAATCTTTACAACAATAAGTGATCCATCTATCTATCCGCCATTATATCTATCTATCTATCTTCCCCCTGCCCTTTGGAGCCTTTACCTGCAATGAGAAGGTGAGTGCCAAATCTGTCTCAACCAGTCCACTGGGTGGCAGTACTATCTCATGAGACCTCAGGATCCTCTTCGATCCCTGTGGGAATTGAATGATAGGGTAAGCCATGCCATCAACCGCCATGCCAATGCTCAACACTCCAACATTCAACTGGCAGGAAAGTAGTCAATGTGGAAGTGGGAAGGCAAGCATGAGGAGACATCTGTCATCTTGGAAAGCATTTCCTTGAGCATGTGCATGCATGCGATGTGATTGTTGATGTGTGTGGGCCTGCATACAGTACATTGCAGGCAGGTCTGTACCTGCCATGCCTGAATGTGGTAGTGAATGGGCATACCTGGATTTTAACAGCAATGACCACAGAGATGAGTTCCTTGTCTAGTTCCCTCATCACCACCAGCTTCTTCAGAGTCAGGCTGCATAACCTGGAGGAAGATAGGGAATTATTAAGCACTGTGCTCTCTCTCTCTCTCTCTCTCTCTCTCTCTCATACACACACACACGCACACGCACAAACAAAACATTGATGTTTACATGAAGAAATGGTACATTTCATCATGTGGAATAAACCGATGAATCAGTCAAAACAAATTCCTTTAAGTCCATAAACCACATTTTCAACAAGTCTGTTTACAAATAAGTATAACATGGAGGCATAAATCAGAGAGGAAGATAAACCCAGCTGTGACCTAGAGCTCTCATGGGGACCCTGAGAAATAACACTGTGCTGATTCGCTCCCTGGAAGGGGCCAATTAGTCTACTTGCGCTGTTTAAAACTTGTACTTAGGGAGACTCCCCAATTGAAGAAGGTCCCTTACTGTTGCATGAATTTACTGCAATAACTCTCCATCCAACTGACACAATTCAGAAGAGCGAATAAACCTTTGAAGTGAATGGAAAAAAATGAAAGGGAGATAGATGTCTGGGCCAAAGAGATGACAGAAGTGGTGACTGGTGTTTGGCTGTGGAACACAGACCCTCTTCAAAACGCTGCACTTGTTAGTGTTACTTGATGCTAACTAAGGGTGTCGGTGGGGTATGCCAAATCCTCTTTCACTTTCCTTTACTTTGTTCATGTTGATTAGAAGGAGGAACAAGTGCCAACATTTCAGAATGCTGAAACCAAAAGGGGAGGTGAGCCCTGGACAGTCTAAGCTGGGCGGAATTCTTACAACTGCGGGTGGCGTTAATAAGCCTGTCACGATTTTTTGAGTCACTTCCTCAAAAGAAAAAAGAAAAGAAAAAAACTTTTTTTTTTTGTTTGTTTTTTTGTATATGTTTTTAGGGCATTTCTGCTTCATTGGGATAGAGACAGTAGAGATTGACAGGAAGGATGGGAGAGAGAGGAGGGATGACATGCAAGATAGGTCGAGGGTCGGAATCGAACCAGGAACCTTGCGATTACGTGGTGAGCGCATTAGTGTGGTGAGCGCATAAGCGCCCCCCAGCCCCTTTCACTTACACTTCCCACAAGAGAGACTGCTTAGAATGCTTGCTCACATTCCTCATGTATGGCCCTGTAACAGCCTAAACATTTGTCGTGCCTTTTCCTTAGATTCAAATGTTACTGTTGTTGTCTGTTGCCAGAATGATATAATTTGGGGGGGGGGGCTGTGGGCTGAGCTGCAGGCCTGCTGTGAGGCCACATTAATACAGCAAGTAGGGAGCCCTTGGGAGACGAGGGGAGTCTGATTTCCAGTCGAAGCTGTCATTTATCTGGGAGTTATGTAAATTATGAGTTTGACCTTGGACGCAACACCATCTTGAAAACAGGAAACAGAAAACATTAAGTTTAACATTAAGGCCAACAAGATTACTGGAGGATAAATAGACAATCCATTGCTCAAGTATTTTGAAATCATAAAGTTTGGTGAGTGACACACTGTCGGCACAATGTTAGGACTGAAGAAGGACAGCAATCAGAAAATAAACCCTTGGAAGTGGCTGATGACAATGGCAGGTTTGAAGAAGATGCAGGCTGAGTGAACGGCCTTCTCCTGAACAGAGCACAGCCTCAGGAATCCCAGGCACAATGGACACAACCCAATGAAGGGTCACATTGTCTTTACCCCGCTCTCACTCAAACAATGCCCTGCATTTTTACACAACTGTTTTATATTCTACCCGGGCTGCATGCCACTTTCAAACCTACAGCACCATGTATCCAAGTTATGCAAGGTGGTTGCAGAGCCCTGCATAAGTTGCCCACTCAGGCAATTTTTTTTAATCACATAATGACGCACAATGTAATTTCAGATACAACAACTGGGCTTATAATGTTAATACTCCATGAGCGACTCTTCTAAATGGAATGATAGTAAAGTACAATTAACGATGAAAATATTATTTCTTAAGAGGATCTGTGCTGACCCCATTTCCCTTTGTATGTCCCCACACTGCAACCAAAATCCAGTGGGTGACTATGTACTGTAGCCACACTCCAATTCTCCAAAGCCTAAGCCAGAGAGACTGCGACAATGCTCTGAACTGGTCAACAGAACACAATGGAAGTCCAGCCTGGGTCTCCTCGCTGTTCCCACTCACTGTTCCCCCTTTGGTACAAAGAATGATTATTATTAGAACAATGTAAGTCCTGAGGTTTGGTCAACAGCTGCTCCCTTTACTCTCAGTTCTGAGTTTGACTGCCACACATGGGCACTGTGAGACACACACACACACACACACACAAACACAAAAGTACACACACACACACACACACACACACACACACAATCATGAAAATGCCCAGCTGTTTCTTTGGCACAGCTGCAACGCAACACCAGGGCCCAGTGGGAGTGTGTCTCTGCTGTGGTCTGCTGATACAGCCTCCCTGTTGCCTGAAGGGTGGCCTAGCTCCAGTGCCCAGCACAGATGCTCTGGCAAGGACAGACAGGCAGGCCATGCTGCTGCTGCTGTTGCGGTGAGAGCAGCCTCCAGGGACGAAGCAGGAGAGGGAGAGGGAGAGGGAGAGGGAGAAAAGAGGGAGAGGAGAGGGAGAACGCTGCGGCCGCATACCAGCCAAAGGTTAGATTTCAACTCCTGGATTTTCTGCTTCCGATAATAGTAATACTGGCAACTGGACATGGCGCAGACTCCATCCTTAATGAGATTTCCATATTGCATTGCCACACACATGCACCCGCTTGCACACACACGCTTAAAATAGAACTCAAGAGGACTAGGCTAATAAAGCAGGCGAAATAATAACATATCAAATACCCTGCAGAGCCACGGTGTGCATTTAGAGTCATCAATTTCACTTTAACTTTATAAATTGTGTAATCAGTCAGACATGGTGAGGAGGAATGCATTCATGTAATGGGATCTCGTGCCGCCACATGTGAGGCTGTCAGCAGCGCCGATGTACTGTATGTGGATTGGCTCAACAACAGAGTGCAGCCTGAGCTATTAATTTAATACTTAGATCAGAGAGAGAACACAGGATAACACTGTAGGATCTACCCTTTAGATTCACTACATTCCTTTTGATTATATGTTACAGTTAAACCTCCAGCCCTTTCTTGAGTCCCCTTGCCAGAGTTGAGAGACACATAGAACAGGTGTTAGGCTATCTAAAATCACAGTGGCAGGCATTGGGATGGGGGGGGGGGGGAGCGACAGCTTGAAAACCCTACGCTAGGATTCCTAGAATTTCTAATACACCACTTCAGGTTTCATAGAAAAAGTTTCATCAATTCTTTAAAATCGTCCTATTTCCAATGACTCGCCAACTCCTACTGACCCTGTCTCGCCTCAGTGGGCACAGTGGTGTTCGTCATAGATGTACCGTGCAGGGAGCATTTCTCTTGACTCCTGTCCTAGTTTTGAGCATTGCGAGGGGAACAGAGGATAAGCGGTGTCATGGGGAGAAGGGACAAGGGTTTATTATGCCATGAAGCACACACTCGCTCCCTCTAATCTGAGTACAGGACCAGCATCTCCTCTGACACGCTGGTCACAGCTCACCTGGATCTAGTCCAGAGCCTCCTGCACGCTAACACACACATCTTGCTGCCTGAATCATGAGGTGAGCTGAAAACCAAATCAGTTACCTTCAAAAATGCAACAGAACCATTGAATGAAGGAGGGTCATGTCAGGTATTGATCTGCTTCGTGTTATCTTGATAGAATTGGACATAAAACCCGACCACTGTGGATAAAACCAGCACAGACAGACCATTTAATAAGATAATAATATGATCTTGCCTTATTCAGTCCTATTGGCTTCATCTGGCACTCTTGGGTTACCTTGGTTACTTTGCTTTCTCTTCGTTGAGGTTAAACGAATATTCAATGACACTTCTGTATGCTGCAGTGGCTGCTGCACAGTCTAACATTGGATTCAATCATGTAAAGCAACCACAGCCAAATGAGATGACTTCAATGCCAAACTGTGGATAATGCCTCGTTGCAGTGAGCTTAGTCTAGTGGTTGAGAAACGTTAGTATTCCGTCTCTGTGCGTTTGTATGTGATTTGAGTTGGACCACACACTAATCTGGTCCTGGATGTGAACACGTGCGGTCCATCATCACGCTATGCCTCATTCTGACCCTGCTTCCGATGCGGCTCAGGTTCCCTGCATGCGAGTCATGTGTCAAAGAACAGAACAGGGATGACCTATATATTCTCACCTCGCTAGGCTCGGCAAAGCCCAGCCTCTCCTTTCCTCTTTGTTTACATACGCACAAATAAAATAATTCATCCCCACTCAAAGTAGACCATGAGACATTGGGGGAAAAACCGTTAGGCTATTCTGAGAACACAAACAACACAAAACAGCCCTTCTGGTAAAGACAGGCAAAGGTATTTTGGGAGAAGTCCTGGCTCGGTAGACAAAGGGAACATGTGACTTGACGTTATTGCTTTGTCTTTTAGCCGTTAAGACACAATTCATTTGGCGGGGAATGAGTAGGATGACAGCGGTGACGAAGGGTGGTTCTGGAATGGGGATGGTGCAACACTCCAAACTGCCTGGGGCTGGAATGTGACTTCACAGCCGTTCTGGGATACCCAGTCATTAGGTTTAGATGGTGGCTCCTGCCCTTATATCATCCATCTATCTATCTATCTATCCATTCCTTCATCCACTCCATTTCCTCTTAATCTTGCTTTCACCCATTAAAGGAAACAATGCTGACTGAAACAACCCCATAGAGATCATACACCCTCAGTCAGTATAGTGAGCGGTGTTGATTGGAGGGGCACTGTTACCATGGAGACAATGGGTATATGGCAGTGTCAACATTAGATGCACTAATGTGACACGCTTACATCAAAAGAAGGAGGAGGGAGGTGGACAGCAGCAGCCAAATGTTGTGCGCTCCCCTGCATGCCGGTGCCAGACTGAAACCTGAGAGAGAGACTTGACAGCAGAGAACAGCATTCCTGCTATTTAAATCCAACATCCTCCTTGAAGGGCTACAGGGGAGTGGTCACTGGTCTGTGTCAGAAACATTCTACTGAAAACACCCCTGGATCTCACTCACACTGTCACACTCACACACACACACACACACACACACACACACACACACACACACATTCTAAACAGACACCTCTCACCACAGCCCGCCGCATGCTTCCTCCACTCCAGCCAGGGTTGGTAAAAAACACGTCTGAAGCATGCATTCAAGCAAGACGTCTTAAACAGAACATTGATACATGATATCTTACCAGGCTTGATATCTTACCGTCTACTTTGAATATGTAGACGGCAGAAATGTCATTAACTCTTAATCCTGAGGGGGACTACAGTGTGACCATGTCCTTTATTACTCTCATCCCTTTTAAATTCAGCTTCCTAATATCATTATTTACAGTTTTTTCTGACTGCTTAAAACACTAACAGTGATTCTTGAAGCACTATCTCTGAAACCATTAACACTTGCAGCCAATGCATTAACCAAGTGTGACAAACTGAATCATTTATAACACACTTCTAGCAAAACTGTAAACATTGGTCTCTACATTGCTACACTACTTTGCCAATTGCCTTTCCACATTGACACATGTGAAAACACTTTTAGATAATGAGTTCACTTAGAAATCAGAGCTTGAGCACTATAAATAGGCCACAGGTAAACATTTGGTTTGGACAACAATGGATAGAGGGTAAGAGGGGTGAGAACTAGAGGAGGACAAGGAGGAGGAAGAGGAGGATGAGGAGGACAAGGATGAGGAAGTGAAGAAGTAAGAGGAGGAGAAGGAAGGGGTGAAGTAGGACGGGGGAGAAGGAGAGGACGGGGAAGAGGAAGAGGAAAGGGAGTCAGGAACACAATAACTGATTAAATCAGAGCGTCTGTGGTTGACTATGTCGTCAACCATGGGATGAGCATGAGGGAGGCTGGGCAACGGGTTCAACCAAATCTGAGCCGCTATACTGTTGCAGGTATCATCCGGATATTTCGAAATGAGAACCGGTAAGTAACTGTACGTGCTGTAGTCTTACTGGAGGGTTGGGGGGGGGTTCTCCTACCTTTACATGAAATACCATGAATGAATGAAAAACATGAGTAGCGTGATGATGAAGGCCTTTCAAGACACCACGTAAGCGTGGTGTGGAAGAGACAAGAGGGGTGCAAGAGAGCAAGGGAGAGAAAAGAGGCAGAGCATGAGGGATATAGTAAAGAACAAAGAGGATTTCCCAACTACTACGTCTGTCCTCTGCTAAACAAAGTGTAACACAACAAGCCCCCACACAGGCTCTCTTGTCTACAGCCAGAATCAGGCTTACATTCCTGAAAGACCGGGGTTGTTCTCTTCAGATGGAGTGAAAGTAGTGAGATGAGAGGAAAGGAACGGACGAGGGGGAATCTTGCGTCACTGTTGCTGCATGCAGACAGCGACTGACACAGTAGCGTAGGCGACACTGTACCTTGCATCGCTCTTGCATTTTTTTGGGGGGAAGCGAAATGTAACCTAGAGCATGATGCCAAGTCCTGTTCATAAGGGTATAGCCCATCCACAGCCGAGTTCTTGGATGAATACATTTAAATATCTCGGAGGGACTTTTCAGTCTGATTAATTTATCCATCAACCTCTCTCCACTGCCTGCCTCCCCTCCTCTCCTCTCCTCTCCCCTCCCCTCCCCTCCTCTCCTCTCCCCTCCCCTCCTCTCCCCTCCCCTCCTCTCCTCTCTTCTCCTGTGGATGTGCACAGTCTTGGTACCAGGGGAGCAATCCTGCCGAGAGATTTTAAAGCCAGCTATACCACATGGCCATGGGAAGAACTGCAGGGTACTGCAACGGCTAGTACCCTTTGGAACCCATGTTGAATTCCATCTGGACAAATAAGACTGTTTTGGACTGCAATTTCGTTTTTTTATGTTCTATTATATGTCTTCTCCGTGGGGCAGATGATTTTTTCATACCCCACAAGCCATGTCAGAACCATTTCTTTTTATTCCTTCACTGAATTGAGGGCACGTCACAAGAATACGGAATACAATGTGATTTTAAGGTTGCCGTCAGCAAGCAGATGTCGTTATGAACGCTATGGCAGCTCCCATTAACGTAATTTCCTGGATTCACTGCGCCAATCCCATCTCTCATAGGAATCTACTGGGCGGGCGGTCAGTAGTTAGCAGTATGGAGATGTGCATCAATGCCTGTTACACAGTGGCATGGAGAGGGCTGCCAAAGAGGCTGCAGACTGGGCCGATGCCTGGACAGGCCCTCAGTGCCCCACTGGTCCTGTGGCCCCCCCTGACCAGAAATGGGCTGATTTCACTCAACTCAAGTGAATGTAAATTATAACCTATGCACTACTTAAAAACATATTTTTAAAAACAGAACGATTTAAAGGATTTGAACTAAACAGCACACATACAAAAGTAAGTGGAGATGGGAGACAGAATGAGGAAACCCTTTGTGGCACATTAGACAGTAGAACAGAGAGTTAACCTGAAGCTGCGTCATCTAACACCCTCCTACCGATGCCAGGTTAACGAGGTCTGTATGTGCTGTGGTTGGCACACTAGGCGGAGATACACACAGCCTCTCAACACTCCTGTGAGGGCCCCATTACCCAGGCGTGTGCACCGGGAGCCCTCTGACACTCAGCTGCTCATGCAATATTCAGCACTGGGATTTGCCGCCTGGCCAGAGATGGCGTCTCGATGTGACAGAGCACTGAACACTCGGCCACTGAGGGAAGAGCTGCCTGCCACTGAGGCTGCTCCGACCCAAAATATCCCCCACAAAAATACCAACCGTAATCCAACTGCAGGGTTTCTCTTTCTCTCATCCCTCCCTCTTTCTGCCCACACACACAGTTTCCTGAAGTCAATTTTCCCAAAGAATGCATACAAACCTCTCTCTAGAAAACATAAAACATAAACCATAAAACATAAACAGACTAACATGAGGCAAAGTCTAAATTCCAGCAGGCATACTACCCTCTTCCTATAAATCATGCACATACACCTGTTCAATGAATATGTGTCAGTAGATCATTAAGCTTTCGAGAGTAGAGTTGGTGATCAGCGGGCCCTGTGCTCAAGTGGGTCAGAGAGATCACTTCAAACAACCCAGTCAATATGAGCAATAATAACACTCAACCTCAATCAAATCAATGAAAAACGGAGAGGTGATTAGTAAAAGTGTTTCCATAACCCTGCTCCATAACTAATACCTCAGGTAAAAAAAAAAACAGGATAGCACGAAATTGAATGTGCGTGTGTGTGTGTTCAAATAAGAGGGACTGATGGGATCCTCTTGAAATTGATTCCAAAAATCCTGGAGGATGGAGGCCCTTTCCAATAAAAATGAACAACCCGCGACTATCCCCTCGGCTCGGTCTCTAAAGTCATTGTGACAGCTCAATAATTGACTTCTTATCATTTATTAATAGAGAGGCCCATTAGGCGACGGAGGGGCGTCTGGGGTGTGTCTGCACTGTGTCTGCACCGTGTCCTCAGTGTGTCTGAGCCGAGAGACAAAGCGCTGGCGGCACGCGACTCGAGACCCTTCCTTGCGTCTGCGTTGGCTCGGTTCCATCTGTTTACTGCTACACTGCACTGTACTCATGAGACAGACCAGATGTGAGGTCCTATCCTGGGAGTTCAATACTTACCTATTCAGGAAAAGGGGATGTTGAGTAAATTAATTATGATTTGATGCCCCTCCACAAAAATGGACTGATTGATTAAACAGTACGAGAGTATTATGCAATATTGTAACCGTATAGCGTAATCAAAAATATAATTTATTATGAAGCATTCAACATATATTAGATATACAGGCAACTAGGTAATAAATGACACATTGACTGAAAACAATAATTGATTGGTCTCTGCTTTATTATTTAATTTGACCTACAGTATTGAATATCATTCCAGCGGGAAAGAAAATGACCAAACAAGATCAATAGCACAGTTCCTCTTAGCAACAGAGAACCTAGTACAACCTGTCCTAATGGACTCCAGTCCTATCCAGATGGCATTGTTATGTACTACCTGCAACAACAAAATGTGATAAAACAAATCCCAGCAACACATAAGCCTAAAAGAGGAGATCATCCTTGCATCAAAGCTCTGTGGTAGGATTTTTTATTTAACCTTTATTTATCCAGGTTATTGAGATAAAATCTATTTTTCAAGAGAGACCTGGTAGGATAGATAAGAGTCCAGTTATGTAGATTCACCCTGTTGCAACACATAAAGCTCTCTAACTATAAATGTGTTCGTCTGTCTGTCTGTGTGGCGAGATGCCGGCTAGGTTGATCAAAGTTCTCAATTTCACACGCATCTGAGCTCCTTTTGAAAACCCACTGGCACAGAGAGACTTGTTTCTATTCTCTACAGCAGGGCACACTCTCCGACACACGCAAGTAACAAGCTGCTGAACACCCATCAAGAAGCATTTCAAAAGCTCTGTAATCAAATTTGACCACCTCTCAGCGCCAAATAGGCCGTACTCGGCAGTCAGTAATGCAAGTGAGGAGGGACGCCGGGATAGAAACACACTGGGAGTGGAGTGGAGTGGCAGGAAGGATATGCCCATAAAAAGAGTAAAAGGGTGTCTTTTTATCTACTATCAGTAAAACAACAATCAATACAAAATGCAGGACAGTGAGAAACAACTAGAGCTCCATTTTCATCATCTTACGTTGGCTGTGACCTAGAAACAATAAAAACAGACCTGAATACTGAGACTAATATCATCTCCTGGGAGATTGTGTGTGTGTGTGCGTGTGTGTGTGAGAGAGAGAGAGAGAGAGAGAGAGAGAGAGAGAGAGGGAGAGAGAGATAAAGAAAGACAGGGTAGGCAGGCGTGTGCATGCTACAAAATTATTCATATCTAGGGGATTACGCCCAAACAGTTTTTGGAGAAAAAAAAAAGGGAGAATGGGTTTATGAAGTGGTGGCTACTGTAGCTAAAACACTGAGGATGAAAACAAGATCATAAACACCATACTGCAGTCATTGTTATGTTTCACGGAAAATAGCATAGGGAATCTAATTCACTAAGAAGACAGAGTGATCCATGCCCTCCCCCAGCCCTAGGGGGCTAGAGCAGAAGCAGGAATACAAATTAGAGTTTTATGCACAGCTCTGCAGCACGCCTCGCCATTCCATATAGCCCCACCCATAACGCCAGACAGGCCTCTCTCTCTCTCTCTCTCCTGGGCTACACTGTCATTCACACAATCACTAGACTGAAAATGATACGCTTCAAAAGAAATCTAGGTAACACATTAGATTAAAGGTTGCCTTTATAAAGGACTCATACATTGGTAAGTGTTTGGTAATGCATTTATAAAGCATTCAGAACAGTGCAGCCACATACAAGCTCAGCGTTGGTAGAAGCACCACGCTACTAGCCTAACTCCATAACCAATGAATTCTAACAGTTTATTGTGATATACAAACTATTCTATACAAATAATCAACAGCAGAAAACTTGAATTTGCAAGCTTAAACCTGACAGCCAGGTCAGATCTGTCAGATTAAAATGTTGATAGTGAGGGAAAGGAGAGGATTTGCATCTCTGTCCCTGGTGCACTGGGGGGTTCACTGAACCAGATAGTCAGGAGGAGGAAAGGGAAGCACTGTGTCACAGGTGCAAAGAGCTTATATATGAGCTACACATCCAACTCAAATAAGCACAGAAACCTTGCAGTCTGCTGTATGTTTCCCCCTATGTCAAATAGATCAGTGGCCTGTGACAGGGTAGATGTCCTTGCCCTAACTGGCATTGTAGCAGCAGGGGGGGCAGGGGGGGCAGGAGCTAGAGGACAGAGTATGGAGAGGGTTTACCAGAGCTAGCATTAAACTCACTGCTTTAAAAATGCAGCGGACTTGGGTCGGATTGGACATGGCACAATAACTGAAGCTATAGCTACCTGGCCAGCTTTACTCACGCAAGACTTGGGCCTATTTAATAAAAAGTGAGCCTGATCAGTTCCCTCAGCTGTAAGCAAAACGTTCAATAATCTGTCCGCCAAAACAAATATTGATTGAGACAAGTGATCTCCACTACGGAAATAATCCAAACATTTACATAAAACATCCCCATACCGCTCTTGGAATTTTATACACTTAATTAGAGTTAGTTGAACCAGGGCTATCTGTTCCCCTAATAGGCCGAAATGTATTCCCCCCTTAAGCAAAAGGACAGATCCTTTGTGTCAATACCATTGTTCACATCTTGCCTACCTTCTTCCAATGTTGGCATCCACTGTAGCTTGCTCTTAGTGGGCTCTGGTAGGCCAAACAGTTAAGGCTAGGACTATATTTTTAGTGAGCCATTGTAAACCAAAGGTCTTTTTAAACAGGCTGAGACAAATATGTGCTCATTTTTGCCATCCTCTTCTTCCAGAAATTGAAGGTTTTAGTTGCTGACCAGTTTGTTGACTTTGAGTCTATCTGTCCAGGCACAGCAAATCTGGGAGTGGTTGATGGAAACATGGCTAAAGTCATCCTCTTAGAACTGCCCACCTGGCACTGCAGCTTTGCTAATTAATACAATATGTTAAACTTTCTAAGCATTTCTCAGGCCAGATGTTTTCTTACAGAAAACTGACCTACATTTCCCTGCTTCCTCTGAATTCAATAAAAAGAGGTTGGAAATGCTAGAGTAATCATTCAGCCTACTCCTGTCCTATCCCCACGTAAACGGTCTCCAATACATCTAAATCGAATTGCAATGAACATAATTCATAGATGCCCACAACTGTCTACATGTCCTTATACAAATATATATGCAATTCAGGGAACAAAATGTTGTAATGACTTGTTTAGAGGTCTAGAAGCTACCCAAACATTCCAATCATCACTGGGATACTGACATGACAGAGCCGGCCATACAGCATTTACACAACACCTACACAACAGGGAATGAGCTCTTGCAAACACGGCACAGTCATGCACTGTGGACATAAACTCACAGCACAGCGATGTCCGCCCCAGTCAGGTTTGCCAAGTTCAAAGCAATATAAACACTGTTATGAAGAACCATGGCTAATGTCTCCACTGACATTTTCTCAGATGATAATGTTTAGACACAGGGAGGAAGAAATAATCAACTACAGTTCATGAATGCTTTCATTGTACAGCAAACCAAGCATTGGGAAAGAGTGAGAGAAACAGTGAAGAAAATGGTGATAGAAGAGGCCAAGGAGAGGATGAGGCGTCACATATTTCTTGGCCATTCCTTGCCCTGAAGTGCACTTACACACTACTCCACACATCATCTCATCTCCTTCAAGCTCACAGTCTTTGTAAATCTCTCAAAATAAAGACTGTTTGCCTCATTTTCTACATTACCCAAAAAGTCCTGGGGCAAATCACAGAGACCAAAGTACAAACAGACCTCACAATGCAAGCCCATAATCACAGAGCATTTTCATTAACTTGAACCATGTTTGGAAATAAGGTCACTACCCTGGCAAGCAATCATCCAAAAACATATCATATGATGATGACGTTTGGTCTGTGAGGAAAATATATTAGCAAAATGCAGATGAAAATTAGAGTGGCTTTACCAGAAAACGAACAGACTTAACATCAAATCATTTTATTTCAATACATGAGGACAATGATGAATAGGCCTCCTAATATATTGGGCTACTCCTAAAGTTAATTTTCAATGGCCAGCATTGCAATTGCGAACTAGGCTAATCCATGCAACAGTGTCACAAAACATTTTCTTATCAGTATTCATTCAGAAAATGAAGGTTCCTCTATCTGACCTCACTTCAGCTAATCCTTAATTGCTAGTTGCCCTACCTAATCCTTAAGTGCCGAGGTGATCTTTGAATAAGTTCTGTAACAGTAGGGTTGAACAAGTACCACTTGTTCAAAACAAGTAATGCAATTAACCTGAACCAACTTGGCTTTCCCAACATTTAAAAATGTCCTCTACTGGTAAACTGTTTTCTTAGGCAACACTGCAGGAGCAGACAGACTAAACAGTGCTGAAGGTCTTTAAGTGGGAATAGGGTCAGACTGTGGACCTTTCACAGCAAATGGATGTCTCATATCATTCAGTAGGAGGTAGAAAATAATTTTCACTGAGAAATCAACCCATCACTCAGTGACTTTACAGTTCCATGTGCCGATTGGACTCTGAGTAGTTTAATCTAGTTAGATTTCATGGACATCATCCAAAAGACGGCACAACAAAAAACACTTGTGACTAACTATTTTCCCCTCAGACAAAAGAAAACAAATGAGATTAAGAAAGAGAAAAAGAGGGCTGTGTGAACATTGCTTTGGTAGAGGTGTAGTCCACAGTGCGAACAATCTGCTTCCTTGCTTTATTTTAGTCAATAACAATTGACAATTTGCATTATATCAAATTACCACTATACAAATATATAGAACTATGCAAACATATTAGCACAGCCTTGACACAGGCCTCATCTAGGCCTAGTCCTATGTGCTATCTGCTAGTGTTTATGTCTCAGTTTTATCAGCAGTACAGGGTCTGCTACAGCCATCAATGTTTGCCATCTAAGCCTTGACTTTGTATTGGACCTGTAAGGCGCTATAGGCAACCCAAACACAGACAGAATGTACAGAAAGAAAGTACAATTTTCCCAAGTACTTAGACTACGCTACTGTGATTCTGTGAACAGTAAGTCATAAAGGAAAATAATGCACATTAAAACACACGTATACTACGAGGATGACAAGGGGGTAAAACATAATATCAGGAAGTCTTGTATTTCCACATGATGAAAAATATGAGGAAAATGAGAGAGGTAGATCAGTCAATGAGATATGGTGCTGTGTAATAAAGTCAGCTGAAAGCAGAATTGATCGGCCTGCAGAGTCACAAAGCACTTGAGGGGTGGCAGGCAGGCAGGCAGGCGGCTGTCCCCGCCTACCCGACCCTGTCTGTCCTCCAGGGCCTGCTGCATCAGCAAGGTGGGGGTGTTAGATATCTTTTATAACGCAGACATGACTCGCAGATTGTGGCAGTTAAAGGGGACAGTTTACACAAATGGCAAGGCCGACCATCTCATCTTATATACACTCGAAAGTAGTCTATTGGACACGTCATTTCACTTGACTTCTCACAAATTAGCCTAGCATCATATAGTGTAAAAACATGAGATGGGGGTTCAATATTAGCTTGCTGTACAAAATAACATGTCTAAATCAGACTACTTTCGAGGCATCCATAAGACAAGGTCTACATTCGTTTGAACTAACCCTTTAAAGGCAGAGGTGTTAACCTATGTGATAACAATAATAACACACAAAATGCATGGCACACATGAGAACATACAGAACACAGGGAAAGATAAACAATGTGTGGCATTTATTGCCACTTGTTCATCCTACTCTAAATTCCCGCAACGCAAGCATCCTAAGCAGTGGGGAAAACAAAGGGCAGAGTGTTTTACTGGGACTCAAAGGGACATCTCAGCACTCTTGCCTCCAACGGGCCCAAATATGACAGCCTACTAGGTCCAGCTGCCATTCGAGGGCCCACTCAATCGCTGCTCTGTCTCGGGGACCAGCCCATCACTAACAGCACTTATACGCCCATGTGTTCTCTACTACTGATCCAGGGATAGGCTACAGTTGATGCCCACTTCAAAAATACCAAGATGAGCCACAGACTAAGACAAACATGTAGAGCAGGCTGGAACAGAACGCACAATATGTAGGCAGTTCAACTTGTGTGGATAGCGTCAAGGGCTTAAAGACCAGGGCAAAAGACTCAGATTCAGATAGGCAGGTTCAGTGCATGAACGCATCTGGAAGTTATGGGCCACTGGCAATAATTGCCCTGCCACCATCCTAGATTGGTGATTAACACTCTTTCCTCACCTGTAGCACGTCATTAATAAGCACCCCTGTGTAGAGAAGCACAGCCTGTCCTGAGGTGACTCCAGAAATGTGAGACAAGCACACAGGCAGCATTTCCTTATTAGCTCCCTTTTTTTTTTTTTTTTTATCCCTGCCTAATGGCTCAGGGCTTCAGAGACTTTACATGGAGAGAGAAAGGGCAAACCAAAGCGAACATAAGGGCAGTTAAGGTATGAGGAGCTGATAAGGAGGGCAGATAAAGGACAGAACCAGATAGAATGACTGAGTGAGTGTCTCACGGAAATCCTTATGCCAAACTCAAAGGACAGACTATAGGGACAGGAAAGCTCTTGTTTTGCCTCAAACACAACCAGGCTCACCTATCCACTTTAGTTTTGGCAACAGAGGATTCCATTCCCAGACTGACTGATTTGAAGGTTTGGGAAACATTTGTTTGGGAACACAAACACACACAAGTACAAACAATCTCACATAGATCACTGAATAGGCTTGGACAGGTAAACAATGGGACTTTCAGAGGAACTTTAACTAGGCTTTAGCTACCTTTGACTGAAGAGGAGCAAAATAAGCCTAAACATATGGGACATTGATCAATACAGAGCTGCACTGATCGACAAGAACACTAAAGCTTGACTGGCAGTTCAATTCACACTGAACCAGTGAGTCACATTTTTCTCATTGAAAGCATTGCCTAAATCAAGTAGCCTACCTAACAGTAATTTTGTATTTGATAAAAATTAAATACAGTTCAGCTTTACACAGCTGGATTTTACATAACACACAGAGAGACAAATCTGTTTGATTGAGTTCAACCTTCATATCAAGAGGCAGGATTACAGCAGTGAGTTATGAATAATTTGCATGATGAGCCTATGGCCTCTAAGATAAATCTTTCCTTGGGTATGACATTGATGCAGATCGGTGAAAGTAGTTTTTTTAACGATTGCAAGGAAGCCATGTAAAGCACACCAATGACATTCAACCCATATGTTTATTATAGATCATTCGGAGAGCATGATATTGATCATATCAACTTCATGACAAACAAAGCAAGCGATACAGTATTATGTAAAATAGTGCCGACTTACAAATGACCCCAGGATACTACAATAAAATGTAAGATGAGAGGGAGTGGGAAAGGAGAGAAGGGATGGAAAAGGAAGAATACCTTCCTATTCATCCCAGAGTCCTTCTCCTTTTCCACTCTCTCGCATCTGTATTTCATTGCATTGAAGCAAAAAGGGTGTATACCAAGTAGCCTACTCTACTGTACCCATATCTATAATGTATAAGTGCATCACATACTGTACAGTTCTAGCAAACTGACCTACTTTTGACTGAAGGCATGGATTGACCATACACCCTTTTGAATACATTTCTGTCAGCTGTACTTTTTGCCAGTTCTTAGGGTCCTCGTCAACTTGTAGTATGGAGAGGACATTGTCTTCCATCACTAATAATGATCACACTACAATAAATACTCGAATTTCGTGATAAAACGCCAGCTAGCGGAGGATTTGTTGGGAATCGGTAATGTTCATTATGGCAGCCCTCATTACGCTATACCTACACTCCCAAGTCCCACTGCCTACCCAAACAGCATCCACACCTGGAAAGGACGCTGTGTGTCCTGGACAGTGTGTCCCTACAAATGATAGTCAAAGAAAAATGTGTCAGAGAGTATTTCGGTGGATATCTATTTATCTATGTCTCCCAGTCCGATGAATATAAGTCCAAGGGATGGACTGTCGTTATCAGATATTTCACATTCGATCTAAATTCACTTGCAGGTGCAGCGATCAACTGACAGTTGCGTCAAACTGAAGTCCGGGTGTTGTCATTGAGGCGAGACCAATCCATGGGACAACGAACGGGATTTACCTTGGGATGCAGCTCGGGGATGATCCATCTATTTCCCAGGTGGCAAACAGGTTCATAGGCACAGGTCTGTTGAGTGCCCCGCTCCCGGCGAAGCTCAGCCGGCCACTTCTCTCCGCCATGGTTCGTAATGAGGCTGGCTAGACGTCCACACGAGGCGGTAGAAATTCTAAGGCGTTAGGTAGATAAATAGTTTTGTCTAAATGTGAATAGGCAAATTATACCCTTTCACTTGAATGTTTAAGTGTGTGCAATGTGGAGCGCAGCGTGCAGTTCCAAACGACGTGCTCATATCTCCGCGTACGTTTCCATGTCGGGACCCACTTTCAGTAACTGCGGTACCATGCCACCTTCGCCTCCCCCAGGAAATACGTCATTGTGGCCTGCTCTGGATGCTTGTGTTGGGGCATAAGCTGGCAAAGTGGTGTCCTCCTCGCACGTTCCATCCCATGTAAACATGCACTGAGACATGTATTACTACATTTTCGTATGTTTACGAAACAATGCGTTATAATAAACGAACCATCGAGCTATGTATATGGGAAATAGCTTAGTTATCTAGCCAGCGGGAGCTAATTATTCACCGTATTTTGCTCCATCTTCACTTGTCTCCAAGCAACCGACTAGGCGTGGTCTGCAGAAGCCATCTCACAAGAAAGGTGCGCGAAGCACCTTTCCAAATGTTGTAACATATCGTGGGAGCAGCAAAAACATCAGGCATATCTGTGGTTCAATGAATGTTGCCCCCACTTTAATATTGTTCGTGACAGACATGTGGAAATAAAGTCATAGCACACCAATTGCATACAAAACTGGATGGGAAATTAATTTGGAGATTTATCACTCGCAAATACGGCTGTTCTTTTCAAATAAGGAATCATCACTGATCTAAAGCAACACCTCCAGACTTCCTATAAATGCTTCTTACCAGTAATCTGTATCAGCTGCCAGGCAATGATTACAGCGACACCTTGTGGTCTAAAGAGAGTGTGCTAGTCATTATATAAAACAATCGGCAGCAAGACCTAGAGTACCTAATAGAAAAATACATGGATTTGCAAGGATAGTTTTTATTTGTAGCAAATCAGTTGAGTCAACAATTTACATTAAACACATTTCCCAGCCACACCAACCAGACACTCCACTGGCTATCTCCCATTTAACCACAAAAGAGAATGCAGAGCAAAATTTAAACAAAGCAGTGAATGCAATCAAATCTCTGAGCTATAGGTATATACGAACCTTTCGCTCACAGCTGTTTAACACACATTACCATGTCCGAAAATCAAATGAAAATGACACTTTCAAGACACCTTCAATCATACTCAACAAGCAGACTGAGACAGATCAAATAAATGGTCACTTGCAATGGAAAAACTTTGAAGCACCCATTAAGATCATTTGTGAAGTGCATAATCAAATCACAGTATTATTGAGCAAATGTTAAAACTTGACAAAAAAGATTCTTGGGATATTTATAACTTCAAAAATCCCTGCATCTCATTCACCATATGTTGATTTGAAGACAATAACAGGGCAGTGGTGGCGGGTGGACATGTTATAACAGAACACTTGGACAGTTCTCTTCAATTGATACATGTCATACATACATGTTAACACAAAGAGACATTGAAACCTGCATTAAACAGTAGAGATATTCAGTATGTATGTTACCCAATCAAAGGGTCTCTAATCCCACTGTACATTTCATTAAAAGATGGAGGGTTTTCAAAAGGAAAATGTATTATTTATATAGCAAAAGACAAAATTTGAGGTTAAATGGGAAGCGAAATCCAATCTATGTATAAAACAAAAGCCCCCACCCCCCAAAAAATTACTGGGCCAATGCTAGCAGAATCATGACCAATGCTCAATTCTAAAATGAAAGACTTTGGGAGAGACCATCCCCAAGGCAATCCTCCTCTTCATTCCAAACTACCAGGCCATCACAAAGGCCAGCAGGCATGGTCTCATTAAACGTCAGTCCATAACATTTGCAGAACTGCACACACTCAGTGTTGGCTCTCAGCTGAGGGTGAACGGGAACGAGACTGTTTCTTCTGGGCAGGGGCAGGAGAGCGGGAGCGAGATCTGGAGCGGGACGGGGAACGTGAGGGGGAGCGAGGTGCGGCCCTACCCCCTGAGGGCTTTTTCTCTGGGGTGCGACTGGCAGAGCGGGAGCGGCTCCTGGAGCGATTGCGACTCCGGCTGCGGCTGGGGGACTTGGAGCGGGAACGGGGGGAGCGACTCCGGGAGCGGGAGTAGCTGCGGGATCGGGAACGACTCCTGCTGCGACTGTGGGAGAGAGAAGGATTTGTATTAATTTCTCTCCAATGTTCAATTGCATTTTATTCACCCTACAGCTGGAAACTGTCAAGATTCCTGTGCTTATATAATGTTGGGGTTACACCAGGAAAATGGCAACTCTAGTTCTACGGAGCAGCTGTGTCAGCAGGAATTTAATGTAGTCAGCAAAAAAAAAAAAAATCTACAGATTTAATTACTTATGGTTCAGCAGGTTCTTAATTTCATCAAATTCAGTGGCCCACCCTCTGTAAGAAAGTCTATTGTTGAGTTTGTAGCAGAAACCAGCACCCTGCAATTTTCATGGACTATAATTGCCACCTTCCAAAAAAACCACCATGCAGCCCTTTGTGAAATAAAACTATATAATTGGGAAAACAGGCATCTACGTACTCTCTCTTGCGATCCTCAGACAGCTTCAACTTGCGTCCGTTCAAGTCTGTACCATCAAGCTTGTCAATGGCATTCTTCATGTCACTATGAGACGCAAACTCGACCACCCTGAGCAAAATTAAAACGTGGCAAATTAGCTGTCAAGAGTTACGACGTAACAGTTATTGTTATACACAGTGAATTTGAACACTGAAGACGCCGCTTACCCTTCGTTCTTGTTGGTTCTGTGGGCATCCACAAAGGTAACCTCTCCGACTTTCCTCATCAGGTCTTTCAGATCCTGTTGCAAAGCATACACAGAATAAGTGACTCAAAAAAACACACAACGTGCCTGAGAGTATTCTTTGAACCTAGAACGAGAGAAACAAGTGAGCAACGTATGACAGCGACATTCACCCCTGCAATAAAAGTTGCCTTAATACTGACTTCCACATAAAAAAAATACAATGTGCTGTTTTCGTATTTCAGTGGAGGGCATATAAGCGATGATGACCCACTGAAATGGCTTCACGAGTAAAGGCAAATTTTACCTCATCGAAAGGGAGGAATCCTACACATCAATTGGTTCCTTGAAGCTGTATTTGATTTTAGGTTGGTGGACCACTAAGATCTAAACTATTTTATCAGATAAAGATGACGGGGCGAGAATAATCCTTTCGCAATGTATTGGCTTGAATATATTCGAGGTCAGAGTTTGTCTACATTAGTGATTTTAGAGGGGAATCTTGTGACTTAAGCATAATGCTATGTATGTATGATTCTATGTAGATGCATTTTCAATTTTACCTTATGTTCCCATTATGGTCAGAGCGCTCTAACAAAACCAATAGCCCAGAACTCAATGAGGGCTTATAGAGACTAAAAGGTTTTATCCAGTAACACTACCCACTCCCTCTGCCTGTCCTGTGAGGATTAAATCTATTACGCCCTTTTTCTCCCAACCCCTTACAAACCAAATCACATGAGTTATATGCTACTTACCGTTCCATACCCAGGAAGACATTAGCAAAGAGCCACTTGTCCAAATAGCAAATCGGAACCAATGCAGTGTTAAGCCCTCGAGAAACGACCACAGCCGTGTCTCGGAATCCGGCCTCCACAAGTAAGGAACCACCAGAGAGCAAGTAGGGGAAGGGGTGTGCGCCCAACTCAACACCCCCAGCTCCATCAGCAACAGAAAAAGACCCAAACGGGAGTGTAGGGAACGTGGATTTGAGGGGGATTACAGCAGTCGGGGATGCCAGACCACAGAACCTCCAGACTGTGGCTACGGACCTCCTAAGGCTATCCTGCGCTAGACCACTTTCACCCGCTACGGGGCCCAGCCAAGATTTAGACCAGCGGCAACTGCGTGTAAGGAGAGGCACCAAATGGACACTATTCAGAAAACAACCAGGAGAGGGCGCTATGCACATCAGACACCTCCAGGGAGGCTGTGCATGCAACTCCATTAAAGGAAACCAGATAAGAATAGCTGTTAAAAAAGGTTTTAGATGTTCTTGGTTAGATTGCCGTTTGGCGTAAGAGAGCTTATTTGAAAGATACAGTAAACGGAGGTAATGTAAAAAAACAGATTGATTGCCTTTCCATTCTATTATACCTATGCAATAAGGAGCATATTGCTTATTCATGTATAATAAACGATGAAAACTAACACTTTTACATAAAAAGTTGCTTCAAACAAAAAAGCAGAGAGAAAGGATACTTGTATATCAAGTTAAATCGGATGGGGTTAATCTCTCACCTGCCAGCTAATCCGTGAGGAAAGATTCTCCACAATGATTCTGTGTTCAGTCCGTACAGGAGGGCCATACCTGCTATAGGGAAATGTTATCAATGACAATGCAGCTAAAGAGGCATGTCTAATCATCATATGGGAACAATGCATAGGGGGCAACAAGCACAGCTCTGAAATGGCTATCTGCCTCTTGAGTGGTATAGGAAGGCTATCGTTAACCACCACCCAATTTCAGGTCATGAAAGCTTTGGGGTCACATAGAAAATGTGCGTCCCTCAAACAAGTAGTTGTAATTGAGCTGCCTTTCATTACCCGGTGCACTCTGTGTACCGTGTTATTCTATTTTGCTTGGACAACAAACATGTCACTTGACAACTCTTTTGGAGCCAAGGGTACACCAGCTACACCGGATAGGTAGTATAAAGTGAAGAGAAGAAATTCAGATGTGTTGACATGGTTGAAGAGGGTTCTAGTCAATTCAAAGAATAACTGCCACAAATCTAATAAGATGACAACAGTCGGTCAGTTTCCCTGCTTTGGGCAGACTTCTACTGTACCTGGAGCCACTGCTGCGAGACTGGCGGTAGCTGCTGAAGCGGGGTGAGAAACGTCCGCTACCACCTCCTCCTCCTCCTCCACCACCACCACCACCTCCCATCCAAGGTCCACCACCTCGTCCTCTTCTGGAGCGAGCATGCTCAATTGTCACCCTATAAAGACAGACAGCAGTCCTCATTGATAGGCCACCCCAAAAACAATAGAAAGGGACATTTCACAGACACACACTCTGGCACAATCTGTTTAACCACTGTTCATACTGTAACCTATTTATTCTGCTTATAATGCTACTGCTATTCATTTACTGCTTACACTGCACTACTATACTATACTGCACTACTTACTGCTCACATACTGCACTACTTGTATATACTGTTCATTGCACTTTCTGCTTTTTGCACTTCTGGTTAGACCCTAACTGCATTTCGTTGTCTCTGTACTTGTACTCTGCACAATGACAATAAAGTTGAATCTAATCTAATCTAATCTTAAGGAAATCTGTGACGTGCAACATCAATAGGGACAAACTTATTTCCGGCTCATGTCGAAAAATCCTTTGTCGTTTTTTTTCATTTTGGAATTGCTAAAAATCTGTCCAATATACACATTTACAGTTTCTAGCAAGTTTACTTTTCTGAGAAACTAGTTTGCTTCTGTTAACCATTTCACAAATAATGTGTCTCCAAATTAAAAAGCTTGCATAAGACGACAGACTAAATAATTGCGATATGAAAAAATCAAATGCTGGTTACTCTGAAACAAACCTTGCAAGAAACTAAGACTAACATACAGAGAACCTACATTGTCAAAGACGCGTAAATGTTTACCTTTCACTACAGAGTTCTTTGCCATTCAACTCGTATACTGCGTCATCAGCATCTCTATGGTCTTCAAATTCCTGATGAAAGACAAGATAAGGATGTTAATTGACAAATCAAAACATTAATACTACATTCTCATTCCACTGAATTATAAGAACACAAGAAGGATTCCATTATGATCTGTGGTCGTTGCATTGCTCAAGGAAAGACTGACCACAAAGCCGAATCCATTCTTTAAGTTGACTTCTCGAATCCGTCCATAACCTTTGAAGAACTTCTCCACGTCTCTCTCTCGGGCATGTGGACTCAGACGTCCGATAAATACCCGACATCCACTCATGGCTATTGTCTGGAACCAGAAAGTGATTTTGTAAACATTAATACGTTCAGACAAAAGTTAAGCGTTGGTATATCATATTGACTCATATTGCGGCGTCTGATTAGGCGGAATGTATTACATTTTTACACCGGATCTAATCATGGAACGTTCTCTGTCCAGGGATTAGTCAGACCCAACCATATCAAAACCGAAATCTCTGGACGCTGGCTAGCTAACTCAACCCAGTTAATTGGCAAACCATTATCACGCTACGTTAGCGAACCATATTAATCGTTCATCGTGTACGTGGCTTCACAGATAGTAAATCTGTTTGTCTATCAATCATTACATACCAACTAGCACTCAGGCTAGCAACACGATGTAGCTAGCTAGCTAACGATACTTACTGCATACTGGTTTCAGACAGTACTAGTTATGATCAAAACACTAACTTCAATGAGAGGAAAGATATTTCGTAAAAACTATTGTAAGACAAACTAGCTCTACATATGTGATATAGGCACGTCTATAATATGAGATTTCACGTTTTCCAGGGATCCTTTCCAGGGATTAGTCAGACCCGCACCCTTCTTCGGGAAATTAGCTAGCTGATAACGTTAATGTGTGATTGTTCCTAAAAGATAATAGCCAGACTTCTGTGAAAGAAAAGAACTGTCTAGCTACCGATAAAGCACATCATGCACGATGGATCAACCTTTGCGCTCACCTTTTCCTGTGTCCTCGTTGCTTCTGTTAGCTTGCTTGACTGTTTCAAAATGGCGAACAGACAACGAGGAGGAGGTAGGTCTACAGGAAATGTGCAAATTAGCTGATTCCGAAGGGGGATGGGTGGGCAGGGGGTAGGAGGTAGGGGGAGGATGACACGGCTGACAGGACGGAGTTTTTACTGTGGAACAGTTTAGTAAAAATATACGTTGACGAACTGGTTTGCTAGATCTGTTGGACTTGAAACAATAACAAACTCTGAGGCCAAACATACTTTGTCTCTTTATTCTATTACCATTCCTAACATTGTTATATTGTCGTTTAGTTGGGAAAATGACATACCAATCAAGATTAAAAGTGACACAATACAATAGAAAAAGGTATATCTGACTGATTTGTTCTGTAGAAAGTGCCACAAATTATTTCATTGATAAGCATGGAACACTGACCTTTCAATTTCAAGATAAAGTAAATAATTTCATAAAAAATAACCCTATAACAATGAAATAAAATATAATTTCAAAATATACATTTATAAACAAATACATATAGTTTTGACTATACTCTACTCCATATCCCAGTCGTCATAGTGATCAATGGTAATGAGACACCTGTGTAACAGCCACAGATCATGTGATGTCCTTCCTGAGAGGGGGATGGGTATGCTGCCAGGTATGGAGGAAGACAACTTGAACAGAGGGGAATCAAACAAAGGACATTGTTCCCCTACAAGATGTATGGAATGTGATGCAGTGGGCTGCAAAATTGCATTTACAATAGCAGCACTGTAGCATGACCAGTAAAGGGGAAATTGTGTAGCCTAATAATGACATCTGTGTGTTTTAAAAAGAACCAAAGCCAAAAACATAAATATTGTTATAGGTCCAGATAGGCCACTTTTGGAAGCAAATCTCTTGTCTAGTTTGAGGACAAATCATTGCTGGTTTATCATCCAACATTGCTTCATTCATTACATAGGTAAATCCAAAACATTTCCACACAACTCCAAAGGACATGCCAGTCAGAATGTATTATCTTTCATGTAATACCCTCTCCTTCAACAAGCTCACGCCCCAATTCTCAATGAATGGTGTGAAGACAGAGAAGTCTATAAGCGATTCAAGAGCCTGTGATTATCAGCCAGGAGTTTCACTGCTGTGCTTTTCTTTTCTTTCTCCACCTTTACCTATTCTAATGTGTGTGGTATGTAGCCTAAGATCAGAGTTAAGTTATCTATCTGGTATTGTTATCTTATCTATCATACATAGAGGTAAATTGCTAATTACATGGGAGGAGATTAAGTCTTATGGGTAATGGTTAAGATAAACAGCAACACTTTGAAATGAACAACACAAAATGAATAATGAACATAACATATGCTTGATATTATCCAAAACTATTACCAATTTCAATATTCTCCCTTCTTGCAGAATCCTTAGCACTTGGCACATTGTCTTTAATTAAGACTTGACATGAAATTGGAGTTAGCTTGCGAGTAAGAATTTCCTTGTACTGTCATACACTCCTGTATGTATCCCAGTACATATGATAATAACACTGTTAGACTTGACTTGAAATAACCATTAGCTTACACCAAAACCTCTAATGCCCAGAATAAGAACTCCACACAATTAAAACCTAACCGACAATTCCAACTGAAGGCCAAATAATGGGGCTATTAAACAACATGTCTTGAAATTTAGCAGAAAACACCCTACTAATTAAACTATACCAGTAGTCACAGATATCCATCTATTCCACAGAAGCAGCTCTGGAAGGGAGGGCAGGGATGAAGGCTGACAAAGGTTTAGAAGTTCCTGGAGAAGGCAAATACTAGAAACTTCAGACCTCGCTGTGGTCAGTCTGAGCCATCATGCTTCACTATCTTGATCTCTGTCTGAGTTTTCATATAACTTATCTCCTCTCAAAGTGAGAGAACAAGGATCTGTGGTTTTGACGTCCCTGGCAGCTCCATTGAGTGAGCAGGAACTCTTCCATTCCTGTCTCCTTACACAGAGGACATATGAGGTCAGGTGGTTATTTAGGCCCACAGATGCCACTGCATCCACTAAAGAGGTGGCAGGTCCAGAGGTCAGAGTGTTTGTGGCTGTTCAGACCCGTGTGTGACGACAGCTGTGAGAGGAGCCAGTGGGGGCAGTGGCACCTCCTGAGGCTGAGGAGGGGTCCTCATCGCTGGACTCGGCTTGCTCCTCCTTGTGGAGCCCAAGGCTGATGTGGCTCTGAAGTGCTGCTGGGGTCAGCCACTCCTTAGGTAGGCAGCTCTGCAGGAATGGGACGCAGGAGCTAAAGTACGCCAGTCTGTTCACCCAGCGAGGGATTTCCCGCCCACATAGCAGCTGAAAAAGGATTCAACATAACCCCAGGAACAGGACAAAGTAATGTTAGATACAGTGCTAGTTTAGTATATTTAGTAAGACATTAATTCCACAAAATAAGAGACCTTGAATACGTAAAATGCTTTCTCTAACAAATGGTAACACAGCTGTAATCATAAGTTTCTAAACAATCTCAGACTGACCTCAGATAATGAGGAGGAGAAGTGGTTGCAGTTCTTGTGCATTAGATGGTAGGCATTTCCCTTGAACTCTCTGCCCAGTTCTTCCATGATTTTGTCCATGTCCTCCTCTGCAAAGTCTGTTGTGCCCAAAGCAATGGCTTCCCTGTGTAAAAGATGGATCACCATGTCACTCCTGTCCCAAACACAATTTGCTCTTCCAATGTAATCAGTGGCACAGTTTCACAGTTTCTGATATCAAGGGTTACTTTTTAAATGTTTCTTAGTGTGTTAATACCCTCTAAACTTTTATTACCATCAATAGTATTAACATTACATTATTACTGTACAAACTCACTTGAATTTGAAGGTCTCTCCTAATTCTGTGGCGTTTCCGGGATTTATTTCAAAGATGCCACTGAAAGGGTATGGATGACCCCCATATGCAAATTCTGCAACAAAAATAAAGTAAGGATGAACAAATTGTTAAAGGAAAAGAGGCCAATTAAAAACTGTTGCAACTTCATGTGGCTGACACATGTAGCTATGTTGTAGCTAAAGTTTCTATCTATGTTAGAGTCAATTCACCTTGCAATAATAATCATACTTTATTTCATCTCAGATGAAGTCGTCAAGAAACAAAGAAAACACTCCTGGGATAAAAAAGGGGGCGTAATTTTGCCGTCCACAGTTCCCTCTCTCGCTGATGTTCCACCCGCAATATTTTCGAGGTCCAGGCTGTGAGGGCATTCTGAAAGCCCAGCAGTCTGTCTCCATACATGATGACTCAATGGTGACTCCACCAATGATCTATATACGTATGTATATACTGCAGATTAGTGGACTCAACCCCGGGGGAGGGTGGAAATTGTGGAGAGTCAAAAAGACTGAATGACAAAGTATATAAACCCTGTGTGTCTGAAAGGCAGATATACTGGAAGGTCTAAGTAACAGACTTGCTTTGGGAAACTACTCTATCATTGCAGATTATAGGGGTCACAAATGCCTTTTTCTTTACCTCTGCCATAAATTTCAATGCCTGAGTGGAAGACTCCAATACCAAGATTGGACGTGTACTCGTTGATCCAGTACTAGAGGGGGGAGGGAGGGAGAGAGAGTGAGGGAGAAAGAGAGAGAGTTAGTTATTCAAATAACCCATCTTTAAAAGGTTGTTCTTTTGCAATTAATCATCCACCCTGACAGAATAAGACCCATTTCAGGATTAATGTTAGTTTTCCCTTACTGTCATTGATGATAAAATAGTACTGAGGTGCAACGTGGTTGGGGGAAGTTTTGTATAGTTTGTATTATTGCTTAACCAATGAACACAAGCTCACTAGGGTTTACAGTTGAACTCTGTTAGGAGCAAATACAAGCTGCTCATAAATCTCTGCAAACATCCCTGACTTAAGTGGTCGTTGTAATGCAATACTGCTTTTCCCAGTCAGCACTTCAGAGGCTTTTTGCAAATGGGAGGTCCTCTCCCTATCACAGAATATTGATGTTGCCATGGACTGGGATGATAATGGGGAAAGGGCCAGCAATCTCACTTAATCCGAAGGTGATGTATGACGTCTATATTACTGGGTGTGTAATTGCATTGCTTGCATGATGGGATCTTAATGGTTCAGAATTACAACACGTGTTCCAATGTGAGTATATGTCCATTCAGTGTGAAAATGTATGCTTTTTCCTGACATTATAGTATGAAAGCTTGACCACTTGACCATGCTTGACTACCCAACAGCATGTGCTCCTTTGAAACTGGTTGGGGGAGGGGATGTCTCTTGTATTTCATTTACTCAGATGGTGGATAACACCCATATTCCCAACCCCCACAAAAGCCCACCTCTCCCAATTAGAACTCTTATACCCTTCCTATCAGAAAACCCTGAGGGAGGATGTTAAAAGCCACCAAGATCCCACCAGCTGCCCCCATTAATAATGGAGCAAGTTTCCTGTCAGACTTATACATTACAATCAGTCTCTCTTTATCAATATCTACACAACATTAAAATCTTAGGCCTAGACACTCCCATACAGGGCAGTCACTAGCCACCCACCATATGTTCTAAGAATGTTTCTCACTTTGTCTTGGTTGGTTCAAAATGTAATTTATTGATGCCTTAATGATGGGCATTTCCTCTCAAGTTTTATGTCTGTTAGCAGCATATATGTATGACCATCTAATCTAGGACCTTTCAACTAACTAGGAGGTACATTTTAGAAAACACGACTGTGTTATCCCCCTGTGCTAAAGCCTATGTCTTCAGCTCTCAGATAAGGTCATTCATCACACAAGCATGGTTTACTGAACCACTCCTGCACACCACAAGACTGTGTTAGCCCACGAAGCTGAAGCCTATAAGGGAGTAAAGCCTGACAAAGACCAACTGTAATTGGTCAAAAACTTTACAATCAACTGCATTCATCATACATACAACAGTGTGTCACACACCCTCAAATCATGTTTTGCATCTCTGTACAACTGTAATGATGCATGAGGTCTCTCAGGACTCCCACGTTCAACCGCCCATGCAGAAATGTCATGCTTCACTGCATATGTTATAGTCTTTGCTCTATTCCCTTTTAGAAATTAACATGTCATTCTTCTCAATGTGATTGTACAGTCACTATGTAATTGCAATGCATTTTTGTGTTCAGTAGTGCACTTCAAATTACATTGATCTTCATGGTGAAGCATTTAGGACTTTGCCTCTCTCAAACCCTATGATCTCTACCTCTGTGGTTCCACCTTTCCTCAGCAGCCCTTGCCTGACCTGTAACTTAAGTCCCAGCACAGCAGAGTTTAATCAAGCGTTTGAGCAGCTGCCACTTTCAGCTTCACTTGGGTCCTCATCCATTTGAGAGCTGGCCTGAAGATATCAGAGGAGAGGGGCCAAAATAGCACCTGACTGGCATAGCCCTGTGTGTATGTGTGTGTGCACGCGTGCGTGCGTGTGTGAGTGGACAGTATCTGAGTCTTGTAAGGTTTCTGTATCATGCTGCTATTGTATCCACACAGTGTGTCTGTTTCTGGCAAGAAATACATTTTGAGCGAATGTAGTATAAGTAATGTGTTTCATCCGATTAGCATGACCTGAAAAAGCATCTAAATGTACAAATTGAAAGAGGAATGATATGCACAATGCACAAATACCAATGTAAATGCTGATCAATTTGTGATTTTGCTCACATCTGAGGCATGGGCAGTGGACTAATCTGAATGAAGACCCTTGTGTCCTGCTAGTTGCGTGTGAGTCACGTGAGACAAGATATACGCACAGCAAGTGACAGAGGTCAGGGAGCTGAGGGGAGGCTCCTATTCCACTGTGCACAAAGCTGTGTTGTATGTGCAGCAACCTAAAGGAGCAAACTTTTGCTTAACACTTTTCATTAAGTTCTACTACTCACTTCCTCTTCCTGTACCATTGTACCACATTGTTTTCTGCCTGGTCAACACGGCTCCTGCAGTGTTACCGCTGGGCTACAGTATGACACACCAGATCCAAATATATTGATTCTAGATGGAGGGTATTAGTTCATTTGAGACAGGTGTAATAGTTCTGGGTTGGAACACAATGTTGCTCACACTGCAGCCCGGTAGGGTAGGGTCAACAGTAAGAGTGTGTCGGCTCCTGCAAACTACTGTGGGGAAAATGTGAAAATGTCTTGTTTGCGAGCTGTATAGTACTTGTATTACAGATGGATTCTGTGTAAAGTTTGTTATGATTGTTACATGTTTCAATAAATCAATTTATCACACTGAAAGCTCATTTGATAAATGTTGTTATCTCCATGCAAAATAATGTGACTTGAAGTGATTATTTCTTACCATATCATACACATTAAGGATGACCGGTTCATTGGCCATGATTTAATCCTGAGATGGAAAGGCAAATGTCCCCACTGTGCGACGTAGGCCGATTGCTCTCAGAAATGCAGGACCATCACCCCTACGAAGGGATTGTCTTGAAGTGGGGCAATGATCATAAAATGCCGTATGGATTGACAGGGGCACCCGGGTGGAGGAATTGACAGGCTGTTTGTCATTCCTTTCAGCCTCCCACAACAATCAAGAGTCTGTGGGATTCTTTATGATGTGATCAATTCTAAAAGCCAGGGGATCTAGAGGTAGAAAAACTGTAGGCCTGGCCTGTAGAAGAAGGCTGTTTGACGTCAAAGGGCCATAAATCGCTTTATGGCTGTTGATGAAAACACAGGCACACAAAATCCCCTTGTCAGTTGCAGAACTGCATGTTGAATTTGCCCTCCTGCATTCCTTTCCAGCAAAAATGGGGGCTGTGTCAACTAAGCCTATGTATGTTTTGTTTCACCTGCCCTAAGTACAAAAGCAAAAATAGAACAAGCGTGTTATAAATCGTATAAATTGCAATATAATGTAAATGCAGATAGCTCCTTGACGTCCTGGATGATCCGATCCGAGTGTTCGCATCCGGAGATTTCATCAAGCGAATATCACTTTCCCCCTCATTGGCTGCCTATGACGGCGATAAGGCAAAAATAAGTAGCCGATGCTACATGGGCCATCTCAGGCAGAACATGCAATTGCTGTTTTCCGTACTGTTTTAAGGTTCACTTTGGGCTTGTCAGCTGCGTGGTAAATGTAAGCAACAACGCAGGTATCGAGGATGCCTGTGCCATTGTAGGTGGTGCAGTCGAGTTCGCAAACATCAGCGATTGATGATGTGGCCCACATCACATAGACTGACTGCCGTTGGTCCAGAGTACAGTCAAATTCCGTCCGCTAATTCACTCCACACCGTACATGTCAAAGATCCTCTCAGGCAAACTGCTCAAAAGAAAGTCAATGACATCATCCAAGCCTTGTGGCACAACAGCTGGTGGAACGTCCTGTGTACGGCACGGGCTCTACTCTAGAATGAGAGGAGAATGTTGATTACATCATCGAAGCTGCTGCCTCTAAGCATCTTCTACCAACTGATGGACTCCTATGGATGATGATTGGTGGGGTGGGGGCATGCTTATCCAGTTAGGTCAACAGAGCTTATCAGGCAGCACAAATTGCTTTAATTTATTCAGTTTTCGATTCGATATAGTAAATATATATCTTGGTATGTCTTGATATGTCAGTGGTTATTATTCTAGCCAAGAAGTGTTTGCATTATGTGCTTGGGAAAAACCGACACAGCTGATTTTTTTTTTTTTTTTAAATGCTCAGCACATTCTTTGGCAGAATTATTACACTTTGATTAGATTTTCTGTCTGGTGTATGATTTGTATGAATGCAAATATACGTTTGCTCCAAGGTATGGCCCTCAAAGTGAACATATTCCTATGCAGTAATGGCTTGATTAGATTTTTTGTTAATATAACTGACTATGTTTTGTCTTCTGTCCCAGTGGCTTATTCAACCCAAATAATTGTCTGTGTTCATTGCCTCTCTCTTGTTCTGAGTCAGTCAAACATTAAGAAACAGATGGCGCTATTGACAGCAGAGGATCAGGGCATGAGGTGAAGTATGTGAGGCTGAATGCTTTCAGATTACAAGGTGCCAGCTTTCTATATCTCCCCTCATCTCTCAGACAACCATTCTAGGCAGGACAACTGTCTGAAAGTTATTGATTGATAAAAGACAGAGACTGCAATACATATTGTAAATACACAGAACAAATCAACCCCCCCCCCAAGACACACAGGAAGAAGAGGAGTTCTGAAGGTGGAAATGGATCATGGCTCCAGCAGTGTTTGGTAGTTTGGATATTTGTTAACAGAAGACTGTACATGCTTACATGAGAGAAACAGGCACACAAACATGAGAGAACAAACACTGTTTAATTTAAGGCAATAGTTTTACAATCTATATCATGAAATTCCACATACAGTTTTGACTACTTATTGATAACATAAATTGGCATGGTAAGCGTGTTTAATGTACACAAATAAAACACAAATTCTTCCATCACCCTCACTGTGATTCTTTTGCACACATGCTTTGCTTGTGTCACATTCCCTTTGCATCCCTGCCCTTAATGTATCCACCATTGGCTTTCACTAGTGCTCATTTCATTGTCAGGAAGTCTTGAAGACAAGTTGCACCACTTCCACCTGTTGGCCTTCACCTCAGTATTACAAAATTAACCATACCATTTCAACCTCAGTGACAATAGGGATGTGTGGGTATCTGCAACTATGCATAATGTTAACACAATCTGTTTTGCTTCACTTTAAGATCATCGACCCATTTCCAGTTCAATTAAATTTTTCTTTTAATTAAAACCTTAACAAAATCATATAGGTGAAGCTTAATAAACGTAATAGTCAGGTTCTCACATTTTAACTGTTCCCAACTTGATTCTCCTTTCATGGGTAGTGTAGAGAGATACAGTACAGCAGACCAGCATTTAGTTTGTAATCTGCAATGGTTGACAATCAATGCCATTTGAAACAGACAAAGTGAATTTCTGTACTCGCCGGTATGGACAGCAAAATCAACAGTAAATTCACATTAGAATAATTTACACTAATGCATGAAAATTCAACATGAATTTAATAGGTGTCTGAACATCAAACACATAGCATTTGCATTTACCGATCTCTCCTCTTGGCATTAGTATAGTAGTAGTATACGCATTTTCTTACTCAATTCATACAGTGACACTTAGACACAGATAATACACCCACAAAACGGAAGCAGAGATGGATAGTGATGCCCAAGACTGACCATGAAAGAAACTAAACACCTTTGTACACCTTAGACCATTAAGAGTCCATCACCCCCCTCTATGACAATGATTGGATGAGTTGCATGACTATAAAACAGACCAGTAGGTGGCAGCAATGGACATTTATCAGAGCACTCGCTCAGCTGCATGGCTCAAAGTGGCTTGACGGTATTTGAGCTGTTGGACCATGGCTTGAAAGTCATTTCATTTAGTTTTCCTTTATACACTTAGCAATTAAATTCCCTTTCTATACACCAATGACTGTGTTCATGCGATTTCCATTGATATGTAAGCAATGCACATGCTCGGGGAAGATTAACGGAGGACAAGACATTAACTGCCCTAAACATTATTACAATAACACCAGTCTCAATGTGAACCTGGAAAACATTTAAAAGGCCATTTCTCTTTCAGGGAAAAAACAAAGGGCAGTGACATACTCAAGACAAACAGATGGTGACATGACATCCATTATTTTACAGCACAACATGAAATTCATGGTGTGACAGTGCATCATAAAGTGGACTGTCATTAAAACATTCTGAAGGGGTGCCTTGTTTCTATGACAACTGATTGAAATATTTAACACCCACGTTGTCGATGTGACTTTTTTTAACCATAACACCACTTCTTCAAAACAAACCCAAATGTGAATCTAAATATATGTATGTACTTCAAAATGATGAAGGTGGGACAAAAACAAAAAGAAAGAAAGATGAACACAACGCACATAATGAAACTGAACAGAGCAAAAAAAATAAAAGTTCTCACACTGCGCCAAAACAGAACCGCCATTCACGAATAGTGGTCCCTCTGAATCACTGAACACAAAACTGCCTTTCAGCTTCCCAAAACTCCAGTAAGAACAGGAAACTGTAGTGAGTCAACCAAGGCCCCAGAGTGACTCAGGCTCAACCCATAGAAATACTGCTGCATATGAGCTCTTTGGGATAAACAAGCGCTTTATCTGTCCAGTGCATTCTGAGGAGCACAGCTCAGCACATCTTTCTTTTTCTTATGTGACAGTTATGCCACATAAGTGTTTTATCTCTGTGGCAATACAGCAACATTTAGCAATTGGGGTTAGTAACCATGATCACAATATACAAAGAAAATGATAACAAAAATCATCATGATATTAACTTAACTATAAATCTCAAAACATGGCTTACTTTTTATGGTTTGTTTCTTCTTTGTTTTTTGGCCTTTAGCAACATTTTCAGTCCCAGATTTTGCTCTTAAAAAATGTATTGAGAAAGTTTTTTCAGCCTTAAAAGTGCTTCCTAAGTTGGGGATGGAAGCGCATGTAGAGGAAAGCAATGGCTGCAGCAGCTCCCAAGACAGCCACCAGTATTCCAAGGGAGGGGACAGAAGACTCACTATCAGGTCGTGAGCTTGTGGGTCCATTCACAGGCATGGAGGGTTGCTAGAGACAGACAGAGATATCCAGAATGAATATATAGTGAAAACATATAGCCTACATTTATATAAAAAAAAAAAAAAAAAAAAAAAAAAAAAAAAACACATTAGCCACCGCTGTCTAGTGAGAACAGCGTTTGAAATATATGCCATTTAGCTGACGCTTTTATCCAAAGCGACTTACATTGCAGTGAGTGCATACATTTCAGTATATATGGTCCCAGCGGGAATCAACCTAACCCACAACCTAAGCGTTAGCGCCATGCTCTACCAACTGAGGCACAAATGACCCAGACGTGCGAGAGATGTCCCTGGGATCACGCTCACCCTCTGCTGCACACGGAGCAGCACATCCTCTCCCGCTGACCGGAACAGCTCCACTGCGGCACCGTGTGACAGGTTCTCCAGCTTGTGTCCATTGATCTTCACAGCAACAGAGAAAACAACAAGATGTAACACAGCAAAACTTATGATCAGTAGATATTATAAACTAAGAGTCCACTTTGTTTCAGGAATTAGAAACAAAAACATTTATTTTTTGCAAATGAATATGCCTCAACATGGTGGCTTAAACACCTAAAACTGATCTTTGAGAAAGCATCCGATCACATAAACAGTGGTAACAATAACCACATCTCACCCCCCTTTCTTCCCAAGACTAGTGATAAGAGTTACCGCAAGGATTTTGTCTCCCTCTTGGAGCCTTCCATCAAGCGCTGCTGCCCCATTCTCTTTGATTTTGGCCACATATATCCCGCTGTCATTCAAAACATACTGTTGGTCCAGACCCCCAACAATGTTAAATCCAAGTCCTGAGGGATTAAGAGGGACAGTATGTGAGAGACAGTTACTGACAGTACACAGGAGTTTGAAGTCAGGTGATTGGGCTGAAATTACTCTCAGTTTCCATTTCAAGGAAAGGACAATTTATTGACAAAAGGACGGAAAGACTATCAGTATTTTGGTGCAAATATTGATTGAAGTTGTTGGCTGAATGAGTTGGCTGATTATAATGGATGTATCTATCTGGACAAGGTACATGATGCAGAAACTTTCCAACAGAATGCATGCATTATGCAAGGTACATTCATTCAAGACTCGTATTAGCCTATGCTCTGTGCAATCAGTTCACGTCAGTCCTATCATAAACTCCAATTGCACAAACTCAATTCATGGAGAGGGAGTACTGGAGGTATTCAGGTAACTTCTAAATCAGGTGATCAAGGTATGAAAACACACAATTTAGTAGAATAGTTTGCTTACATAATTGACAAATGTCACTGAAATAGTGAAGCCTATATCACATGTTTCAGTGATTAGCTACAATTCCAATGTAGCAAGCTAGCTACATACACTAAGGGCCGTTTCACAGACAAGGCTTAAGCCTAGTCCTGGACTAATTCATACTTTCAATAGCAAATTGCCACTGAGGATGTTTTTTAGTCTAGGACTAGGCTTAAGCCTTGTCTGTGAAACCGGCCCTAAGTATTGTTTGGCAAATCTGGAACTGTCAACCTAGTATGAGTTTTTACTAGCTGCCATTTCATTTAGAGGTAAATAGTACATTAGTGTTCAGCCGAAAGAGAAACTAGAAAGCCGGTGTCTTTATTTTAGAATAGTTGGCCAACATTACAATCAGGTTAACCTCTGAAATGTATCACAATTGGTCGCCTACTTACGGCAAGAAGCGAGATAAACTGGCTTGCTCTATCTTGCGTTAAAATGAATCAGATTGGGGGGTGCGGGGGAAGAGAGTGACTCTTGACCATATTGCTAGCTCAGCTGGCTAGCCACTGCTAGTCAACAACTCATTACAAAATCTCTGATTTAGTTGGTTCACCACAAGAAGAATCTTGTGCTATTCGCAAACCCATTTGCAATGTCTAGTCTGACTTGTTGGCAGAAGTTTGATCATGACAGCTAGCAGGCTAACTAGCTAGCTATAGCTTTTCACAAGTTAGTTAGCCAGGCCATCTTTATCAGTTTTTGAGGGTATTCTCAGTCTTACCGGATGGTCCTCTTTTCAGATTGATGTCCAGCACAGCAGGCACAGTGTACATTGATCCGTTCATAATGTACACAATCCGGGTGAAAAAAAAGTAGTGTTTAGAGAGGTAGCTATCTGAAGGTGAAATCATGCAGGACTTCTGTGCCTGCAACCTCCCAGCAGTTTGATTTTACTGCCCTCTGATGGAGTAAAACGGCACCTCCCAGAATGCTCCTCAATTTACCATTTCCTTCTTTTTTTTTTTTTATGACGATTGAACCAGGCCAGGTGTCAGCTCTTTCTTGTTAATATGTTTTTTATTTAATTAAACATTATTTCAAAATAATAATTCCACATTCATGTCTTTGGCAACATATCTATACAGTTTTACATCGATTTCCTATATACTGTAGATGTGATTAGAGATCTGACTTCTGCCTTTAAAATGAAAACATGATGTGATGCTCAAGTCTGGAGACAACAGAGTAGGATTAATACTGAAAATGCAATAACTAAATTGACCAGGACAAGGTGCCTCTGGTTAAAATCCATGGAGTCGTACAGCAATCAAATTAGTAGTATAAAGGAAAAATCCATATTGATTATCAGTTCATGAACACACACATGCATCATAATTCTGTAAGGCTAAATAAAACTGTTGTAATTTACACAAAGAAACATACATACAAACATGGTACAGCATACTGATCTACTGAATGAAAAAGTGAGATGCTTAAGGCACCACACTATCCCAGTTGGCCTACAACTTTTCATGCAGAATAAATTAGGATTTCCTTACAACCCTACTAAAAGTAAGCAGACCATGTGCTGTTCTTTATTGATGTTCCATACTTCCTCACTTGTGTAGATTGCTAAAGATATAGCTATGTAGACTCTTACATAACATACAGTCCTTATAACAAGTAAAATATTTTTCAAGGAAAACGATTTTCCCCAGAGGATATGCTGTATGTAAACTGCACTATCCAGTCCAATGGCCACAGTGTCAGGTGAAGTCATCTCAGAAAGAGATCATGCTTGGTGCCACACTGTAGAGGGTGACATCCCCCGTCACTCGAAGCAGGGTTACATCCTCCAGGCCTCCAACTCTGTGCTCAAACTCCAGGAGATGGTTCCCGTCCACTGCTACCTTAAAACTGTCTTCTTCCACAAGGATCTTGAGCTGCAGGGGTCACACAAACTCAATCACACATTATGCATTCAGTAATTACATTGGACATAACAGATACTGAAGATATTACTTAATTAATAATTACCTTCATTGACAGTAACGAGATCTAGTTGAGTTTGCAATACATGCAAATTCAGTGACATCATTACTTTGTTTCTTTTCTAAATTAACTCAGTTGATTGTTCGCTACAACAGTACCTCAAAACGATTGTTCGCTACAACAGTACCTCAAAACGATTCCCTTGAACAAAAGGGAACCCCCCTTCCCTCTCCTCTGGACCCCAACATCCATCCAGATTGGAGTTACGAACAACTTGTTGCTCATAAAATCGAGGGTTGAGGTGAAAGACAACATCTGACCCTTTTATAAAATCAACCTGGAACCTAAAATAAAAGATCCGGAAGATTAGTACAAATAGCAAGGCCTTTTTTAACGTTCTTATTGCCAGTTTTCTGCCTCAGAGACAGGGGATGCATGATATCTTTTCAAAGTAATAATGGGTAAAACAGTTTGGGTACCTGTCTCCCCCAGGCATGGGCTCCCCCATTATAGTGATCACAAGCCTGGGCATGATTCCAGCTTGAAGAGGGAGATCATACGGTACCATCTGAAAGACAGGTTTTGAGGTTTTTAAATATTGAGTATTATTGCACCATATAAAGTCTCATTGTCTTGTCAAACACACATTTCAAACATATAAAAAACCATCTTAGCCTAGGGTTTGCATAGGGAATGGGTCAGGCTTGTTGACAAATTTACTGCTTTATTAGGTAAGTGCAGATGGGGGGCCTTGAGAAATGACCACTAACTACTATAGTGTTGTATCCCTTTTACAATATCCTCAGTAGGTGAAAATCTTAATTTGTATCATGAGCCATGAAATCAATTTTAGTTCAACATTAGTCAACCAAGACCTCGCCTACATTCAACATTCCATCAGGCCAGTGACTCATCCCCTTAGTATAGGCTAGGCCTAGACTCTGCACTCTGTAGTACCATGAACTTAGGTTAGCTCTAGAACAAATACATTGCAGGACCTCTTCCTGAATGTATGTAATAATAGCAGTCTTAAGCTATTAATTCAATACTGTAATGTGAAACATTCAAAACAGGTATGTGATTGCAAAACACACATGATTTTTTTATTTCAATGTAACACATACAAACTGTTAGTTCGGCTAATCTATGTTGGGAATAAACACAGAAACACAGGATTACTACTAATAGCTACTACATTACATTTGGCTTCATTAGAGATAATACAGTGTACAGAAGTGTTATAAAAAATATAGTGTGCCGCAGCACTAATATGTCAAAATAAAAGTGCTGTAATTTATTTTCATCATAAGCAGAGGCAATTTACTGCACTTTAATTCAATTTACTGCAGCAAATATGGTCGGTCCCCCCCAGGCACAATTGCTTGTAAAAAAAAACCCTCATATCCAAATTCACTCGCTGCATTGTTTGTAGCCTAACCAGACCACAAGTCGATTTGCTGGGAGCGATGTCCTCGTCCGACTGAAAAGTTGATTCATTGCTTTCAAAAATATGGTGGATTATGTCTGGGCTGAAAAGACAAAAATAGATTTTTTATAACTTTATTCTTTTTTTTTTGCCATGAGTTTTGCGTTGCACCCCGCTAAACACCTCTGACTATATTCCCAACAATAATGCCATTGCAGTGCCATTTTTAGACAATCAACACCATTTTACAGCCCTGCGAAAAATCCCCAAAAAGAGCCACACCAAGTGGACAGATGAGAGACTGAAGAGAGACTAGGAGCAACTCCAAGAAGCAAGCAAACAAGCCACATGTGTTAGGTTTAAACAGCATGGATACTCACCATCATGCCTCCTGGAGCAGCCGGACCACCAAATGGACCCATGGACCCTGGACCGAAGGACCCAGGGTGGCCAGGCTGAGGAGGGAAACCTCCTCCCCCCTGTGGGCCCCATGCTCCAGTAGGGATGGGAGGAAAGGCTCCACCAGGGAACCCAGGGAACGGACCTGGGCCAGCTGCAGGGGGGAAAGCGCCTGGGCCTCCCGGTCCATACATCCCTCCACCAGCTGGACCTCCTGGGTAAGGCACATTGGGGTATGGTCCTGGGGGTGCACCTGGGCTGGAGGGAAATGGTCCTGGGACTCCAGATGGGTGTGGCATGGGTACTCCATAAAACTGTCCTGGAGCTCCTCCAGGGGGGAACTGCCCAGGACATTGTCCAGGGAATTGTCCTGGGGCTCCAGGGCCAGATGGGAACTGTCCTGGGGCTCCTGGGCCAGTTGGATATTGTCCAGGTATCCCTGGACCTGGTGGAAACCCACCAGGTGCAGAGGGGGCTCCAGGATATTGCCCTGGTGCTCCAGGACCAGAGTTAAAGGGACCTTGACTTCCAGGGAACAGACCTGGGGCACCTGGACCAGAGGTCTGTGGTCCCCCCGGGAATCCACCTGGGGCAGTGGGTTGAGTTGGGGCTCCAGGGGCAGCACCGGGCCATCCTGGGTTAGTGGCCGGAGGGACATTGTTGGCCGGGGCAGCTGGGTTGGAGTTCCTTGTTTTGTTAGCTTGATCCGGGACATCATCTAATATGGCATCTGCCAACTGCATGAAAAATAAAAAGGGTTGATGCCTTAAAGGGTTGGTTCAGGATTTCAACTTATAAAATTGCATAATTTGTGGCCACAATCACCTCAAATCAACTCTCTGACTTGGAAGTTACTTTACCATGACTTGGCCACAAATGATTTATTTTTTAGTCCCCATCACTCCCATTGTTTGTTTTGTCTACGATGGTTAAAGTTAGCTGAAGTTAATAGTCGCTATTTTAAACAACTCTGAACTATGGATTACAGTTTCTCCTGGCCCATAGACTACTTTCAGGGTTAGCAACAATTTGACTAGGAATTTAAAAAATCCTGAACCAACCCTTTTTAACATTCAAGGGATTGATATCTCTTAAATTCTCCATGTTAAACCACATATCAATAGTTCTATGAAACATTTCTGTTTAGTTCCATCAAAAACATCTTTTAAGATAGACTATTCTTTAGAGCTAGAACTCACCGAGAAATCAGCCATGTCCTGAGAGATGATGACAAAAAAGAAAATCAGAAACAATTTGGATTAGTCTTTTTGGATTTCATGAGGACAAACACATACTGCTTGAGTATAATGTTACGTAAATAAATCTATCCTAGTTACAATATTGACAGAGGGTTTGCTGGCTCGTAGCACTACCAAATATAGAATCCAAAGTACTGCGTAGCAGTCTGGTTAGTGGTGCCAGATCTCTCTGTTATTGTTCTTCTCTAGCTAACTAGCCTATATGCATCCAGAGAGAGACAGTACATTAATACAGCTACCAAGCTTCTTAGCTGATTGTTTAGCTTGGAATGTACAGAGTTAGCTAGCCAGCTAGCTATGGCTAGGAGTTTGACATGATGACAGATTGCTCAAAGTAAAGTTTAAGCTAATGAGACATGTTTAAAAAGTAGGTTACATTTCAGACATTACCTCGGCTATTGAGAGACCCCTCTCAACAATGTTACAGTTAGAAACACAACGGGTTTGCCAGTTGAGAGATGATAATACTGTAAGCTAGCTGTTATCTTTGACTGTACCAAACTCTTGAAAGGAAATGCACTCACGCCTTGAGCATGACGTAAACACAGGGTGTGTCCTAAAAAGGGTGCGTTCCAGAGTCCACGCAATTTTCCTCTGCTAGTTGCTTTTGCTTCTAAGTGAATGGGGTGTGATAGGACGCGATGCTGTGTTGAAAGGGCCAATTACATTTACAATCCATGGCATTTGAAAACCTCAGTTGTACTGCCATGTCATGTAAATACAAAAAAAATATTATTTGTATCTGCTTTAAAAAAAAAAAGATTCAATGTGTAAACTCACTGTCAGTTCTCTGAAGTATGACCACAAGAGGACTTTTGTTCGCACACTATCTAAAATACAATGGATGCATCTCATGGATTTGCATTCATATGCAAATAACACTTGATCAATATGTATAGCCGGAAAGTATCACCCTCTATGCAAGTACATTGAATGCTATATTCCGGCTAATATCTGTAGTGTTCAATTCCAAAGAATGTTTGATTAATGTCACTTAAAAGGGGCTATAGACATTTCATGAGAGCAACAATCCTATAGGATCCTACTATAGAACAATAAAAAAACAACTACATTGACCTGAAAAGTCATTTTAGAGAAGTAGAAATAATCAAAATCAAGGGTATGAAGTGTACATTAAGTGTAGACTGTGGGGATTGGTCGGATCAGAGTCACAAGATGACCTGGGGAAAAAAACGTTCCAATGGTTTTGTGCTGCCCTCCTCAGGTCTAGACAATTTTTTGAGTCCGCGTTCCAGGGAAAATGGTAAGTTATTGCAGAGGTGGATTAAATCTACTGAATCTATTTTCCTAGAATTTAGCTACTTGCAATTATTATTTCATGTCGTCAGCCTGCCTTGCTATTTCATTTCATGTCTTTTTGGATCAAGCTAGTTGAGTGTTTCAAAAATATGCAGTTCCACCCAATTTCATTGTGATGTGCTGCAACATGTCACGGTATGTTCGGATAGCTAGCTGACAAACTGATAAACCCGTAGGTATTGTCTGAGTTAAAGAAAGCTAAACACTATGAAATACATGTGTAATTTTCCCGATGAATCATCAGCTTGATAAAGTGTCAATGCCTTTCTTTGACAGATGTATGCGTGAGGAGGTGCCTGCTATTTGTAATTCAGAGCTAGCTAGCTAGCTATCCCTAGCTATCTAATTCCCACTTCCTGAAGTTTATTGTTGGGTAACGTCGAGACAGCTAGCTAGCTCTCCTAAACTAGTTGTATGACTTCACTTCAAGACAGCTGAAACGGCTGCGAAATTAAAGGGATGCAAGATACAAGAGTTATTGTTGGTTGCATAGCGCCTGTTGTAGTTTAATCAGACCTCTCTAAATCAGTGCACGTCGTCGTAATTTCCTGTCACAGTGGTTAATAAATCAATTACACTGGTAGGCCAAAATCAAAAATTAATTGATAGGCCATCAACATCGCGACTTGTCATTACTTCTCAACCTTGTTAACATTTCATGAAATTGATAGAATAGACCACTATCTGTATGAATAACCTACAGTATCTCAGTAGCCTACAGCTAATTTCTGTATCAATTGTCTTGTCTACCATTCCCTCCACGGTATCCTCTGGGTTGTGGAATATTCACCTAGGGTACAGTAGTTAGGGTTTTAAAGGTGTTGGTCAGGCTTAAGGTTCAGGTACAGCATTAAACTCCAAATGGAGTGAGGATGAGGTCAAGGTTTAAGTTTCAACCCATGGTCAGGTAGTTCCTGATAAAGAAACTAGGGTAAGGGTTTGAGTTAGGGGTTGGATTTGGGGTCAGGGCTGGAGCTAGGGTTAGGGTAGGGGATTTAGTATCTGAACCTGCCAGTGACCAACTGGGTTTGAACTCAGGCACGCCATAAGACTGTTTTAGTTTACTGAAGCCTATGCATTCGCTCAGGGAGTTGACGCTAGCCTTAGCGTCTCAGGCAAGGTTACTCATAATGTGATCATTGTTCACCAACTTGTTCAACTACTTCTGTTTATTTTTTTCTTATGATGACTGATGTATTGATGATTCACTTACTTTAGACAAATGTACTTGTTGTAAGTCGCTTTGGATAAAAGCGTCTGCTAGATGTCAAAAATGAAAATGTAAAGTTACATGTAGGCCCTCAAATGCCCTCTGTCAATAAATCAGTCCTTTGCTCTCACAACGATCGTTCCTAATGTACTTACTTGAAGTCCTTCTATCCGTACATTGCAGAGTGAATCACTGGTAGTGTGTGATGTGGATGGAGATTTAGTTAAAAAGCTACGGGAGTTCCGTTTTCGAAAGGAGACCAACAATGCTGCCATAATCAGTAAGTATTCTGACCATATTGATGTCATTGTTTTTCTTGCCCTTCATCCACACATGGGACCTGGGTTCAAGGACCAACATGTTGAATGTTGGTTTATGAATTGCTGTTCTCTTTTAAAAAAGGTTAATTCCCCCCAAATCAAAGTTGGTCTGACTGAAAATGAATGGGAAAGTGGATGGAATTACATGATGCCAACCCATATTCATTTGGTATTTAGACATGCAGTTTTTTTTTTTCTGCGGTTGAATCTAGGCCCTCATAAAATATATATTATGGTTTATTAATATGGATTTTACCTCGCAAAGCAGACTGCCACCCAAAAAGCGCACCAATTCGATGTGCTTGGACAAAATGAAGCCCTGATACAGCCCACCTCAAGCAATATTACAACAATATTGACTGACTCATCTAAGCATAAATCCTCTCATTGTAAGGTTTCTTTATAAAGAAAACAATGTCTGCTTAAGTCTCTATACAGTAAAAGGCTTACATTTATATTTTCTCTTTTTCATCTCAGTGAAGATTGACAAAGACAAACAGCTTGTTATCCTTGATGAAGAACATGAGGCAAGTTGCTATATTGGGTGTTTTACCATGTCATCAATTTGTCATATCCATAGTCCTCTTATAGGCTGTTGTATAAGAGCTTGATTCAAGTACACATAATTCAGAATTAATGACCGGACAAGTATTACGTTTTATTCCACATAGGCCTACTGTTTTAGTCATTAGTTTGATTCTGTAAAAAATGTTTTTATTGGAACAATGTGACATACACGATGTATACAAACTATTGTGGGCACTAGTCTTACTCAGTAGAACTGAGTTTATTGTAGATTTTTATAAACTGTAGTGTAATGTTAGATTCAATTCAATTCCTAGATCTTGCAAAGCAGTACTGAAAAACCAATACAAATGTTGAATAGTACATTAACCATGATGTTTCTTTCTTATTTTAGGATATTTCTCCTGATGCTCTTAAGGAGGAACTGCCGGAGAGACAGCCAAGATATCCTTTCGTCAAATAACAAATGTGCCTCTGCCAGGTGGAGGAAGTTGACACTTGTGGTAGAGACAGGCAGTCCTGCGGTGTGACCCATTCTGTTCTGAATGGAACTTGAACCTAACAGAGAAGTCATCCAGCACACTGAAATTGACTGCCAATTTCTGAATCAATTGTCAGCTTCCTCCACCTAGGATATACTGTGGTGAAAATGAAACAGACAATGCTGAAAGCCACGATCTGTAATTGGTGCGATACCAGGCTTAGGCGCTATTCCTTTGTTATATTATACTGCACTTAAATTAAATGTTTAACTCTTCAAATCTCTATTGATTTTATTGTTGAAGTGTCCTTAACCTCCTGCACATTTGTGGTCTATAGCTATAAGTACGAACATGATGATGGACGGGTTTCTTACCCTCTCTGCTTCATCTTCTCAAGTCCAGTGGGTAAGATCAGATCATCAACATCCCTGCAACAATACCTGTTGGCCTTTTAAAAAAATAAAAAAAAGAAGAAGAAGAGAGAAATTCACTAACGTTTTTGCTGATGAGAGCCTGCCAGGGTCAACTGATTTAGATGAAAACATGAAGTGAATAAAATCATCCCTATTCCCCACAGCAGGTTGCTATACAGTAACACTTTTCCCCCCCTAGGATGCAAACCTGAGCAGCAGATGATGTATGCTGGGAGCAAAAACAAGCTGGTGCAAACTGTGGAACTGACAAAGGTTTGTTTGTTTACTCTTTTACTGTCTGCTGTATTGATTGTTATACAACTACATCGTTTTGTCCTGTCATCATATAATTACACATGCATACAGTTCTCTAAACTCTCCATAGGTTTCCCTTTCTCCTTGTAAAAAGGAAGACATTGCCCTTTATCTGATCTCCCTCATTTTTGGCAGGTCTTTGAGATCAGAAACACAGAGGACCTAACAGAGGAATGGCTTAGGGAGAAACTTGGGTTTTTCGGTTAAGGGCATCCAGTGGACCAAGGTGTTAAAACGAAGATCAAGACTACATAGAGCCTGTGTTGTCACTTGGACAGAGAACATTCTAGCTCATGTTTCCCTTCTCTTTGTACCTCCCATACAATCACACTCTCAACATGTGCCAGTTTTCTGTATCTGTCAAATTAAAGGGTTTTTCAATATTTTTAAACTTATAGTCAGATGGTTCCTTATCTTGAAAGTACTGTAGTCTACGGGCCAGCACAAAGCCACTCCTAACTTCAGCTAACTTTTGCCACCACTAACAAAAAACACTTTTTTTGTTTTCCAATCATTCCCATTGTTTTTTGTGTTCGCGGTGGCCAAAGTAAGCTGAAGTTGAAAGATATTGAACTAACCCTTTGACACTCCCACATTTATCAGAGTAGACAAAGTGTTCAATAACCTGTTTCCCCCTTGTTTAAACAAGCAAAATTCGAGAGCAATTGAAAGGGTTCAAAGGCTTTTTGAGTTTTGCTTGTTTAGTTTACGTAATTATAAGTTGTTTTTTTGTTTTTTTTACAGTACTTTTAGTTGGGTTTGTCTCACATTTCTTACTCTTCTGTTGTCTACATATTACACAATTGAAATCTTATCAGCAGGATGGTTTTTTTTGTTATAAAGAGAGTAGCTGTAACTGTTTTTATCAAGTCATATACGTAAATACGACTTGTGGAAATGTGTGTACAGTAGAATCCTAGAATCTATTTTGATTCTGTTCTTCATACATTTGCTACCATGTTCCAAACACTAGCCATAATTTGGATGTAGAATGCATCTTTTATTATTGTAGATTTAATTTTCTATTTATTTGCAAAGGTTAGTTCAAATAAATAAATAAAACATTTTCACAGTATTGATTCACTTATTAAGCCTAGATGCCACCAACAAAGGATTAGAATCCAAGTCACAAAGCCAGTAACCTTTTACTCAGGTTCACAAAAACATTGTAACCTACTTTTAACTTTTAACTTTGTACCTGATCTTAGTCAAGTTAATTCATATGGTGGCACTTTGCTGACAATAAACTAAAATGTCTTACAGACTTATACTAGCTAGACAAAATAAGTAAAAGATATTTGATATTTGATTTTCAATCAATTGTTTCCTATGAGAATATTTGTGGATTCCAATTGTTTCTTTTTCTCTTTGAAAATCATGCTTTGTTACAGTATGCAAAAACAAGTTGTCATTATTTGAGCTGGGTTGATGAAACTAGAAAAAGATTAAACGTATAAGTGTAATTCATGACCTGATGTCTATTGACCTGATGCCTATTGGTCTAAATTGTTCTGATTGTAGTTTGGGAGAAAGAGCAATTGAGAGATACATTGACGGTCTTAATGAAGTGACGTTGGTTTAAATTAAACTAATCTTATTTCTAGTAGGAGTTGCTCGTGTGAACCACTCCTCAAAGTAATACCCTGCAGCTAATGTCCTTGAAACACACTGTTTATAAGTGACAATGATAGTTTCATATCTCTATCCGTCTTTGTTTAGAGGAGAAACAATGATCTTGGTGATAGTTTGCAGTGAGGTAATGCTTTATACCGCTGAACTGTGTTCTTTACAGTGCACTTCACTTTACTCCAAAATATTTTCACTGACATATTCCTGAACAAATCTTAACATGTTAACAGGAGACCAACAGCCTTTGCCTGAACTCTGCAGTCCAAAATATACAGCACACTGGGTGGCGTTAGCCGCCCACAGATAATTTACTGGGCCATCCTAAGAATGTGGCTTATCTGTTGGGAGATTGTTATTAGTTAGCACACATTCAAGCTATATACTTTTGGTTAGCAATGAATGTTGTACTCATCATTCTGTAAAGTCAGTTTAATGCATTAAAATGTACCTTTTATGAGAGGTTGACTGCTTGACAGAATGTCAGTGATGCTTGAGGGTAGACTCAGTAATATGAAATCATCATATACATACAGCAGCAAGGCGACTTGCAGTTAACAGATATCAACAAGACAGAATTCAAACAGCTAAGACTGCCTTCATTGGTTCTTACTGATTAGAACCCTCTCTTGGTAGCCTTGGCAGATGTGATGTCTATATGCTGAAAGTTGTCCTGAATGTTTTATTTCTAGTTATGACAATATGAGAGTTGTCGTATTTTATGTCTGTATAAAATCAAAGAGACCAAAATAAACAAAATACATTTTTAACACAAACTTCTATTGTGAAAATGTCCAGGTAAGTGGGAAATAATATGACAACTTTGCCCTCATTGTCCATTGATGCTCATTTAAGTTACTGTCAACAGACAAAAGAACCTGAAGGGCAAATGTTGACATTCAAAAGTTAGGTTGTCTTTTTTTCCCCCATTAGAGTAAACAATTAACAGGGAAGGGGTATTACCAATCAATACAAATACAATTCTCACTATCTGCTAATGAATTTGAAAATCCAAGGAAGTCACCATATTAATAGCCAATATGTATGATCTGTCTGTAACATACTCTCATTTTTACTCTGAATTGTGCAATTAACTGGTGTCAATGTGAAAAACAGAAAGGTAACTGGTTTGTGGTTGTTTAATTGTCTTTCTACAAATCCTTTATAAACTGCTCAAACAATGTTTAATACAAGTGCATGCTTTGGTATGGTTGTATCTGACAGTTTGCATTATGACAAAACAAACAAAAAAACATCCCAACAAGGATTCTTGGGCATGTGTTTGTATCTTGTGAATAATGTATCTTCAATGATGGATGACAAATTGGCGTATTTTAATTGCAAGCAATAATTTAGAACCTTATATGCATGAGGTTAATTCAATGAGGGGGAACATGAGCAGTGTTGCTGATAGAAATGTATCATATAAAACTGTTATGCTTGGGCCTATTTCTTCATATGTTTCTATTTTGCAACGTCCTGAATGTTTCCCTGGGACATTGTTTTCCACAACAAAGTCTCAGGTCAACACTTAACTAGATGGATATGACCAATATGTTGTTGTTGTTGTTGTTTTTTAAAATAACTTTACCTTAGAGCAAAATTTAGAAAAAAAATCTCCCCTTTTGTACATACACCCAGGACTAATTAACAGAAGAAGTGAATATGAATGATAGCTACCCATTTTGTGGTTTTCAGCTGAACCATCTGGAGTGGTGTCCTGTGGATCTGTTATCTGCTTTCATGATAAAAAAGCTTTCTCTCCAGCTTTCTCTCCTTTGTGGTGAACTTGTAGTAATATGTGGCCTCTTGAGTCTTTTAATTACTCTGAATATATGTATTTTTCCTACAGTAATCCTGTACCTTCTCAGATCAAATGCCTAATTATTCTTTTTATGAAACAGCATCTGAAACATGTAACATATCCAGCTGCCTAATGGTGTCAGTGAAACTTGTTAAATATTTGTATTTTTCCATGCATTATACAATGTCTTAATGCAATTATCCCAATAAAATAACAAAATGTTTACTGTTGTTCTGTAATGGCTGTAAACCTGTTTTCGGTGTAGAGGGTCATGATGTCAAATACATTAGGAAAACGAATGCGCCCTGTGCATATGATAGTGTAATAGCAGTAGTCAGTGTCTGCATGAGTACTATGTACCAATGCAGGTCAAGAATTAAAATCGTTAGATGATTACAAAGTTGTATGGAATAGAGCGTTTCCATCCTATTTCAGTGGGGACCTCAAGTCGCTGTACTGGGCAACCCTAATCTGTTAGCCTAACCCTAACCCGTTATAACTCGACTGTATCATGCTGCCATGACATACCTCTGGAACGCACCCTTTTAGGAGGGGAAAGAAATTGTGCGCATGTCCTTCCATTTTCTGTCTCGCGTTGTCTGCAGCAGGCACACCGCTCCAGCGTCATCCTGATCAGGCAACGGGTGGCAGTGACAGTGACAGTTCTCTGTGGCTACATTAGCCAGCAAGCTAGATAAAAATGGCGTTCACTTTCGCGGCCTTCTGTTACATGCTTGCGCTATTGCTTACGGCAGCCCTCATTTTCTTCGCCATTTGGCATGTAAGTACCATCCAACAAGATGGTTTAAAGACAATGGAATTTGGCCTGCTAGATAAATAGCTAGCAATGAATCGGTTGCGGCTAGGCTAGGCAGTAGGCTGTCACCGCCTATCTATATGCTAGCTAGCCAATAATTCAAAGCTAGAATGAATGGCACATACTCTGTCATTGATGTTGTGTTGCCGTAGGGTTATTTTGCAGATCTAAAATGACGAATATTTCCGTCCCATATCATATTGTTGTTAATGTGTCATGGAAGAGCGAGCAGAGGTGGCTTACACATTTGTTTCACAAATTGACAGCTTGCTAGCTTGATGGTGGCATCGACATTAGCAACTAACGCGTTAGCATCCGTATGATTAGTAGGTCATTATCTAGCTGGCTAACACTTCACCGTCTGCTGTTTCTCACTCACTGTGCATTTCAAGCATCCCATTTATGCAGTTATCGCCCTTAAAGCTAGTTAATAGTTAGTAACGAGGCCTATTCCTGTTCTTATGAACTGAGTTTAAAATATGAAGTTATGGATATGCCCATTTGTTTACCACAGATTATTAGTTATCTATATCTGGTTTGGCTCTTGAGTCCATGAAGGGTAGCTAGCTAGCTAACTTTGTATTTGGCTAGTATGTTTATCTGGATAAACTGAGGTTATTTTATGTTTATGGGTTTTATATTTGATATCAGTAACCTGCCTCTACTATCTTTTCGTTTAATTTTTACCGCCACTATTTCAGTTTTTCTAATGACTGTTGCCTCTGAAATCGAGAAAAAAATATTTATTTATACTGTGATACTTTATTATTTATACATTTTCTCTTTCCTTCCTCCAGATAATAGCATTCGATGAACTGAAGACTGATTACAAGAATCCCATTGATCAGTGTAACACATTAAATCCGGTAAGTAAGAATGTTTATATTTGCACTGGTTTACCTCTTTTGGCTCCTTTGACTGCATGCTGATTTGCTTTCTTAAATGTGTGTTCAGGATGAGTTTAATCGGCCTATTAGTCAAATGATTTAATCGGCCTATTAGTTACAATTGATTTCTCTGCACTGTTATGCTGAATTACCTGACTGTTATTAATCTAGAGTGATCTTGTCAGCTGTCAAACTCTTAACACATTTTGTTTCGTTTTTGTTTTTCTAATCTGCTTTTTTACATTTTTAACGGCATAAAGACAGTTGAAAAGGTCAAAAAGATTAAAAGAGTCAAAATTGCATTGAAGGTTTGTACCAATCTTCGATTAAAATGCCTGTTCGGTTCAGTTCAGTTTCCAGTCCGTCATTCTGCACGAGGGGAGTGTTTGCAAATGTCTTTTCAGTTAACTAATCTTAGAAGGAGAGGCCTCATTGGATTCATTCCTATTAGGATTAAGAATGCTGTAGGTCTCTGTGCCACATGGTAGCCTAAGCATAATCAGCCCAGCTGCAGTTTTTAGGATTTTTTGTCCAAGACTTTTAGACATTGACTGATTATTTGTCATCTCTTGGGCATGTAAAGTAAAATGTCAGATTCCATTCCCTTTTCTCTTTTCAGCATTTTAAGCAATGGTTATCATGTGCACAATATGCCTCAATGTTGCAATGTAGCATTACTTCCTATGTGTGCCTGCTGTAACCCTTTTAGTTCTGCATTGGTTTACTTTCTGGTATATATACCCACAATGGTTGAAGAGTATACCAGCTTGATGTGTTTGTAGGGTGCCCTAGGCTGTATAGCAAGCTATGAATTCATTCTTGAGACCTGAGAAGTTTGAAATGAAGTAAAGAATGTAAATGTGTAAAGAATGTAAGAATCACTATAAAGTGTCTTGATCAGTGGGGTTTATTGCCTTTGGGAAGGGGGATCATTTTGCATTGGTATGTGCAGTTACACATGGATGCAGGTAAATCAATGTTATTGATGATGTAGTACAGGTGTTGTTAACTGAAAAGACTTGCAAATGCTCAGAACATGCATGATTTTTTTTATTTTTATAACCTACCCTTTGTTTGCATATACTGTAGTGTTGCAATAGAGTACACTCGTAATATCCCAATAAACAAACCTTAACGATAAGCCTACTTGTGCACCACATGCCCATAATCAGATTATGTTCTGCATCAATGCTATCTTTTCCAAGAAATTTTGTTGGAAACATTTCTTAACACACTTTTTTGTTTTGAAGTTAGATATGAATACCTTTTTTATTTTTTTTAAAGTACATTTCTGTTGTGAAAGTAATACAATACAATATTTATACGAGAATAATACAGTATTGAGTAACACTTTACATTAAGGTATACTTTTGTCGGTTCGTAAAGCATTTATAATGGGCCTAGCCTCGTTTATAGATATGTTTTGGGGGGGGGGGATCAGTTATAAACAGTCATAATTTAAAGTATGTGATCATCTCTTTGTCCTGGGGTACTAAGAAGTGGCCTGCTTTTATCCTGCTTGCACTGAATCTATTCCTCTATGCACTCGGCCTTTATCTATTTTGGTGCACACAGGATTAGGCTACAGCAGGCAACCTTTTGGTACCCCCAGCACTAAACAGATAATTCAACTGTTACCATTGAGTTAACTGTTATGACTGATTCAAACATCTATAAACTGTTAACTGTCGGATTGTTTTGAGGCTTTTGAACCAGGAGAGAGAGGAGATCTTTTATTGGATTCAGTTTAATTTGTCATCACAGTTGTTGAATTACCTTTCTGAGAGCCATTTTGCAAATGTACAGTAGACATCTACACGTTGGCTTATCACCTGGGGCTCAGAACAGATGGCTGCGGAATCTTAACACTCAAGCTCAGCATTTTTAGACGTCACTGATTGGATAGTGTAGATTGTAGGAGGAGTTATCCCATGTAAAACCATGACTGCATCTACTCTTATTATTTCTGCTAAAGATGGATAATGCTTTTCACAAACCTGCAGTTTTGAATTTGCTAATATGGAGGCAACAAATTTAGACCAAACCATGGGATGGTTTACTAGCCCGTTTCTCGTCCATGGATAACTTTTAACCTTATGATCTTTTGTGATTTATTCAAATGTTACAATTTTGTAAACAGTTCAGGGCTTCAATCCCTTAATTACAACCCTGTACACCTTTACCCTACACGTCCCTCATCTTTCCATCAGTGGGCTTCTGGTCTTACCCCTCCTCTATCGAAATGCATGGCTCCCATGTGGTGACTCCATCTTGCCCCTTCCTCTTGCCCCTCCCTCTTAACGCCTACACCAGGCCTCACGCTGATACTCTGGGACAGACTGCTCGTCCACACAGCATGGTCTCCCTTCCAGTGTGTTTTTTGCCCTGACCCTGTCTGTGAGGAAGTTGGATGTAGTTGTGACACTGTAACAAATAGTGATGTCGAGATGCACACTGTTTATTAAACCAAGGTGTGGATGCAAACACCACGTCATCTCTGGTCAAATCTGTGCATGTTGCATATAGTATGTCAGTGCATGATGGGGGTATGGTATAGGTACCCTGTGAAGTCACCCTTATTGATCTGTGCCCTGCTATCCATCCTCCAGTATTGTGCAGCTGTTATGATGTAGTCTCCATAGTCTGAATTTAGTAACAGTTTTAATCAATTAAATTTGTCTTCGGGAGCGAGTTATGTCTCCTAAAAAAAAAAAAGTGTCACGATTCAATGAAATGTTGAGAAGATATTTGACTGTTTCATTATTTTCTCTGGTTGTTCCCACATCTGCTAGTCTGTACTGTATGTTCATGGTGTCCTCTGCGCTTGATGTTTTGTTGCGAAGAGGCTTTGCTTTATTGTGGGATTGAACAGTAAACATAGACTCACCAAGCACTTTATTAGGAACACTATACTAATGCTAGGTAGGGCCTCCCTTTGCTCTCAAAACAGCCTCAATTCTTCGTGGCATTGATTCCACAAGATGTTGGAAACATTCCTTTGAGATTCTGGTCCATGATGACTTGATTGCATCACGCAATTCCTGCAGATTTTTCAGGTGCACTTTCAAGCTGTGAATCTCCCGTTCTACCACATCCCAAAGGTGTTCTATTGGATTCAGATCCGGTGACTGGGAAGGCCACTGAAGAACACTGAACTCATTGTCATGTTCATGAAACCAGTTTGAGACGACTTTTGCTTTGTGACACGGTGCATTATCATGCTGGAAGTAGCCATTAGAAGATGGGTAAATTGTGGCCATGAAGGGATGCACATGGTCAGCAACAATACTCAAATAGGCTGTGGCATTGAATCGATGATTGATTGGTATTAACTGGCCCAAAGTGTGCCAAGAAAACATTCCCCACACCATTACACCACCTCCACCATGAGAAGGTGTACAGGTGTTCCTAATAATAAAGTGCTTGGTGAGTGTATTTTACACAACACGCTATGATTGTCAAGTCTTCAATCTTACTTGCCTCTTGAAAGATGCCTCTCTGGTTACATAAGTCATTCCTCGTTGACTCAGTTAGTGCCATCAGTTAATGTCAGTACATTGTCATATTAATTGTGAGTTTTAGGATGAGTACTTGTATGGTTATTTGTAGAACTAGGTGTACTTGGGTAAGTCATGAATGGCTCCTGAGAGTGTCATGTTGATGGCTAACGTGTTTCCTGTCTCCCTTCAGCTGGTGCTCCCGGAGTATCTCATCCACTGCTTCTTCTGCGTGATGTTCCTCTGTGCAGCAGAGTGGCTCACCCTCGGTCTCAACATGCCGCTGCTGGCCTACCACGTCTGGAGGTAAGTGTCAAAGCAAACTCCCCCACTCTGTTCACCTTCAATAGACTGACTCTTAACGCTTCGGGGGTTATATTTCTGCTGCAATTTTCTTCTGCATAACACCAGATTTAGTAGTACTGTACAGTAATGTTGATGGTTAATCATCATTCATTGAACACCTTGATCTCCTTGACATGGAACTCTTGGGAGATGCTCCATCTGTAGTGCTGCCTTTCATGGCAGTATCACAAAGAATTTAGGAATGTTCCATGTTCTACAATCTGTGTTCTAAATTGACTAAGCCATATTTTATGTTTCTGTACAGGTATACGAGTAGGCCAGTCATGAGTGGTCCAGGGCTCTATGACCCAACTACAATCATGAACGCAGACATCCTGGCATTTTGTCAAAAAGAAGGCTGGTGCAAACTGGCATTCTACCTCCTCTCCTTCTTCTACTATCTCTACGGGTATGTATTTATATGTATTTGTATGTATTTCCCTTTTACTGGCTGAACTTTCTTGTGTGTCTCATTTTTCAAATAATTGCAATTGAAAATAATTATTATTACACAACTTGTTAGATTTGTTCTTCATTTACCCCACTCAAGACAAAATGACAGAAAATCAACTTCTGAATTCCTCCCTGAATAATGGTTTGTCTCCTCTTCTTTTTTTCTAGGATGATCTATGTTTTGGTGAGCTCTTAAACTGGGCATAGGAGAGGAGGGATCTGCATGTAGGAGACAAAACACTTTCATTTCAGTGGCTGGAGCGGAAACTGGACCTGCTGAAGACCACCTTTCTGCAGCACACAATACAGTTTCAAGAGGATGAACTCTCAACCCCCACACAGTGCAGAGTGTCATTTTGGAAACATTTATCCCTTTTAAAAGATATCTTGGTCGCAGCTGTCCTTTCATAGTTCTTCAGTTCTTACACTATAAATGCTTATGAGAGGAAGAACCACAGGCCTGGACTCTTTTTCTTTCTTATTTCATTATCATTATGTGATGATTTGATGCTTTAAGTTGAAATAAAAGTTTTTCATCTTTTTTCCCCACTTTGATATGTTTACAATATAGAACAGACATTCTGTTAGTGTGCATCGTCAGTTAGATTCAGAGCTGTTATGTTTAACTAATAATTGATTGACTGTATTAGCATATTTTGATGGGAAATAGATGCCATGCTTTTAAAAATTTGCTTTTTTTGTATGCCATGGAATTGAATTTAGTTGATTATTTTATTGACTTAGATTTTCTTGATTGGACACAAAGGGGTCATTGTTTAGTATTTGATCTGAAAAGGTTAGTTTAAGGTTGAATGCATGAACAGTGACAGAGGACTGGGACAATCAGTATGGTTGTCAAAGGATATCTTAAAATAGTTGATACAGTTTGCTGTGCTTTTTAAAGACCAATCTGACGTCTTATTCTACTCTGGAAGACCTTGTTACCTGCTTCGTGAAATATTTCCTTTTTTATCACATTCGTAATATTTGATATGGCTCTACAGAAATCCCATGTAGAAATGTCTTAGATGTATGTGATCATGAATTGTCTTAGAAACCCGTTTAATAACTGAAAAGAACAGTGGGTTTGGTTTATTAATTTTGTCTTGAACTGCAATTGGTTTTATTTTATTTACTCCAATATTGGTCACCCAAGGCCCTACACTATCAAGCTGTCCCCCAATGTTTATTTATTTTAGATTTAAAGAGGATTTTACTAAGATAATCCACACTCCTATTACAGTGTTTTAACTATTGTTTGAAATGTCTGATTGAGAATGGAAGTTGCCGGAGCAGTGATGCATTGTTTTTATCTTCACCAAAACTTGCAGGTTTATCAGTTTAGTTTTTTCCAAATGCTAGATTTTGGGGACAACGCTTTCTTAAAAAAAATAAAGAATATTGTTATCCCTAAATCTTTCCTGTATCTATTGCCAATTTTTCATACCTATATAATTATCAGGGAAAGGGATGAAAATGTGTTATACATTTTGTTTGATTTCAATGTATTACTGATAGATAATTAGCTTAGATTTCAACAAGTCACAACTCATGAGTGGCATCTTGAGTTGATATGAATCCAAATAAACCCATCCCAATTTTCTCTTGTGTACTAGAATATTTATGTAAACTGAAGGGGTATACCTTTGAAAATAAAATATTACATTTAAAATCACTGACAATAAATAAATAAAATATTTATAACAATCCCTTTTGAAGCCAATGTAACATGAATATTACTTTAAAGATAATTTAGTTTATTAGATTCAGCATACAGGTTGACAATTATGCGCTTCATGTCTGAAAAAGCAATATATTATGTCCAAACATACTTTTAAAGTGCTATTAGAGAAAACAATCTCAGACATAATGATAAAGACAATCAAACAAATCATTTGAGAAAAATCACTACAACTTGAAAGAGATGTTATCCACTGAGCTCCTCTTCAGAGGGGAAACTTATCACCGAGACACAGATCGCTCTGTTGAGACAGCTTTGGTTTCTTGATAGGCTGAAAACCTTTCCCGAAACTCATGCAGGAAGTTGTATTGCTGTAGAAGGAAAAGGGAGAAAATCAGCAACATGCATATCAATAAGGTTACAATCCTGATATGGCAATACTCCTGTATATAATGATGGGACAAGCAAAAATCTCACCTTGACTGTTTGTATTGCTCCAACCCCTCTATGCTCCCGGAGGATTTCAATGGCTTTGTTTGGAGTCATGGAGACAGACAGCTGGAGCAGCAGACATGCAGCAACTGTGAGAGAGGCACATCCATTTAGAATCATGCCAAAGATTGGGAAATGTATTTTTCAAAAACAAATGAAAAGTTTAATAATTCTTACTTAATCCAGAACGACCCAGGCCTCCATAACAACTAGGAGGGTGTAGGGAGGCACAAAAACATTACAACCATGTAGCATATGTTGGTACGGTCATACTTGGTCTGGCAAGGTTGCATGAGCAACATGATATGATACTATTGCTATGCTCTGTTTCTACTCACTGGATTACTGTCCTTCTACTGTTCTGGAGATTGAACTGCAGTCCCTCAAGTATCTGGCAACACTGTTCCAGCTCAGGGGTACCCCCGTCTGAGAAGGGCATATGATGCACTCTGAAGCCTTGCTGCCGGTAGGTTTCCAAAAGGCTGGGAACCCGGTACTTATGAAGTTCACCTCTCGTACAGAACACAAATACATCTTCCACACCCTGGTCCTGAAGTTCTCCTGACATGAAATAATGTCAACAGCATTAGTTTCTTTGAATCCAAGATTAAGAGGACATCCAAGGTAATGGTGGTTCAGTGCTGAACAAGCACATAGTCCCTTTTTTGATTAATAACTAACAAAGCCCAACAAGGACAACATTCCACAAGCAATACAGACTCACATAATAGTAATAATCCCCATGAGAGATAATGAGATTTCAGTCAGAATAAAAGAGGTCATCCTACCCACATCTCTCTGCAGATTCCTCCTGACATCTTTAAATTTGCATCCTACAGTCAGACCAAAGAGACTTTTTTATTAGGGATATGATCAATTACAGCAACAACAAAAACAAATCACAGGACATAAATCCAATACTTTTCACATTACCTGGCAATGGACATATACCAAGAAACTGGGAGCACTCCACGACTGACAAGGGTAACCTTTAAGGGAAATACAACAAGTAACATTCACAATTGCAGTTCTCAGAGGCTCACATAAGCACAATGATTGTGAGCACCTTTTGGAGCATTCTTTCAATAACAACTATTTGTGTCTTTGCGACATGTAGGTGTGAGGGTCTGCTTCAGTGAACTGATGTGTAGTGAGATGTAGTGTGTACACTCCCGGCAAAATAAACCTGAAATGTGACATTTTATTTTAGGGCGTACTGAGACAGCAACTTCAAATATAACGTCACATACAACATATGATAACAAAACAAAAGACTGTCTAGACTCGTGACACAAGAAAATTAATCAGGCCAACTTGCAATTATAAATCTTTTTTTTTAAAAACATTCTCCAATAAACCAGTGACCTTTGTTCTGGTCAAACGACTGATTCTACTTGCCAGGAGATCTGGAACGGTGTCAACTGCTCCTCCCCTACATCTTCTTCATCAGATGACGAATCAAACTCGCTTGTCCTCATTACTTCTGTCTGAAGTCGGATTGGGAACTTAAAGGCATAAGAGACATCTGAATGACAGTGAACATGATAATTTATACATTCAAACAAAGAAATGGATAGACTGACCACAACCTAGCCCCATCTGAAACTGTATTACTGTTCTGGCTGAAATTGATCATTGCCATAATGGTAACCTGATCGACCACAACAGCTACTGACCAGATACTAGCTACCCTATCATGTCTCAGAGTCAGGTGCTAGCTAGTAAACTAGAAAGCTAGCTCACTCAAACACTCCTGACGTTTTTGGTTTAAATCGCAAAGCAAAGACAATTCGCGAAGTTAAATTGAGAAGTTGATATATATGGCAAACCTATTCGAAGACGAGGAACCTTTCTTACCCAAAAAACACCATGCACCTCTTTCCAAACCACTCTGTTGACAGATATCTAGTAGCTAGCTAGTGAGCTTCGATTTAAAAACTCACATTAGCCCTCAAACCAATGACATCCAAGCTCTGTATTCAGACACGCCCCACACACTTGAGTGCACGCGATTTGTTCCCCCGAAGACTCCAGCGTTGCACCGACAGGGGTGGAGTTAACTTTCGATGTGTCTCGAGCATGGTTCGCGATCCGAATCACCAGACCGGGCAACCTAAATCGTGCTCACCTCCAAATGAAAGTATGTATTATGAAAAATCAAACAGTGTTCAGAAGTATACGCGCGAGAATGAACATGACTTTTCCAATAGTTTTTATCCACATCACAAGAATAAGTGCAACCAGGAAATAAAAACGTTTTCATACATACTTATAGATGTATAAAACATAATGCATACATACATAATTATTATACATAAATAATGATAAATAATGAATACAATAAATTAATCACATCAAATAAACAAATAATACATAATACAAATTGTATAATAAATACATAATAATTAAATTGCACATAGAAGTCAAATACATAATGCGGTATTTCTAACGCTAATGCATGCCTCTTTATTTGCGGATTGCTCATCTTGCACTGACGTGCCCAGGAGAGAGCAGCGCTATCATATGTCTGGTCTGTCCGCTCTCAAATGCTCTGTGCTCATTCTCAATTAGGCTCCACTAGCCGCCACAAGTACAGCGCCATGAATTAAATAATAGTTTTTGCTCAAAGACGAGAGTATTTTGGATCCAAGAGTGTTCGATGCTTTGGATTTTTATATGCGATGTGTCCTGATGAGTGGAACTGCAGCGGGAAATGTAAAACAAAGGCAGAAGATTTTTAAGGTAAATCACCTTTTATTTTGACATTTTCTAATCTCTCCTATATAGCCTGTATTTATCATCATCATATGTGACACATGTAACACAAAAAGTAATTCATATTCAATAATAATTAATAATGTAAAACATGCTTTCATAAAACTTTTTTTTCTTCTCAAGTTAATAACCCATCCATTAATTGTTTAATATTTCGAGAGTAATAATTTAAGCAGGTTATTATACAATATCAGTAATTTGGTGTATCAATTGTTATGTTAAAATATGGTTTAGCTGATATGTCCTTCTCCTTATGTTGCCTAGGCTTATAAGGAGGTACTTTGGCTACTCCAGTCATTTCCCCTGCAGTGTTGAGCTCTTTGGCTGGCTTGTCACTTCCCTCACCAGGGGATTGCTGGCAGGGGCAACGCTTGTTCAGGTACTGTACACAGACACAGGCTATACACAGACAGAGTTATAAGTATCCATATTGAATCCATACCAAATTTATATTTATTTTAATACACGTTTGCACATTTTCCTTCCTTGAAACTAGGCCTTAAAGGTCAGGAGATACCATTAATTAAATAATGGGATAGTTTATAGGCACAATCTGATGAAAGCCAAAACTGTGTATGTGTTTTACATATGCTTTTTATTCTCACTGGTTAGGAAGAGGTTAATGATTCACAATGACTACAGTGCAGAGAAAAAGGAGGTTAACATCCTCCCTTTGTCACTATTGTGTCCCTGATATTCAATCTGGTCCAATTTTGGAGGGTAGAAAGAAATCCCAGGGGCACATGCCTCTCTAGACATGGAATAAAAACTCTCAGATCTCAAATGCAGCAAGGCAATGAATTACACATGATCAGAAACTATCACTGTGTATATGTCTGTATGTTCCTCGGTGTGTGTGTGTGTGTTTACAAATAGACATGTTTGTGTTCTTCCAGCAGAGGTCATGAAGCCTCAAGAGGGAGAGCTAGTCAGTGAAATCTCTAAGGTACACCTATTCCCTCACTAGTCTGAAGTGCCACTGTGTGTCCCAATAGCCCAGGTCTAGAACCAGCCTCTCTGTTATCTCCTCAGCTCCAGGGCATGGTTTTAGAGCTGAAGGCCGGGTTCTCAAGTGCCCTGCTTGAGCTGAGCCAAATCCAGCACGGAGACACTGATCTCAGGGAGGAGCTGGGAGACAACAGGCGTCGATGTGAGAAAAAGGCCCTTCACCTGGAGGCCCTGGTTCAGTCCCTAAGGGTGAGAAAGCATGCTACTTCAGAGACATGGGTTGGTTAATTTAGTAAGAGATGCTCTGAGCAGTTGTAGTAATGTTCAGTATATCACATACTGCAAGTGATTCTGTTGCAAGGGCAGAGACTATGGATCGATGACCTTGAATATTTACACTTCTTGTAAACATGATAAAGATGTAGGAAATAATTCATATTAAAGATTTTCAACCCTACAGGACGAGCTTGGAGAAATGCGTTGTCAGATCTTGCAACAAATCTGTGGCAACAGACAGAGGTCTCAGCAGGATTTAAAGGAGACACAGTTAGCTGGGGACAGGGTCCCCGGCTCTATCCCACTGCAGAGAGAAAGGTAGAAACATACATAAAAGTAGCCCAAAAACTGTGTCGTTCTGATCACCATGCTTGCTATTTGAGGGACAATTACACACTTAGGCTGATGGATGTTTCTTAATCATTTGGCAGTGACTCAGGGCCTGCCAATGGAAGAGGCCATTGTGGATGTGTTGCCAGCTCCTCATCCTCTTCTCCAAGGGGCAGGGTCCTCCTCCACTGCTACCTGCAGGGTCTCAAAGCAGGGTTATGTGAAGAGACAGGTGGGCCCTGACTATTGAAATCACCCCCTTTTTGTATAGCCATATATTATATCTTATTTTGACCCGTTTTCTTTACTTTCCTTTGTTAACTTCATGCATTTTGTTTCTTCTCTAAAATAGATGAAAGACATCAGAGGACGATACAGCTTCTCCACTCGGAATGGGAATATGTGTCAATCTTAAACCAGCTCTATGACAAATACAAAACACCTACACTTCGAATGAACTTTGAACCATAGTAAGCAACATTTACCCAACCTTAACCATGCTATTGTGCCGCTTTTGTCCGGTTCCAACTGTGATTCTAATGGCACTTTCGTTTCGTTTTGTTTTCTAGTCAGACTTTCCTGACGTTTGTGGAGCAGCTGTTACAGCGCCATCTTCTGTTCAGGAACACACTGGAGGAGCGACTATCTGCTGAACATTGGAAATGTCTTGTGGGGGACATTTTTGTGCAGCTCATTGGCCATAACGATGTAACTAGACCTTAGTTACTAACCCTAACCCATCGTATTGGTCACACTGTCACTTAATTTCAGTGATGATAACTTAAACATCCTCATATTTGTTTCCCCCAGTCATCTTTTTCAGACATGTACCATGGATACACAACAACCCTGACAACATTCCTTTCATTAGAGTTCAACAGAATTCAGATCTCTGAGAAAATGCACAATATGCAGGTATGGCTGTATTTTCATATATTCATTCATCATTATTCCTTCATATATATAAATTGTGGCCATGAAGGGATGCACATGGTCAGCAACAATACTCAAATAGGCTGTGGCATTCAAGTGATGATTGATTGGTATTAACGGGCCCAAAGTGTGCCAAGAAAACATTCCACACACCATTACACCACCTCCACCATGAGAAGGTGTACAGGTGTTTCGTGCTTGGTGAGTGTATATCTCTATATATTCATATCAATGCTTGTAATGTGCATTATTGTTTGGATACCTGCACATGTTCTATATGCAACATCTTTTTTTTCTTTTTTCACTCATACAGAGCTTTCAGGTGGAAAAGGAGGAATTAAAACTGCTCTCTCTGCTGTTAGCACCTGTCTCTCGGATTCACAGCTACCTAACCCATATTCAGGTGGGTCCCCATCCTCACACTCAATGGGCCGGTTTCACAGACGTGCTTAAGCCTCGTCCCAGACTAAAATACCTGTTTGAGCTGTCTGAACTCAAAGCGACTTGCACAGACTTATCTTAAAATAGTTGTAGATTTAGCCTGTTTTGGATTAAACGAAGCCGATTGCAAGAGGGAGGATTAGAGCTACTCTCGGACTAAACTGAAGCTAGTTTAACTTGTACACAATGGGCCGGTTTCACAGATAAGGCTTAAGCCTTGACTAATTCACACTTTCAATGGCAAATTGCCACTGAGGATGCTTTTTAGTCTAGGACTAGGCTTAAGCCTTGTCTGTGAAACCAGCCCATTAAGGCTTACTCCTGGCTTAATCTAAGCCCTGTCTGTGAAACTGGCCCTATAAGTAGTATCTTCCAAAAAGATTCAATGACTGGTACTGCTCCATCTCAGTCATGCATACTGCAAATTATATGTAGGGCAACTTCACCCATTTACAATGTCATCAGATGATAATACTGTATGTAGGACTATATCTGACAGGATTTCTGAAATACTTTCTTCCTAGAATCTGTTACAGTGGACAACCCGAGAGCATCCAGACTGTAGCCTGCTTCAGGGGAGTGAGAGGGTGCTGAGGGACATTTTGTCCCGGTGTCATGTGATCCTGGAGGAGGATGTGCGATGGGGAGATGGAGGAGCAGCTGGGCCAATGTAAGATCAAATATGAGCTCTTTTCTTCAGACAATAGGCCATAACAGTTCAGAAACCAGAATAGTCCAATAGTCCAAACCAGTTAAATAAACACCTGAATGAGCTTGATACGCATTTTTAGAATATCCTCATAAGAGCAAAATCACCTGGGCTTTAGGAAATTCCATAAATGGACAATGGCTGTTTTTAGACCCTAAACAAAACAAGTATGGAGTATTTATTCTTCCTTTCAGTGGCAGCTGCTCTGCATGTATCCCCCCTGCCAAGTGCTGTCCTCGAAGCCAACTCTGCCATGCCAGGGACAATCAGCCTCAGAGGGAGGAGTCCCATGTTGCTGTTCAACGGTGAGTGTCGCCCCCTGCTGGACAGGGAGGACACAAACATCCGCATTACAACCTATAGACATGCCTACTTTCATTGGGGCCTGAACAAACATACCTTTGTTCATGTACATTGTCATATGTTGTCATTCCATCTTGTAGGGAGGGGCTCTTGGTAACCCAGTCTTGCTGTACATTTGGCTGTCAGCTTCTAGTGTTGGAATCTTAGGCTCTTATTGCGCTTAACCATTTTAAGATAGCTGTCCCCCATCTTTTCGTAGAGAGGAACAGCAGCTTGTCAACCTGTCAAATGGTGCAAGTGGCAGCCATGCGGTGCATTTTGGCTGTTGGCCTCCCAGCTCAGTGAGGAGAAAGAGCTGCATCAGGGCCAGGACCATTCAGTCCCATCCAGGTCTTCTGCATGACTGTGGTTTTGTATACAATGGGAACACGAGCTGCCTCCTCAACCCTGCTGCTCAAGGATGGGGTGACATGACCACTGACTCAGGACAAGGCACCTCTAGCCAGACGATTGGGAAGAGGACGCCTGGCTATCAGACACCCCACATGCCCAGGAGCCTGGAGGACTGTGACACCGACCCAGAGGACCTTGGAGACACCTCTGTGTTTGATTACTCCTCTGTGACCACGTGCAGTCCTGACGAAAACCTCCAGATGGGGCTGGAAGGCAGCAACAGTGGTGACGAGGAGGAGGAGGAAGACAGTCAAGTGCCTGTCCTTTTGAAACCCTCATACACACAGCCGCAGCTGAGCGATCTGCCCAGAGAACGCACTGTATGTCTAAGGTGGCAGATACCCAGGATAGCCCCACGGCCCACCCCACGAGACACCTCAGCCCAGTGCATGGCGGGGCAGGCCCCGGGACCAGTAGGCCCATACGGACAGAGGGTCGTCAGCATTAGAAAAGGCTCCCCTCCACTCCTTCCCAACAGTGCCTTCCGGCCCATCTGGGATGAGCCCTTAAAGCAGGTCTTTATTAATTTAACCCATTGGATTACTGATCACTATCCTTAATTTACTGCTCTACCCGTTGAATGTTACTGTTTTCACCGTTACATGTTACTGATCTCGTGGTTTTTATTCTTCCAAAATCTGTCTAACTCTGTTTACTTACTATGTAATAAACTAGGGAGACGCAGCTATAAAGGAAAATGCACAAGGTTTCATACCTATTCAAGCCACTGAGAGGCAGGTCTTTCCCAACTTCAAGCAGAACAGAGAAAACCCAAGGTAAGGGACTGGAGTGGCTTCATTTCTTCAGCATGCCTAGAACCCAGTTTTCATACAGAGCCAGAGAGGGATATACATCTACTCTAAATGAGTGTCTTTGTCCTCTAGGTCGGTGAAGGAGGTTTCCTTGTTTCAAGCTCAGCAGAGAGGCGGCCAGGCAGGTGCCATGAGGGGTGCCAATGTGTGGGACGAGAGCGAGGACAGTGAGGGACCCTGCAGCACAGTGTGAGAGAGAGAGAAAGACCATCTCTAAGGCCACCCACCTCAGATACCAGCCAGGAGGACCTGCCACAACACAACCATCCCAGCAACAGCACAACAAGGGCTCTTCTGGAGAGTGGATTCTAAAACCCCTGCAATAAGAACACTAGAACACCATCTGATATTCTCCATCTGTGCATCGGTCACACCAAAACTGCAGCCATAGAAGAATAATAAGACAGAAAAATGTGTGATTAAGTACAAAATAAGACTGGGTGATTTATTAATCTCATCAAGACCATTAATACAAAGCACAGTTAAAAGGCCACACACCATCAAATAAACCAACTGCTGGATCAAGCTATTACAGTGCCATAGATAGAGGGATCTAATCTGGGTTACTCTGTAGGATTGAGGATTAAAAGAAAACTCTGCAAAAAACACCAATACTGACTTAATGGAAACCATGTTGAACAGGGGGAACAGTGGCGCTGTGAGCAAGGACAGGATGACATCACAGAGGATGTCAGAATTCTATAAGGCTAGATGCCGTCTCCGTGGCCATCTGTATAGGGGTCCGCAGAGACGCCTCTGGGTGTTCATGTGTGTCACTTGTGTGTATGGGCTATGGAGGTGAAGGGGAGAGTTGGAGTGGTACACTATGGTGTGTTTGCTGTCCTGATTCATGAAGAAAGTGAGTTTAACAGTAGCATAGGACCATTGCAATTAGGCATTGCATTAACAAACATGACCTATATCACTGTGGCTCTTTAACAGTACAGCCTAAAGTGCACAAAGTGTGTTCTCAGAAAATGTCCAATTCTTCACTAAGCTCATCATGTAATTTATTTTATATATATATATATATATATATATATATATATATATATATATATATATATATATATATATATATATTATACACCCACACATACACTCAAACCTTAATGCAATTTCAAACTCTGTTTAATAAGAGTATTAGCGTCCGAAAGTCTTTGAAAACGAGACCCATCAAAAGGCAATTAGTAGGATGTACAAAGTGAAGCACACTTCTTACTAAGTGCTTGGCATGTTGAACTGTATATTTTCATTCCTTTAAAACACCTGGGGGGGAGAGAGAGAGATACATGTCTTTTCTCTGATAACATTCCCAGTTTAAACTGGGGGATTGTCTGTAAGTAAGTTAGTGACAGTGACCTGTTTTATCTGACTGTAGCAGCACTGGGATTGTTAGGCAATATTTGACCAAACAGATGCAGAGGAGGGTATAATACAACAGAGAAGTCACTTTATACAAATTATTTAGTTAGTGTATACATGTTATATACACAGTATCCACAAACCTGTACAAGTTTTGTAGTGTATAGCTTTGTTCTAAGCATTACAGAGGCAACCTTATTTTTTAGCATTTTAGACACCTTTTGCTTATTCTGTAAAATAGAAAATAAAATAAAAGGCACATCTGAGCATGATGCATGTGTTATTTCAGTCTCTTTTTTAAAAATGAAAAGGTCTTTTGAGCAGAGAGTGAAGGAACTCTGGTTAAAAGGTTCCTCCCTCTTGATGAGTCCAGATATTTGGAGCAACCACTGGGGGAGCTGTCCCTTTGTCCCAGGCTTTGGTGTGTCCTGTCCAGTGCTAAATTTCCATACCAATCAGGAAGGTTGGTACTGGGGATGGTGGAGTATGTAGTGTTGGTCAGCAGCACACATCTTTATGGGGTGGTATAAGACATCATCTTGGCTTTAAGGAGCTTGAGAGAAAGGTCCACTACAGCCTCTCTGGCAAACAGTCAGATTTATTTTCCTGTCCTCTCTCCTCTTCCAGGATTGGCGCCTTTTTATATCCTGGCAGATTGACGTCAAATCACATGACTGAGGGAGGGTAGACATCACACCTGCTGACTTTGTCCAACCTTGATGTGCAAAATGGTGCGTCCGCCTGTACCACTTTCCCTCAAGCAGAAAGGCTCTCTGCCTCGGGTCAGAGGTCACTGCTGTTGGTTAAAAGGCAACGTCTGAAGTTGAGCGTGTGGCTATGGACAGGGCTGTCCTCAGACTGGGCCCCGTAGAGTCCGCTCACTTCCATACAGTCACAGTGCACAGTAGAGAATCAAAGGGGGAGGGAATTCAGTGTCGCTCAGATCAATGAAATTCCTTTGCCTCGTTTATTTTTTCACGTCATTCCTCAAAAATGAATCCCTTATCCCCCTGCATAAAATAAGACTTTGGCCACTAATTTTCACTTAGTAGGAAAAACAAAAAAACACAATGGTACGATTGTGAGGACTCAGCGGAGACTGAACCTCTGCTCATGCCTGCTCCTAATAGAAACGCTGTGAAAGAGCTGATAAGTTGATCATAAAAGAGCATTTGAGGTCTTGATGGATTCAGAGTCAATTCTGCGAGCCACAGCAGGGCTCCTGGGTGAATGTTGCTCTTAGCACTATGCCAATGCCCATAGAAGAACAGCACGACAGAGAGACTGCCAGACTTCTCTGAACACTGCAGGACAGACTGGAGAGGCCCCCCCCCCCACTCCCCCCCTCCCCACCGCGGTGAAGCACAGTGTCCTGTAGGGGGTGAGAATGACTGCCAGAGCATGCTGTTCTGTTTAACACAGCTAGTACAGTGTGTGCTCTCTACAAGAGAAAAGTAACACAGTGACTCGTGTATATACACTTACACACACTCATGCACACATACACACACACACTCATGCACGCACACAAGCACGCACACAAGCATACTCATTCATGCACGCACACACACTCACACACACACTTTGAAACAGTGTCTTGGCGCTCCTTGTTTGTTAGCTGGCACACTGGTGTGGATTTCTCATTGGCACAGAGGGCTTGAAATGAAGGCGGAGCTACTGATCCCCTGAGTGGCGTGGCATGATTGGTCAATGTTGGAGATGAGTGGGTGGGGTTGGAAAATTGGAAAGCAGTCTTTATGATCAGTAGCTTTAATCATGATAAGTTTGTTTAATTTGCTCCACAAGCTCATAGTTTGCAGAACATGGTTTGCAGTTTGTGTTTGGAGCTCACCTACAAAAAAAAAAAAAAAAAAAAGAGGCAGGCTCATTGGCTACTGTCTGTGTTCTCCACCAATGAGAGGCCATGTAGCGGGGGTTGCAATAGCTCCCTTTTGTATGTCTTTGGTGGGAGCTTGGGGAGCTGGGGACTGGAGATGTGGCGCGGGGGAACAGGCGGTGCCATGGTGGGCATGGGGAGAGGGCACAGGCTGTTCTGGCTGGCACTGAGGGGACAGCTCCGCCGTGGGACCCGGGGCGAAGGAGTGCCAGGAGGAGTGTTGGGGGAGCTGGGAGAGCTGCCAAAGTCCCAGTGGAAACGGCCCACAGGCGAGGGCTGCAGGTTGAGGGGGTAGTTGATGAAGATCTCTGGGGGGCGCTGGGGGACAGGGGGTGGGGTGTCGGGCTGGGGGTCCCGCGGGGGTGGAGGTGGGGGGCTAGGCAAGGGGCCGTCGCTGGGTCCGTTGTAGACTGGTGGTCTGGGCTGGAACCTGGGGAGAGGCGGGGGCAGTCTGGGAGGGATGGCTGGAGGGCTGTCAGACCTGCAGCTCAACTGACAAAGACAAACACACACACAAACAATCGGTCAGACAAGTTAGAAACCATACTTTTATTTAACATTCTGTAGATTTCGATTTCACAAGAATCAACGCATTCACAGGAAGCATGGCATCAGAGTAAGCATCCTTCCTGAAAATTTCACAAAACTTGAGATTGCAAAAGCCTCAGACTGTAGGTTTATGAGTGTGAGTGTGTGTGTGTGTGTGTGTTGGTATTACCTTGGCCTCAGAGAAAGCATCCTTCCTGCGAGGGGGGAGTGGAGGTGGCTTGAGCAACTCCTCTCCTAGATGGTGCAGGCTCCCGCAAGACGCAGAGTGGAACTCTAGAGAGGACATGTCCAGACACAAAGACAATGCTTAATGAGAAATACATCAAAGCACAACCCCACTCTACCAGCATCCTCCACAGGAAGGCTGTGTTTGTCATGGTCAAGAGGTCTGTTTCATAAACACTCACAGACACATCAATCAGAAACAAGAAGACAGCAGTAACACTCACTTGAATGTGGTAGGAGAACTGGAGCGAATATGGTGTTGCTACCTGTAAAGTTACCTGTAAAATTAGCAGAGAGAAGTTTAGTTAAATTTGTTCAACCATTATAGGATGTACTCTTATACACCCTCCATGTTTCACTGGTAAGAGGACCAGTACGTGCGTGTGTGTGTGTGTGTGTGTGTGTGTGTGTGTTTCGGCCTCACCATAGGAGCTGCAGAGGTCGTGCTCCATGAAGACTGAGCTGAGGTCGGAGCAGGCGGACTGTGGCGGGGTGGGGGTGTTGGGTGAGGTGGGCACAGAGAAGGTCATCTCCGGCTCCGTCTCGGCGATGCTGCGGAACGTGATCTTGTGGGGGGGCTCCCTCTCCAGAGCGACAGGGTGGCCCTTCAGTGTTCCGGAGGTAGAGGTACGCACAGGCCGGATCCCAGGGGACTTCAGGGTGTACAGGGTCTTCCTGGGCTGCAGGGGGCGAGAGAGGGAGAGTGACTGTCGGCACTGCTAACACATTCTGAATCACCATGGATGTTTTTTTTGCAATCATTAATTCATTCATTCATTCAAAAAACCCAAAAAACTTTGTCTGCCTTTTAACAACCCAGGTCGGTGCTTCCATTCTCCCCAATGGTCACTTACAAATCGGGGGGCCTGCTTGCAGTTGCGCGGCTCAATCTCCTGAGACTTGTTGAACAGGTAGTCAGAAAACTCCTTCTCACTCATATTGCCCATGGGGTTCAAGTTCTCAAAGAACCTCTGTGGGAAGAACCAAACAAAAACCCATTAGATACACAACATTCCCTAGAATGGGTCCACGACATAGTTAACCCATGCCATGCTGATGCAGGTGAGCAATAGACAGTCGGACCTTAATGTCGTGTTCCATCTTCAGGCAGTAGGGCTGGTTCTGATACTGCTGAATCTCCCCTGTGATCTCCGCGACTTTCCTGCGCTTGCTGAAGTTGATCAGCTCTTTGCCGTGGCGTTTGAGGAAGTCTGGGTTCCCCTCCTCCGTCTTCAGGATGTTGGTTAGGTATATACCTGAGGATGAGGGTTGAGCCACGGTCAGGATCAGAACCAATCAACTCACCGATGAACCTAAGACCCTGTGATGTCATAAAGATCTTACCAAAGAAAGGCACACAGGGTGGATTTATTGACTTGAGCTTGGCCAGGTATTTCTTAAAATGGTCCTGACTGAGTTCCACGGCTTCCTCGAGGATCCTCTTTTTCCTCTCTGGGACCGCCTGTGTACAAGAGAAAATGGGATATCTTTCATCAGCTAGCTGCTCAACCAGTTCTCTCATAATCCAGACAGGATGTTAATCGCTGTGCTTACATCAAAGGTGTGGTCGAGCCTGTAGACGGGGACAGAGTTGATGGCACTGACCACCTCCAGCACTCCGTTGAAGTTGTTGAGCTCCTGGAACACCTGCAGGATCTCAATGACCCGCGTGAACACGGCCACCCTCTCATCCAGGTTCTCTGCCTCTACAATGCACCTAACACACACAGAGATGGAGAATGTAAGTATAACCATTACCAGCCAAGGTTATAGAAGGCGCTGTTAACCCCCGGGGCTTGGGAGTACTACTCACTTCTCGAACCAGAGTGTGAGGTTGGTTGTGTGGCGAATCATGCGAAGCAGGTTGGGCGAGTTTTTCTCTTTGTCCTCTTTGGTCCAGACGCTGCCCACCAGTTCAGATGGCCTGACAGCCCTGGGGAGGAAGGGGGAAGAGACACACTTAAATAACACTGTACAGTACATCTCATGACTGAATTACCTCAGGGTAAAAACATGCCTAGTAACATGGGTGATATAGTGGGTGCATTTACGGCACTTAGCAGACACCTTCATCCAAAGCGACTTACAACAAATACATTTGACAAAGTAAGTGAATCATCTATCATCATAAGAACAAATTAATCTATGCTAGGACCAGGGGCCATAGGCAGTCACAATGCTAGAAGAAAGGAAGATATGTATTTAGTTTTTTTACAGGAGAGAAACTTGCACAGGGGGATAGTGGGGATGAAGAGGTCTTTAGGAGGGACAGTTAAGATTATAACTGTAATTATTATAACTTTACTATTAGTAAAGTTAGTAAACTTTACTAACTTTACAATTAAAGTGGGTGTCTTACCTGTAGAGCTCTGACTCTAGTAAAGTCAGCTGGCGGGCGATCTCTATGGGGTGAAGGGTCATGAGGTCAAACGTGTCCATCTGCCCCGCCCTGCTGGTGTGCCACTCTATGGGAGGGGGCGGACTTTCAAAGGTAATGTTGTGACTGACACCGTTAGACTGGGTCTGCATCTTCCTCTTGATTATCTTGTTGATGGATTCCACCCACTTTCTCATTGACTTGCCTGTCCAAGTTTAGGAGATAGTTTGAGTCAGTCAATGTCAATCAAAAAAAACAAAAACATTGTTTTTATTGTACACTTAGTTCAAGGGTAAATAAATACAGATAATTGTGGATTTTACTGCTGAGGTGATAATGTCAACAGACCTCGAAGTTGTATTTTGCTGGTAATGTACTCCTCCAGTTTGCTTCGTAACTCTGGGTCGTTCTCAAAGTCATAGAAATGGTGCTCAACCCACTGGCGGAACACATTGAGAACTCTGGGAGAGAAAGAACACAGGATGAGGGAGGACAGACACAATGATACAATCACTCTTCAAGAGGATCCCTTAGCCCAGGTGGGATGAGGTCTGATTGGTCAGTGGCCTTACCGAAGTTGGACAGGCTGCACATACTCCCTGCGGAATCTCTGGAGCTCAGCCGCCATTGGCTGATCACCATTCCAGAGAGCCTGTCGGTCCGCCTCCGTGGGCTCTGGCTCGGGGATGTCAATCCTGGGAATGGAAAACAAGCATCATCTCAAGAGGCTTGGCTCTGACACAGTCAATCATACCGGCACACAGGCCCGTTGGGCGTACCATACCTGTCTATCAAAAGGCTGAGAAGCTCCTGGGGCTTGCAGAAGGAACGGTATGTAGTCAGAAATGTGCGCACAAAGTTGGGATCTAAAGAACAAAGGAATACAATTAAAATCACAGAAAGTGCTTACTATGTCAAATACATAATATAATAATAAGAAGAAGAAGAACAACAACAACAACACATCAGTTTTTTCAATGGATATTTGCACTGGGAACACTTGATGATATACACCATATTACACTCAAGATTTGTGAGGGACATAACATGGGAGTGATACAAACAAGGTTGCGTGTCAGAGGCAAACTTACCAGCATACATGTGGTATGTGAGCCTCTCTATGAGCTTGACCACGGTGCCAGCTTTAATGATAGGGATGCCTGTCTTGCTCTGTTTTCTGTCTTCAAACACAATATTCTCCTCAGAGTCCTGCACAGCGAAGCGGTAGACCTCAGGAGAGGGTAGTCTTAGAGGCTGGGCCTGCTCCTCATGCTGCAGCACTGTGTCCAACATGCGGTCCAGGGTGGAGCGGTACTGCAGAGTCACCAGCGCAGCCATCCACGCCCCCTTCTCCTCTGCAGACCGGGCGCAGAACACCACACAGTTCTCATCCTTCCCCACCAGCTCAAAGGCGTGGCGAAGCTCTGCCGAGTCCTCACGGTCCACAATGCGGACCTTCCGAAGAACAAACTTCTCCTTAAGCCGGAACTCCGCCCCGCTGCCTGACCCCGGGAGCCGCGAGCTCTGATTGGCCTTGCAGCTGATCATCAGGCCGTCGAACAGGAAGTTGTGGCGCTCGTGTTTGGCACCGGCCCGCAGCAGCGCCCCCTCCAGAATGAACTCGCTGCAGCACTGGCCGATGTCCTTGCCCTCCCAGCCGTCAATGCTCTTCTGGATTTCATTCATGCGCTTGATGGCCAACTGCTTACTGCGCACCTGCCGGCTGTACAGGCGATACATGGGCTCACTAGAGTGGACGGTGGGAGGTAGGGGGAGAGTGGTGTAAGAGAGAGTGCGTTGAGAACACTGAGGAGGTAAATATGTAACATGTGAGTGAGGCTACAGGGGGCGCTGTGGACTGGAGGCTTACCCAGGCTTGCGGCGGGGCAGGTGCTTGGTGTAAATGCGCTCAACGCTGCACTGGAGGTTGAGCAGCGCCGTGATGGCCTGCTTCAGGCACTCTCGGTCGTCCTGGTCCTCACTGCGCTCCTGCAGTTGCTGCACAAAGACAACGTACAGAGGATGACGTGCAGTGGACACATCATGATGGGTGCCTCTGTGGTTGAGTGAAGATGGCAGTTTGCCCTCACTCTTAACAGTATTCCAATGGGGGCGCTTAATGCCATAACAAGCAGCAGGTGCAGAGGTCTGCTGGTAGAACACACCTGGCCATTTCTGTACTACAACTGACATCACTTCTTCCTGGTCTTGAAAACTAAACATGTATTTGAAGAATGTGGTTATTAAAAATGTGTTTGGTAAATTAAAATCAACCAAGCTACAAACATCTCTCATCTTTCTTCAGTTTAGGCAGTAGTACAAACTATACGCAATACAGAGCACACATATATATATATGACCACAAGGTGGCGACTCTTAGGATATCACAGAACCCAACTTGCCATGAGTTACAAATTACTATGTTGAAAGACTAATCAGCCTAACCCTAACCCCTATGTGAGGTTGAGGTTAAAGGATATGGATGACTGATATGACTGGAAAGGCTGATGGCTATTGGTTAACCCTAGAACAGGAAGGAAATGGGACCTATGGGTTGATTCTCCTGAGGCAAAGTCATCAGAGGGAGAGCTCCTCTATCCCAAACTGTCTGTGACAGGTTGACAGACAGGCTCTGCTGAATCAAACCGCGAGAGCAGCAAGGAAGACTTCACTCAAACACGTTGAGATGGGATACAGGAGATAAAGAAGCCAAGCAGATGGGAGGGCCAAACACATGTTGGGACTCATGTAGCTATACGTTACCACTGATTCATATACAACAACAGAGATTAGCAGGGCTGCATGTTCATACAACACTTACAATAACAGCATGATTATCAGGTTATCCCCAGGTTTGTGTGTATCATTATGTGGACAAAGAATCCAAGTCTGGAACTGGTGTGTATGCATGTGTTACATTGTGTATGTGTGTACACTTACCTGTAGTAGCTCAAAGTAGTGCAAACAGTGATAGACGGGGACCATCATAAGCTGTGGTAGGACATACTGGACAGCCTCCTTGAAGCCCTCTGCAATTGACTGTGAAGACAAAGACAACAGAAGGACCATGAGAGATTGGGAGAGGATTATAAACCCACGGATACAGAGGACAGAGAGAAGGGGGGGAAATGATGAAGGGATGAACAGGGGACATGAGAGGAGTGGACTGTGGTGGTCTGCAGGGTAACTTGAGTGAGGGTTGTCATAGTATCCCTTAAAATCCCCAGCTCCCTAGATAGACGACACTTAATCAATACCATACGACCCAGACTCCACACACTAGCTTCTACATTGTCTGTGTGTGTGTTTGGGGGGGGAGAGAGAGAGATAGAGAGAGAGACACACACAGTTATACTGTACACAAACAAATGCAGATACTGGACGTTGTTCCCAACAGAGGAAAATGAAAAGGACAGCATCTTGACATTTCAAGCCTCTGTTCCTCTGCTCCTCTTGTGCTTAACTGTTATAAATGATTCATCGATGATAAGATGCCTTTTTTTTTTTTTTTTTTTTTACTTTCACAACATAATCCTTCATTCACCAAAGGGAGTGTGGAACAATAAATCGTAATAGAAACACAACATTGGGAATCCAACGCACCAGGGCAATAAGAACAACATGTACCCATTTCAGAGGGGTATTGAACCGACTGAACCCGAGCTGTGCTCTGTTGTCGTCTTAATTTACAGCTTATTTTCAACATGAAATGTGCCTCCAGCCAAGCCCCCCCTCTCCAGGAGAAAAATGGCCTGCAGTGTGGCTGCCTGTTCTATTTTTAAAAGGCGATGTAATTTACCCACAATACCAGACGCTGCAGAGTGCAGTGGCTGAGTGCTCAACAGACACATCCATCTGACAGAGGGAGGGAGAGAGGGAGGGGAGGGAGGGAGGGAGAGAGGGAAACACAGTGAAGGGGATGAGACAAAAAAAAAAGACAGAAAAGAGAGAAAGGGAGAGAGATGGAGACAATTGATAGTTTTATTTATCATTGGAATAAGAGACAAAACCGGGTATTAGGGAATATAATTACTGAGCGCATAAATGGGGTTAGAACAATACCATACGGAGCCTGTGGGACTTCATGATATCAACTAACATGCATTGTTCTGAACTAACTAAACATCCACATGCATCTTGCCTATATCTCACTGGAAGCTAACAGCAAATATATAGCCCTACAGAAACAAATGCAGACAAGGGTGCTAGACATGTATTGGTTTGTGTCAGCCAACACCAGTGGGTGAGTTATGTTCCTGGTGTCCTGGCACTGGCCTTTAAAATAAACACCACCTACGGGCAATCAGGGCAGAGGACGGTGTTGGGTCCCAATGTTTATGTGGCTTGGGGTGGAGAGTGTAATGGTAAACAGAGCAGCCCTAGCCTGAGGCCCACTGCACACTGCCCTGAGGACCAGGCAGGAGAGTCCACTACAAAGGAAGGGTATAAGCTAACAGCACCAGCCCCCTCATAGGGACAGTCAAAGGACTCAATATGCACAACACCATCCCTGATACCGGACAATTAACCTTTTTTTTTTAATCTCCTTGATTTTAATTGTACTTTTATTGCACTTTTAATGTATTTTTAGTCTACCGTAAAGTGACCTTGGGTGTCCAGAAAGGCGCCAATCAAATAAAATATATTATTATTATTATTACCTTGAAACTGTATCAAATTAAATGAGGGAACAATAGACAAGTGTTTGACAGGGGGCACTGATATCAGCTCATGTCTACGTCCTGATTCAAAGAGTGTTTGGTTAAAGAAAACATCGGCAAATATTTTAGATTCAAAGACACACTGCACCCAGCTGAGTGTAATTCAATGGTATTTCTTGTGAGGAATGTCCAGATAAAACAATGCAGCAATGAATGCACTGTACACAGGAAGCTGTATTTGTCAAGGCATGCCCTTGACTGATATTGAGGAATCCCACAGACACTGACTTTATCTGTGAAAGAGTGTAAAAGAGGAAGCTTATGCCCAAACACCATTTCTCTGCACGCATTTCCCCTAGTTTGAACACTGAAAACGACCCAAAAATATGCCCTTTCATCAATACTCGAAGGCAATAAAAATCGTGCACCATCGAAAACACTGGATGACAACGTGAGCTCCAAGTTGAGAGTGACTGAGACACCCGGAGCCAATCTCTCACCTGGAAGTAGAGGCCTACGTTTGGTCGGTTCATCAGGTTGCTGAAGTGCTCGTGGAACTGCCTGGAGAGGATGTCCTGCGACAGGGTCTCATAGGGGTCGAATGCCTGCTCCTGTCGCCATTAGAGAGCAGAGGACAATTCTATTCAGTTACATGAGCAGGCTAGTGTCACTGGGGGTGGGGGGAGGTGTGTGTGTGTGGGGGGGGGGGGGGGGGGGTGTAGAGCTAGGTATGACAGCAGTCTAGTAATGTGTGGTGTGTGTGCCCCTAGTGGTGGTCGGTGGGTGGCACACTGGACAGGGAGCTAATGATAATACCATTTAGAATATATGCCATTTAGCTGACGCCTTTATCCAAAGCGACTTACAGTACAGTGAGTGCATACATCTATAGTACATATGGTCCCAGTGGGGCTAGTGCCATGCTCTACCACAGAGTTAACAGTGTAACCGTAAGAGGGTTGTGAGGTTTTGGATTGGTAAGGTAAAGGACAGGTGTAGGTGCTTCATACCTCGGCCAGGTCCTCGAAGCAGCTGCCCACTAGAGGATGGGGACTGCCGTCAGCCGTCATCTCCACTGCGTCCTCTATCAGACCAAGCAGTTTCACTGTCAGCTCGTGGATGTCCAGGATGTTGCTGAAGATCACCTCAACATCCTGTAATGGGAGGGGCAAGAGATGAGTGACTCAGACCAACAGGCACCCAACTAGGGCTGGTTATTGGCAAGGACCTCACGATATGATAGGCATCATACATTGGTCACACTGCGATACTATTGCAATACAATACATACGGCGATACATTGCGATACCTGCTGGGACCATATATACTGAATGTATGCACTCAATGCAATGTAACTCACTTTGGATAAAAGTGTCAGCTAAATGGCAGTGAGTGCATATATTTTTCAGTATATATGGTCCCAGCGGGATTCGAACCCCCAACCTAAGCGTTGTTAGTGCCACATGCTCTACCAACTGCGCCACAGAGGTCCACTGAGCCACAGAGGACCATCCTTCAAAACCATTTCAGATATTTTTGCAGTCAATTTAAAGGTTATTTTGGCAGGAACAGCAGATGTTGTTTCTGTTACGCCTTAATTATGTGTTCAGCATTCCATTGGGCCATCTGGGTTACCCTCCTCACCCAAATGATACCACTAACCACCCAACCCAAAATATGCAAACCACAGCAACCCATAAAACAAAAATGCTTCACTCGTTCTTTAGCCCATGCAAATCTCAGTGTTTAAGCTATAAAGGTGATTTGAGCCTTTGTGGTGAGTAGCAGAACAATATCTACTTCACACATCTCTGAAAGGTCATGGGGACAAAACAAACATGTAGGCATAAGACCTCCACAAAGTTTGTCAAGCCTCTGTGATGCTTAAGGAAGTGAGAACATTAGCTCAAGCATTTCACAGCAAGCTACTCCGCCCGGGAAGATTAGCTGGTAGCTGATTACAGCAATTGAGTTATAATCTTCAAATGTTCTTACTCTGTTTGGCTGCAAAAGGCTTTGATAAGTAGTCAAAGAGCCGTTCGAAATCTGACTGCTGTTTTGTTAGCTGGCAACACCAAGACTGATCTCACCTGAGCTGTAAAGATCTTGTTGTTGGAAAGAAAGTGGTGGCGGAACACTTTGATGATGAGGTCAATCTCCCTCAGGTACTGGCGCTCCTCAGCGATCTCTAGTCTGACCAGGTCATCGTAGGTAAGCTCTCCCGATGAAGATGGCTCCTCCGTGCACTGAGAAACAAGGCCTATGTCTTCGTCCTGGTCAAACATGTCCATCAACACCTGCACCAGATACACACATACAGATCAACAAATCGGAACAGCAGAGGCCTCGAACACTTTGAAGTGGATTACATTGAAAGTGACACAAACACACACACACACACACACACACACACACAGCCACGCAGTTTCCCACCTTGTCTGCGCACATCGATACTTTGATGTCTTGTTGGCTGATCTCATAGTGTCGGATGTTGCCAACATAGTTGCCCGCCAGTTTGAGGATGTCGGCTGATATGTACTCCAGCACAGCCACGATGTACAGGGAGACGTGGTAGTCTATTTTATAACCCAGGACCTCCTGTCGAGGGGAAACATGGGCGGAGTGGGTTAGAGAGAATGAATGAATGTGGGGTCTTCTAAAGGAGGACAAGTGAGTCCATAGATTGAAGTAAAGAAAGTGTCATTGGTGGGGTGAGCTCTGAGCTCTACCTTGAGCAGGGGATGTATCTTGTCCACAGGGAGTAGTAAGGGGTTCCTTCTCTTGCGCTTCTCGATAGCAGACTGGGCATCGGCTATGGCCCACTTATCAATGGGGTGGGGAAAGGTCTTCTGTACGCGTTCCTGATGAGTTGGAGGATAATAAAGCCCAAACTTAGTTGAGCTACGTATACCTCAGAAACACATTTCAACACACACAATTAACACATTCTCAAAGCTGGTTCTGTAGCCAGTGTGTTCAGAGAGGATTCAGCAGGTGTCAGTTCAGATGAACAGTGGGGTTGAGGTATTGTGGATGTACCTCCACATCCTGTACGGAGCGTGGCTGGGCCACACACAGCATGTTGAGCAGTTGCAGGATCAGCTCCTCGATGTACTGCAGTGCATCCTCCTTTGCTGAGAGGGTCGGATGGACCTGTAGCTGCACCTAGAGGGGCCATAACAGACTATCAAAGAGAAGCAGATAATATTTGGCGACAGAAGTTATATAACCATCTGATGATTTTTTTTTTCGGTGGACCATCCAAGACAGACATATGTTAAAATCTTGCACACAGCTGTCAGTTACGTCACCAAAACATGTGAGAATTGCTGTACTTGCATTTTCCCCTCTCAGTTCCTGCTACAGACACATTAAAGATGATGTTGCATGGTGTTTGGAAACACAGACCGGGCTAAAAACAAACAATGACCACAAAATCAAAAGGCATGACATCACAGCCAAGTCACGCACTTAAACAGCACGTCTCACGAGACTTGCAACCAATTTCAGAAGAGGTGCCGGTCTACTCCTGACAGCCCGTCTTACACAACGGTGCTCGTGGGGGGGGGGGAAGAAACGGAGTGAAAGGAGAGGTGTGGCTAGGATATAAGGCGAGGGGGAGAGGTGTGACTTGTCAGGTGTGAAGGCTGGGTGGAAAGAGAAGCCTCCCTCTATCTTGTCGTCATTAGGGCTGTGTCCTACCAATGGAATGCTGTCTGTTCAGATACTATTATGGGACTGAAAAAAGGCTGTGGGAAACAGAGAGCGGTTGAAGCCAGAGAGAGAGGGTGCCAGTGACACACACACACACACACACGATGGAATTACCCTGGCATATAGTAAAGCGAGCGCTCTTATGACAAAACATTGCCCCCGGCATGTGGAATGTGAGATGACAGTTTAAAGGTCAGGGCTGACCAGGCTTCAGGCATTCTTGTGCTCTGGGTTACAGTGACAATGATGGACAGGGCATCACTCTCCCCCAAGTGATGGAAATACATTTAATTTGGACTGAATTTGCAACCTTTTGTCTGTAACTAGACAATCCCTCATTGCTACACATACTTTAATTGCAAAATAAGTCACAGTAAAATGATTTGCTCATCTGTAAAACTGTGACTGACAATACAGTAAAATCCTAACTATAGTAGGCTATTAGGCCTAACTGAAAATGTAAGCAGAAGCAAAAGATGAGGTCTCTCTCAACCTCAAAAGCACTTGTCCGAATTCCACATGACACCAAATTCCACATGACACAAGGAGTTATGAGTCACCACAGAAACTACGGGGGTTTCCCTTGATTCCATTCACAAAACCGTTGGACAGTTTCATCTAGTGTTCTCTATTTTAGAAAACTCCAAAAATGAGGCAGAGAGGGTAAATGAAATAGATAAAAAAATGCCCAAATACCACTGTTTACTGTTATCCATCAGACCCATCCTGTGACATCACACTGAGCTTGAATGGGATCCCTGAGTAGTATTTCACAAAGCAGAATCTTACTCTTATTTTCTTGTATATGAGCAAAGTGACAATAGAATATGGGTTCTTGGAAGTTGTTATTTTTAGGAAGTTAGCATGCCAGCTGGGACTGGTTTTGCAAATTATCCCCCTGGGCATGCACTTGAACATACCACAACAATATGACTCAAACCAATAAACACAAACAAAGAACCAGTTGTTGCTGCTAATTCAAATAGATTATGTTTACAAACTTACTCATCTGACATAAGATGATGTGCAGATGAGCTGTATTCAAATACTTCATAAGTCTGTCTGCCCAAGACAGTCTGTGTCAGTGACAGAGATCCGACGTTGGGTCCAACACGAGACAACAAGACTGAGAGAATCAGAGGCTGGTCCTCCACCATCTAAACTGGAAACTGTGAGGAGATCAGCTGCATGTACAGGCTGCTCTAGCTCAATACATTTATGGTGCTCATGCAACCTGAGCCCTATGGATGAGTGTGTAGGCCTAATATCACTGGAGGTATTCAGAGAGCAAACCAGTGGAAAGGACCGAAGTTGAAAACGTGACATAAGGTTTAAGGGGAGCTTTTCAGGTGGTGGGAAAACAATGAGCGAAACAGAAAAGAGACTGGATCACATGTAGTGCAAGTGTACCATGACGAGATAAAGGAGATATATGCTTTCATGCACATCCCCTGGCCCATGCTGGAGGTGTACGGTTTCTTGGTTCATCTCCATTAAGGCGGGCTGGCTGGTGTACAGGGAGTCCCAGCGCTCTCTTGCTCACTTTCTCTTTTCCCTCCCTCTCTCTCTCTCTCTCTCTCCACCACACAGAGCAGTGCACTCCAGGGACAGGAGATCATAGCAGTAGACAGAGATATTGATGTGGTGAACAAGCAGGCAGCAGCAGTCTCCTTAAAAGCCACATGCAGACTAGAGTAGTAGGCCTGGCCACACTGAGCGTCCTGGAGGAGAACTGCAGTAGGGTTCAGGGGAGAGTACATTCCAGAATTATCAAATAGGACACACGAGTTGTCATGACGAGGGTCATTCGTTCACACTCAATTCAGAGATTGTAGTGTAAATAGTGAGCATACAGTAAAGCTAAGAGCTACAGCCTGTTGTCAGGTGGTCAGTGGACTAGCAGCAATAGACTGAAGTAAGGGTGGGGTGTTAATGCAGGGTGAACATCTGGGTTAACATGTTTAATTCAATTGATTTTTTTCCTGGCCAAGAGTGTGTGTGGGGCTGCACCAGGCTCAGGTTGCAGGTAATGTGGACATGTGTGGAGGAGGGGTTGTTATTAAACCCAAGGATGTGTCACGGTTTGTGATTCAGAGCATGACATCATCTACCATTACAATCAGACTGTCTGGGGAATCACAGGGCAGAGATTGACTCTAACACGTACGTCTGTGTGTGTGCGCGCACATCTGACACACACGCACAGGCACGCACACGCACGCGCACACACACACAGGCACACACACGCCTATTGTTGACCATAATAGCAAGTGGTCTTTTATTCATGATGACCTAAGTCTGACCTGACCCTGTGAACCAGACTTGCTGTTCAACCCTGCTGTTTCTGTCTATCTGTGCTCTATTTGAGGATTATGAGTGTGGTGTTGATGGAGTAGATGATAGGCTTTGGGAAGGGCGGGACACGCGGAGCCTCTGATTAATCGGGCCCCTCCGTGATCACTCCTCTCTGAGGACGGCCCGGGGCAGGTGCACAGGAAGTGTGTGCCATTACAGAGCACATCCTGTCCCATCAGCAGACAGACCTCATCAGAGAGATAAAGATGCCCACCAACAGCGTGCTGTGTCTGACACCGTGGGTGTCCAAGCGCGTGTCTGACACAAATCTGTCAGAAGAAAGGAAAAGCAAAAGGATCCACTTCTGTGCTGAGCTCACTCTCTCAGTGAGCCTGTTCCCTCAATGAGCACCGTGAGCTCACCACCGCGCTCTCCTCACTCAACATGGCAATGGAATGAAATCGTAGCCGTGGCCTTTCTCCCCACGCAAGTGAAACAGCAGACCTGGAGAATGCACAGTTATTATTAACAGCAGTGTGTCACTGGCTCAATGACGCTCTTACAGAGCACCAGGCACGAGCCGTAGGCATCAGGAATAGCTGGGACACCGCCGTGGACCCTCCTCAGAGAAATGTCACAGTGCACATCACACTTACGGCGGGCCACAGAGAGAAACACAGACATACATGGGCGGGCAGACGCACGCACTCTACTCTAGTGATGTATGCCAGCTGCATACAGGTGAACATAGCAGTGAGACGCTTCTCTTTTAGGGAGTGGTCAATGAGGTGCTCCAGCTCCTAGAGAACATGCTAATAGTAATGGGCCCCAAATTCTCCACTCCTTCTGTCCAGGAACCCCCTACTCTCTGGACAGCTGTATAAAAAAAATTAAAAAAAAGACACAAAAAAAAGGAAAAAGAAAAGTGAGTCACTGTTAGTCAAAACCATAACAAACATCTCCTGCGTCAATCTCTGACAGGCTTTCCCTGAGGCAGTTGTGTAACGTGTTGAGACAGTGAAACAACACCACAACCCACCACCTGCTCTCAGTTTCACCTGATTCACAACAACCTCCCCAGCTCCACTCATACAATATCTCCACTGCAAAGTCCCCCAAAACACACAGCCTGAGCTGTTTATCATGTTGATTAGTCTGACAGCGACAGGCTGTACCCAAACATAACAACTTGAAAACTTATCTCTCCACTGTGCACTGTGACAAAGCTCTGCCACTTCTGTGTGACAGTGTCCCACTCTTAACCAACAAGTGGTTCTTAAAAGCAAGAGCAGGGCACGACGTAGAATCCGACAAGTAGACAAACCCCATAAAACCTCTGGGCTTTTGAAGTACAGCGACTCCTTTTTGGCCAGACATGGTCAAATATGTCTGCATCATCAAGGTAGCATGGTTTCGTATATTACTGCCTAATTACAGTGCAAAGGAACATTCATCATTTGTGAAATTGGATCTGCAGCACCAGTTACAACAAACTTGGCTGCATCTAAATCTAGATTGCACTTTAAATCTTTGGGGAAAGAAAAGGAAATTGGAAAAAAGGTGTTGACTTGGGAAAGCTGATGTTAAACACAAGAATAGGAGCCTGCCCTGTGGGTGAAATCATGTACATAAGGAATCATGTATTAAATAAACCAACTCTGCAAGATCCATCCACTCTACTTAGAACCTAAATGAGTAGACAGGCAGAGGCCAGCATAATCCCTCTACACACACAAAACAAAGAATGGCGTGGGTCCCTTGAGTTACAATCCCCAAGACAATGAGCTGAGGTGATATTCCTGAAATCTTAGTAGCAATATTAAGTCCAATGTAGGTGATGGGCAAATGATCGGGAAGCTCATCCCAGGGCGGCAGCAGGTGAAGTTGTGACCACCCTTTGCCGCGTCCTAACTAAGCATCACTCAACTGAAAGCCTGAAATCACTTAAGCCTATGATCCCTAAAGACATGATTTTGTCTCAGAGCCCTAAGAGAGAAGTTCTGCTTTCACAACCAACAAAACCAAAACCCTTCTCACACTGACGTTATTTGCAGTGCATTGTAAACTAAATATAATGACTTTTTAACTTCAATGAAGAGAAGTACCTTTGCATGTCACAATATTGAGAATAAAATCTAAATTGCATGCGTCTGTGTGACAGGAAGATCTCTGTGGGATCAGAATAAACCAAAATGGATATAAAAAATGAAAACGGCAAAACTACAGAGAGACTATTGTTTATTCAGCTGGGCTACAAGTCTACATGGGTCACAGGTTCAAATGAGTAAGAGAGTGAGGGCCAGAAAGAGAGACAGCGACAGATAAAAAACCATCATCCCAACACAGTGATGGACAGAAAGCCAGATTAAGAAACAGAAAACGAAAGAGAGAAATAGAGGTAGGCTATTGGCTACAAGGAAACATAACATCCTGGGTCAAATGTTTCCCGCCTCTTAAACTTCAATTAGGTTTGTGAAAATCAAGTTGGTCCTATTTAGAGAAGGGGAAACCCAACATCACTCCACAATGAAACAGCTGCTGCTCTTTGCTCAATCAAGAAAGACCCTGGACAAGGCATTCACTACACTTACAAATTAAGCAAATATGAAGTGTCGTGTTATACAAATGGCAACCCACACTTTCAGTTTTGCCATGTGTACTCAAATTAGGCTATAGGCCAGAGAGGACCAACAAACATGAAGTGCATTTGAGTTGGTCCTCAGCGGTTCTCTCATTAGGCCTGCTCTCATCCACAGGTCAGGAGAATTACATGAGGTGCAAAAAGAACCCTGACTAGAATAAAATCCCCTATGAACCTACTGTCCTGATGGTAAAAATACTAGCAATATGTTCAATAGACCACCCCTACTTCCTCAAAACAAAGTGGGAGGAATACATTTATGGGTACCAGTGTTGAGAAATATTACATTACACACACTGGGCAGACAGACACAGACAAAGATTCTAAATGTGAACAAAGGCTGAGTAAAATGGATAATATCATGAGCTGTTGGGGGGCAGAATGCCTTACAACCTTTTATACTCGGCAAATTCAGCATGGTCTGGAAACTGTCAAGGAGCCATCACTGCAGATGACCTCACTCATGTGGCCTAGATAAGACCATTTCTATACCTTGGATATGAATGAGTAAAAGTGTCCTGGAGATGCTGCAAAACTGAGTGCCCATAATAAATATATAACTTGAGACTCACCATCTTGTGGACATTGAAATAACAACCAGGACGATCGTATCAGATTATATGCACAATGTATCTCAACTGTCCATTTTATGTTATGAAAGTGTCAGTCATGACAGGGAACATATCAAACTGTTAAATCAGGCTTGATCACAGCCCTGCTATGCTGATATTACCTTTCGCAACGCTTGCACGAAGAGGCCTCGCCATTTGTGACTGTTCTCGTCACTTGAAAAGTCGTATATTTGCTGCGGCTGCATGGCTGCGGCGGCTCCTTACGTTGCCGTGATCCGGGCTGGATTGTCAGCATCGGCCCCAGATAGTCCTTGTGGGTGGGTCAGTCCAGGCACGGTGAAAAGGGAGCTTGACCAATACAAATAGGAACACTCAACCATACACCACCAAGTCTAGGGTCGAGCAAGGTTTAGTAATAGCTTTGGGGAAAAGGCACATGTAGCTATTCCTGCTAAAAGCTACAGCTAACCACACTATTTGAATTTCAGATTTGACAAAGTGCCTGCTACTTGGCAAGGCAACCCACTTGTTAGCAAGCTAACTTATGCTAGCCATCTCAATTATGGGTTGGGTTGGCATGCTAGCTAGCTAATTGTTAGCTAGCTCGCCTGGTACGCTAATTAGCCTGCTGTCAAGTTTGGCTCAGCCTGGGAGCTCGGAAGCTTGCTAGCTAATAAACAAGTTGCTGCTCCTAGCAGCTAGCTCGTTAGCTAGCTTGCTGTGTGCTAACTTAGCTGGCTATCTAAACTAAAGACAAACAATAAAAACGTCAACATTCACCTAAGCTCGGTGTCATGACAATGAGAGTCAATAACTTACTAGGTAAACACTTTCCGTTGTAACCCTATTCTTGCTCTATCGCGCAGGTTCGATATATTTCTTGTAACGAGCGGTTGAGAGCACATCTGTATGCAGAGGCTGCCTCTATGGCCTTGGTGGTGCACTCCGAGTTATGTTGTGGCACAAGACTCCTCATTCAATTCCAAAGAAGGGAGACGTTCTCGTCTGCTGTTTACTTCGAAAAACGTCATATTTTCCGCTTCGGTTAATTGCGCACAAGAGGAGCAATTCCGCAAGCTAGAATAGTCCGACGCATGTTCAGTAGCACACGTCTAAATGTTTTGTTATCGTTGGTGATGTTCGTCCCTGTCTAAACTCCCAACTCAACGTCCGTGTGTGTGTGCTTGCCCAGAATCTCGGCCCCTCACTTTTGCGTCCTGCGTAGACAGCTTGCTTTCACACTGCGTCTGCGTAAGCAAAGGGAGGGTTTGCCTTTTGTCCATTTTTTTTTTGTTGCATTACTGCAAGTCAAAAGTCTATGGTGCAAGTTAAAAGTCTCTGGTGCAAGTAGGTCAAATGAAGACAGTTAAGTAAAAAAAAAACTTTTAACTTCGTTTTAATTTTACTTCCAAAATGAGGAGCAATATTATTGCAATTAAAGAAATAAAAAATAAAATCAGTTTGGTGGCATTGTAATTTCTGCAAAACAACAGATTCAGACAGTTAACCAGTTGATTACAACACGGTTACTCGGGTTTTGAAATAAGACCCTGCCCCCAAGTGGACATAAAGTACCTTGCTAACGTGTCAGTGTCAATTTGACAAGTATCTTACTCACAATATGCCATATTAGGCTTAAATGAGAAATGTTCAAATGAAATAAATTATGATAATGAACAAAACCATCTGATATCCTAAATATTTCCAAGATTTCCAGAAACAGCACAACACTGTAAATAGTAACATTTACTGTATTTATTCAACATTTCTGATACACAATAATTCAAAATAACACAATTATATTCCATAAACTATTTAATCAAACTGATTCATGTCACATACGTAAATGGGCCAGTTAGTCAGAAATTGAAACACTTTTCAAAACAATTATTGCCTGTCAAAGCATGTACAGTACAGTATGACTATAAGGTGCTAAATGTCAAACACTTTAAAATGTAAAGGTGTACAGAGCCATGTTCCTTATTCTAATCATAGAGACAACAAACCAAGTCTATTTGACAGTCTTCCTTCCATAAAACTCAACAAAAATATTGCTCAATTCATAGAATAGAATAGAACATGTGCATTTTAGCAATGTAAATCATTGCATTCCTAATTCCTAATCAAATCCCACTGTTAAGACCCCAGCAAGCAAGATTTCTAAATTTAGCACCATCATGTATACAATACTTAAAAGTATGATCACAAACCTTAATGAAAAGAGACATCTGACAAAGACAGGAGTAACAGAGAGATTGTGTTGTGTTCAGTGTGTTGCCATTTACCTTGTGCGTGATGATATCAGAGGAACATGGACCTTGCACAAAAAGTATGCAAATCATGTTTATAATTAATTATGTTTAATAAAAGTGGTTGCAATATACTGTATGAATATCAAAAATATGTATTTTTTCCCACATGATATTTAGAAAAATAAATTTGGTAAATGTAATCACCTGTGCAAACAATTTTGGTTGTTATATACACACATTTCATACACATTTAAAAACTTTCAGCAGTTTAGATATGTTGATTCCAGTAGATTCCATCTGTCAGTGAAACACTGTCAGTGAATCTCTGACCCAATGTCATCCCCTTAAAACCAATATCATCCCCTAAAACCCTGTCATCCCCTACAACATGTATTCCTGTCCACACCCTGTGTATTGAGGGATGCCAGAGCAGTGATAGTCTGATGTTTCTGTGGACTGGAGCTGTATCACCTGGTATTCCCTCCATCCACAGAGGTGTCTCTACAGCGTGAAGCGTCTCTCCACTTCATCTGCAATCATCTCTGCAATAGCCAGAGAGGAGGTAGCCGCAGGCGAGGGGGCATTACGTACATGGAGGACTCGACTGCCTACTTCCCCCACACCACCGTCAAACACAAAGTCATCCACTAGGTTCCCATCCCGGTCAAGAGCTTGAGCCCTTACTCCCGCAGGACCCCTGAAACAGCCAAACACAACTGTGTTACAATATAGACTACTGAACAGTTGACTATCACATCCATCATCTATATATACACACTCTCTAAACCCTCCACTGTTGCTACTTACACCATATGTACCATATACCACTGTACCATATGCCTTATATCATATGTCTTAGACACACTTTATCATGTATGCCTCCTATTAGTCACTGCTGCTACTGTATTATTGTGTATAGTCACTGCTGCTACTGTGTTATTGTGTATAGTCACCGCTGCCAATTTATTACCCTGGTTGAATGTGAGCGATTTAAGCCTATGCTTTACCTGAGCACATCATTGAGAGAGAGCTCCGGGATGAACTTCTGCAGTATTTTCACCTGCGCACCAATGAACACCCCTCTGTACATCTCTCCAACCCCGTACACTATATTTTTCATCACCAGTCTCTGGAGTCCCCTGTAACACAAAGAGGATAGAGATCTGGCAGAGGTTTGTCATTTAGCAAGATAATGAAAGAGGAGGCAATGGCTGGGATGACATAACATCCCCTGTACGTACTGTACCTAAATGACAGTGCATCAGCAAAGTCTCTGGCATCAAAGTCGCACAATTTGTATCCCTCCCGTTTGAAGGCTAGGACTGCGTTGGGGCCAAGCCATACACTGCCATCCATCCGTGGGGTGAAGTGAACTCCCAAGAAGGGGAAACGAGGGTCAGGGACCTAGAAAAAAAAAAAAAGCTGTGTCAGAACAACCAGATCACTAACTGCACTTAACAAACTGCATCGAATATTAAGGACTTACCGGGTAGATATTGCCCTTGACAAGATAGTGTTTCTCTGGCTTCAGGACCAAGTAGTCTCCTCTGAAAGGCACAATCCGTGGCTCTGGACTACACCCAGATATTTGAGAGAGGCGGTCAGAGTAAAGGCCTCCACAGGTCAGGACATAACGGCATCTCACTTCATTCCCCTGATGAAACAGCACACAAACAACAGGGTAACAGCTTCCGTGCGTGCACACGCACACAAACACGCACACACGCACACACACACACACACACACACACACACACACACACACACACACACACACACACACCTACCTTTGAGTCTTTAATAACTATAGGGTATTTCAAACCTGAAGAACATTAAAAGGGAAGAGAATTATGTCCATGAGTGGGGTCAAATAAAATGCATATTAATGGTGAGGCATTTAGAAGAAATACAGTACCTTCAGTGCTACCAGACAGGCTTTCCTTGGCCATGCTGATGTCACTAGCCTCGTATTCTGTAACCACAGTCCCGCCTGCCTCCTGGAAGTCTTTACCGTATGTGAGTGACACCAGCCTCCAGTCCACAATGCCAGTGTAAGGCGAGTCCAGGGCCATAAGACCCTAAAAGAACAACCCATGATAAGCATTCACACACATACACTTTCCTCTGCCCCTTTTAAATGCATTAAACCCCTCATGAAACTGCCCGGTCTCTCTTACCCTACAGTAGGGCTCTCGTTCTCTGATCTCCTTGGCATCAATTATGCTCAGGTCACGCACATTGTTCTTCTGGCCACGTTCATACAGCGCGTTGAGCCGAGGAATCTCCTCCTGCTCCACAGCAACGATAAGCTGGGAACACATACGGTATACCTGTCAGATAAGCATTGACGTACACTGCACATATGGCAGAATGGTGAAGCACAAGTCTAACGCACAACTGAAAAATATATGGCACAAGGAAACCAAGGGAGGGTGGTATATCGGGAGAGGTGGGATGGGCTGGGAGCAGCTGAGGGGTGGAATTAAAAAAAGAAATCTCAAGAATTACACCAATTAAAAAGGAAAATATGTATATGTACATCAGGAATAATACCAAATAAACCATAACGGATGTCAATCACATTACATTTACGGCATTATGCAGACGCCTTTATCCAAAGCGACTTACAACAAATACATTTGTCTAAGTAAGTGAATCATCTATCCATCAGTCATCATAAGACAAAGTAATCTATGCCAGGACCAGGGCTATTGGCAGTCACAATGCTAGAAGAGGGAATAATTACTTCTCTTTATAAAAAAAAATAAAAAAATAAAAAAATAAAAAAAAGGATTTATTTACAGTAGAGAAACTTGTACAGGGGGGTAGTGGGGATGAAGAGGTCTTTAGGATGAACAGTTAAGACATAGCCTGATGGGTCTTCAATCTACGGCAGAAGATAGGTAGTAACTCTGCAGTCCTGACAGCAATGGGAAGCTCGTTCCACCAGGGGGGCGCCAGGACAGTGAAAAGCTGTGACCGAGTAGCGCGACTGCTGCATCCACGTAGAGGCGGCGGTGCCAGGTGATCGGGCAGAGGTTTGGGGGCTGACCATTGCTTGCAAGTAGGGAGGGGCTGTTCCCTTTGTCGCCCGGTAGGCAAACCCCAGGGTCTTGAATCTGATGCGAGCTGCTACCGGGAGCTAGTGAAGGGTGCGAAGGAGGAGGGTGACATGGGAGAATTTGGGGATATCAGGCAGCAGCATTCTGGATGAGCTGCAGAGGCCTGATGGTGGAGACGGGGAGCCTGGCCAAGAGTACGTTGCAGTAGTCAAGGCGATCACAAGTGATCACAAGTGTCTGAACCAAGAGTTGTGCTGCTTCTCTGGTGAGGAAAGGACGTATCCTTCTGATGTTGTAAAGGAAGAACCTACAGGAGCGTGCTGTCACTGTGATGTTCGCCGCACAGGATAAGTGGTTGTCAAAGATCACCCCAAGGTTCTTGGCTGTCTGGGAGGAGGTCACAGTAGAGATTTCTACTGTGATGGAGAAGTCTTGGAGAGGGCAGGTTTTCCCCGGGAGGAAGAGCAGTCTCAGTAGAGTGCCCAGCCTTAAAGCCAGATTGGTGAGGGTCAAGGAGGTTGTTCTGAAGGAGGTAGTGAGACAGTTGGTTAGAGACAGCACGTTCAAGGGTTTTAGATAAGAAGAAGAGTAGGCATACCGGCCTGTAGTTATGGACTGTTGCTGTTGCTCTATGACTGTCAAGCTAGAACTGCAGATTCTGTAATTGTTGATGACTAGCAGGGTAGCAGCCCCTCCCACTTAACGATCCGTTGACAACCAGACAGGTTTCACCACTCAATTCCAAATGTATAATCCTGTTCCAAGGTGAGAAGGAGTTAAATACCTTGCAGAATAGTTTCAGGCTCTCCCACTGGAGATTGACAGCAATTGACTTCAAACAGATAGCTTTCAACAGAAACTAGGTCCCAGAGCTTAAGGCAGGATAGCCACAGCAAAATACAGCAAAACTACCAGCAACACACTCACTTTAAAGAAGATTAAATTAACTTACTTAGACTGGAGAACAGGCTTCACCACTCAATTCCAAATGTAAATGTAATGTAAATTACCATGTTAAAATAATAATAATATGTATATTTATATATAAGTATCTACAGTAGTAAATAAAACATTTTTAATAACTGTTAAAATGTATAAACCAACAAAGTACCAATGAGGGGTGGCTGGGCAAAATAAATAAATAATAATAATACAAATAAGTAGTATACTTAATTTATATTTACATAATTATAATATTAGTATTATAATTATAATTTTCTTTTCATGCCCTCCAATTAGGGGAGGGTTGGGGCAGGGGAAAAAGGGACTAGAAATGATGCAAGCAATGCTATCGGATAGAACTTAAATTATATTCACTAATTTCAAAGCTGATCTATCCCTAAAAAAAAAAAATCATAAAAGAAATATATTAAAAAAGAAAACTGTGACACAAATACTAAGAAACAAATACTAAGAAAAAATACTAAGTACTTTTTGATTTCAGATTGCCACCTGAAAAGTTTTTTTTCAGTTCCAAAGTCAAGTTTAAGCAATATTTACTCTGTGTTCTAAGGCCAATATTTACAAACCTGGTAAACAATCAGGCCTAGTTGTATACAGCCCTTGTCTACAGTCGGCTCATTTGATTAAAACTCACCTTTCCACATTTCTTAAAAGGGAGACCCTTTTTCTCAAGGTACTCATAGGCCAAAGTGGCCCCCCGCACACATAGACGGGCCTTCAAGGATCCCGGGGTGTAGTAGATCCCACTGTGAATGACTCCACTGTTGTGTCCACTCTGGTGTATGGCTGATGATTAGACATAGGTGCACAGAACAGAGTAGTTATCAAATGAGAGAAAACGAGGACAAATAATCGCTATATATATATATATATATATATATATATATATATATATATATATATATATATGTGTGTGTGTGTGTGTGTGTGTGTGTGTGTGTGTGTGTGTGTGTGTGTATGTAAGTATGTATGTATATGTATGTATATATATATATATATATGGATGGATATATGTCCACGCAATGACTGACCTTGTTAAAAAGCAATGTTTATTTGTCTGATTGTAGGTCACATGTCATTGGGCTTTCTCCCCCTCCCATCATCTTACCCAACTCTTTCTCCTTCTCCAGCAGAACGAAGCTCAGGGTGGGATGTCTGAGAATGAGCTCTCTCGCTGTGGCCAGTCCCACAATGCCGCCCCCCACCACAGCCACATCATATGAGCTGCAAGACAGAAGTGATGTCACTAGGGGCAAATGAGGGCTGCATATCTCAGGTGAACCGGCATGTTTACATTGCGTCGTAGCATTATGTAGACACAATGTGAGTAGTCTAGGCAAAAGTTGCAGTGACAAAAGTTGAGCTATAACCATAGCCCTGGCTCAACATGTTAACGACAGTTGTACCTTGTCCGCCCTGTAATCTATTGTAGGATTGTGGCTATAGTGGCTACCAGCCTCAACCCGCTGGATACTCTCCCTGGGGTGCCGAAACAGCTTCTACAGGTTCTGACTCGTGTTAGTTTTCATATTGGCTACAACTCAAATGTCAGTAAAATTTCCCACTCACCTGTGTAGGTGTCTGACTTTAGTGCACGTCGAGGGTTTTGACTGTGTTGCAAATAAAGCAAATGATGCGCTGTTTAGTGTTCGAATCATTTTAGCTGAGACCTATAACACCTAAGACTAGTTTCGTAAGTGATCCATCAGTTGTCGTGCATTTATTTTTTCCCACAACTCGTCCTCAAGGTTTCTCAACCTTCTTGATCGTAACTAGCTATGAAACTCTTCGCTACGCTTCATGCTCCACATTGACGTTCCTCTCCGCGCCAATAGCGTCTCGCGCTGTCCATGCGTAATCGGGTTAAAGTTCATAATGGAAGCACATTCGCAGTGTAAATACTGTACAGTAACTGGATGCAGAAAAACAAGGTGAGTGATTAACCATTTGCAGGTTATACAGACGTCGACAATCGCAATGTTACCTCATATTGATTGTTGTCACAACAAAACGAAGGACGTGTTATGCGTATTCGATAATGTAGGATGCTACTGACAAGCTGTTTATATGATGAATGATTCATTAATAAGATCATTAACTAATCTGTCTGACTCTGCATTGGATCAATATACTTAAGCATGAGAACTAATGAGTTCTATTGCTTATTGATATAGCTGATCAGGCATTTTAAGCACTCAGAAAACAGAACAGTTTTCCATTTCAAAAATCTCTGGATAATGTTTTGCAGGGCTGAAAAGAAATGAGGCTGTTGTCAAAGGCAGCACAGACGGCACTCTCTTCACAGAAGACTTTGTCGGCAGGGGGCAGCAGACAGTTCTGGGGCTGGCTCAATGCGGTATTCAACAAGTTAGTGACCGGTACTGTAGCACCTACACCAGTACCACTGCTCAACAACAATGTGGAACTGTAAATGACATGTATAGAGAGAAAGCATTACCAGTTCACAAAATATTGTATTAACCATGCATATAGCTCACACCTCATGTCTGTGATAATAATTGTTCTCTGTAATCACGCCCACAGAGTAGATCATGAGCGGATCAAAGCTGTTGGCCCGGATCGTGCTGCTGCAGAGTGGCTCCTGAGATGTGGGGCCAAGGTGAGGTTCCAGGGTTTTGACCGCTGGCAGCATGACTACAACGGACTGCCCACTGGGCCTCTGGGCCGTTATAAGATCCAGGGTATTGACGGCAGTGAATCCTGCATCATGTACAGAGGGTTTGATTATCTGGGTCAGTATCACATTGAGAAGGCACAGTTTAAAAGGGCTGTCTTTTTCTGAAGGAAAATTCAGAAAAAGACATTTGTGAATTCAACAGTTGATTCAAGGATTCAATTGCAGTATTTAAAACCCAAAACATACCTAACTATACTGTTACCTTTTAAAGGGGCAATCTGGGATTTGTACATCTGTTTTCTGACTTTTTTAAATGAATGATATATAGCCATTGATTATTGAAGAATATAACTTAATGAACTTAGTTCAACTGTCTTACCCCATCAGAACCCAAAATATAAGATTGTTTTACTCCATTGTTTGTAAACAATGTAATTGTAGCTTCAAAACAGGACATTAAAACTATAATTTTGATCTCATGTATTGTTAGTCCTTGCATCCATGTCTATGAATTTGAGAGTGGTTACATTTCTACAGCCCCATCATTCAGCTATTTACCAAAAAAGTGGTGGACTGCTTTGACTGCTTTGTTGTTTTTTCGAATCCCAGACTGCCCCTTTTAGGTCTTTCAAACCGTAGATTCTTTCCACAAGGTTCACTTTACTATTCAGCTGAAAATACGATACCAGGACATGTTAATAGTAAGTGAGAGGTGAGGGTGAAAGAAAGTCTCTCCCAGACTGTTTACCCTGATGTAACGTAAGTGAGGAGGATGTTTTACACTAGAAAGAGAGACAGTTGCACTCTCTCTGTGACCCTGTGCTCAAAAATCTTTCGTTTTCCTCCTCTAGATGACTTAAAGCACGTAGAGGAAATCAAGTTAAACAAGTGCATGTACATTGAGGATACCTGCCTGGAAAAACTGAGTACAACGGAGAATCTGCAGGATAGCCTACACAAGATGGAGGTGGTTTCCTGTGGCAACGTTACAGACAAGGGCGTCATTGCCCTGCACAAACTCAAGTGAGTGCCTCTGGGAACTTAGTCTCAGTGGTGTAAGAATGTGTATCACATGTTACTGTCATATACAGTAACATACCTCTGTAATGTAATAATCACATGTTTTTATTTCTCACACAGGAATCTAAAGCATCTGTTTCTCAGTGATCTACCAGGACTCAGAGACAAGGAGACAACTGTGGGGAGACTACAGACGGCACTACCCCATCTGAACATAGAGCTGGACCTTGTGTGACAGACTTACAGTAGTATGAATCACAGGCCTTTGTTAGGAGGGTGTGGCAGAGTGACGGGGTCTAGCATTGTGGGGGCTATGACTTGAAGAAGCAAGTCATTACATAGCAGCGGTGGGATGCTGGAAGAATGTAGAGAACAATGATTTAAACAGCACTTTATTTTATTGACTGCAAACAGTTTGACAGAATTGTCTATCCTAAGCTTAAATATGACTCCATAGAAAAGTACATAGGGGATAATATATATGTGACAAGGCTGAGAATTTCAATGATTCATTAGTTTAGAAATCATTTAACAATGGATTCATTTGGCATTTGTAATGTGTCCAAGGGTAGATGGCTATAAATATCCTTAGCACCGGTGTTGTGGAAATAGTGGGTACTTTTTTGAAAAAGAGTAACTACATGACATTGATATTAAAATGTTATTTACTGCACTGTATTTTACTACAGACATGTCTACATAAACGTTTAAAGAAAATACAGCCAGATTGACTTCCACTGTTTTTCTGCTCTGTGCCAGTTCCATTTTAGTTGACAGCGAGCAATTGCAAGGTATCTTCTTCACACCATTTTTAAACCTACTTTTGAGACAATATTAAGCATCATGATATTAATTCAATAGCAAAAACATGTCACTGACTCGTTCATTATATAAAGAACATTTGGCAAACCAGGCAAGGCAGTATGTCATGGTGTTCCCCCCATTCTACACATACTACCAGCAGAGCAGTAAACTACTCATTGTAATTATACATAGATATACAAGCCTTAAATGGAGGCAACACCACATATGAAATAGTCTTTCAGTAAAAACTTGATATAGTGCATAGAATGACATCACAAGACAAGATACACCCTGCATCTTCATCCAAAAGCTTCCACAGTGTGCTTCATTTCCTGAGTTAGCCAGAAAATGTCGATAGCTGCTGTTTAGGTGTCCATTCACATCCAGAGCAGTAGATCTAGATGTTAGGGAAGTGGTAGTTGAATTTCCGCAGGTTGTTATAGTATTTCTTGTTGTCCACGGCTGGAAAGATACTGCTGCTGGTGAGCTGAGGCAAATACTGAAGAAATGAAAACAAACCAGTTTCAGAACTTTGCATCATGGAGGGCTTGAACAGCATGTTTCTATCTAATTGTCATTTAAATATAATTTGGCACATGGTTTGACACGGATTGCTTTTATCTATGATTTTTTGTGTGTTATATGTGCTTTTGTGTGTGTGTGTGTTTGTGTGTGTTTGTATGTGTGTGTAATTTGTCAGCAAAATTGTTCCCCACTGCTGCTGTCTTGGGTCAGGTCTCTCTTGTCAAAGAGATTGTATCTCAATGAGACTAACCTGGATAAATAACGGTTAAATTAAAAATAAGAAATAGAATAAATCAAAGTGCATAAACGGACTCACCCCAGGAGGGAGATGTTTGCGGGGTAGGCGTGACCTCCTCTTGGTGGAACGGTCTAGTTCACGGGCAGTGCTCTCACTCTCCTCCCGCTGGCTGTCAAAGTATGGGTGCTCCAGCAGCTGCTCACATGTCAGGCGCTCAGAGGGGTCCATCCGCAGGCAACCCTGAGGTCAAAGGTCAAGGAGAGGGGAAGTGGAGGAAAGAAAACCCCATCAGAGATCATCACATGAAAGGTCAAGGTTTGCTGCTATTGTAATGGCGTGTGAAGTCACTGCTGCCATTGTGTTATTGTGTATAAAGTCACTGCTGCTTTTGTATTACTGTATTGAGTATGTTACCAGTATAATTGTGTTACTACTGTATTCTGTGCTACAGTACTACTGTGTTCCGTTGTGTCTCCTTGAAGAGAAGAGGTTCATTGAATGTCATTGTACTGTCCCCTGTGTCCCAGGGCAATACAACTTTTAAACTTGTCTTGTGGGTGAATGGTAGGCTTACTTTCATCAGACCCATTGCTTGATATGAGAGGTTGGGGTATCTCTGCTCCAGAGATTCCTACAGACACATAAGACACACATTAAGATATATTCAAGCTACTCCATACTAAAAGATTTGGATGTAATTGTGTAGGTTAATTGTTGAAATCTAATGACTCTGTACAGTAATTGATATTGCACTAAACCACTATACCCAAATTCATTTTAAATTGACAAAGGAGTGATGTAGTTGTCAGACACTAGGCTGTGACCATGACAGTGTGTATATGAAATGTGTAAATAAATAGGAAGGTTTTGCTCTCACCATCTCCTGTGGCTCTGGGATGCACACTCCACTGAAGAACTGGTTATTACTGAAGACCTGCTGATGACGAGGGATCAAGTCTCCTGCAGACAGCAGAATTAATTCTTAATTAATTAATTAATTAATCTTAATTCTCTCCACTTTCACACTATGTGAAAGTAGTAATGGCTACCTGGCATCAACATTACTTTTTGCATTTCTATAATATGAGAGAAGCTCTCACACATAGCGACATCGACAGTACCTAAATTAGATAAATACAATAAGGGGGAGGTACGCTTTCATTCCCTGACCCAAAGAGTATGACATCTCGATTTTAAATAGGTTAAGCTCACATACCTAAAGTCTTCCTGATAAGATACAGCTGATCCATGTCAGATTTCCCCGGCCACAGGGGAATCCCAGAGAGCAGCTCAGCGAAGACACAGCCCACTGCCCACACGTCCACTGGAGGGCCGTACTGTGTGTCCCCCACCAACAGCTCTGGACTCCTGTACCACCGAGTGGCAACATAGTCTGTGTAGTAGTCACACGGACCAGCTGAAGTGAAACACAAGAGAAGCACACGTTGAAAATGTTATTGATTTCAATGGAGATGTTACGGTAAAAGGTTAACAGTGATAAGACAACAAGTGTCCACCAGGTGGCAGAAATGTAAAACAAAACATCTTTACTGTTCAAATGCAACAAAACTTACTTAGGATCCTGGCGAATCCAAAGTCACAGAGCTTAATAACCTGATGTTTGGTGATGAGGATGTTCTCTGGCTTAACGTCCCTGTGAATGCACTATAGAAGATGGAAAACACTCAAATTACAGGCTGTGCCAGGCTGACTCACTTGTGGTCTTGCAACAACGTTGGTGATAAAGTGGTGTGCAAGAAGCTAAGAAAACACACAGATCCTGACTTCGCCTGTTAAAGAGGCCCTGTGGAGTTTGTTGTGTCTAAGTGATACATTAACTGCTGGTCAGCCAGTAGGAAGGAATTCTAGTAAAAGAGGGCTAATAACCAAAGGGTTGATGGGCGCCATGGAAGGGAGAAGGATATTGGGACTGTGAAACACTTGAGGAAAGTAGGTTTGAAAAGAGAAGTAAAGAAAAAAAAGGCTACTACTAGAGCTGCACTACATGATGCATCAACCCCAATGGAAAATGGACTAAATGAAGAACAAACAGGAAAAGAGAGAGAGAGAGAGAAAGAGAGAAAGAGAGAGCCAAGTGGTCACAAAGATATTCATGTTGTTTCGGCCATTTAAATGTCTTTGAATGGAATGGAATTGAATTGAGAAAGTGAGAGAGAGGAAAACCGCTTACGTTTTGTTTGTGACAGAAGTTGACAGCCTGGAGTGTCTGCCATGTGATGCTTTTAACCAGGTGCTCAGGAACACTGTAGGTCAAGAGACAAAGCCAGTTAGACCATGTAAACAGCATCTGAGTTTAGTATCTCAACCTGCAGTTTATGATGATCAACCTAAATCGAATTATGGAAAATGATTACTTTAGTTGACAGAACCTCTGCTTTGGTTCTGTCTTTAGGCAATATTTATAAGTGCCGAAAGACACCCTTGAAGTGCAAGGTATTCCAACCAGACATGGTTGTTTGTCTTCACACAGAACATACACAAATCACTCCACTATTCTGTTCACTTTGTCTACCCTCTGTTCAGTGACCCTGCTACTCCATGTTCTCTCTCCCCTTTTTACTCTTCCCCATTTCCTTAACTTTCCTGATCTCTTGTTTCACTGAGGGATCACTGAAGGACAGTGAAGAGGCCTGCCACTGCTTTTGTGAACTGTGGTGCTCAACACTGAGGCTTTGTTGATTCAGGGACCACCATCTATCAGTGTTGCCAAGGAAATGGCTAAATCGAGCCTTGTGACTGGCAATTAATAACCATCTCTACCCCCTTCCTGTGCCCCCCATGGCCAGGCTATGGGCCAGGGTGTGTGAGGCAGGAACTAGAGAGCCACAAACACTCTAGAATGAGGAGGAGTCTCAGAATCTCCACAACTGCCTGCCAGCTCGGCATTCTGGGAGTGCATCACTATAAACATTCCGCAACTAGCAGGTCAGGCTCCCTGGTTACAGTCAAACATGGTGGCTATCAGTGCTGGACAGAGTGTAGAGTAGTAGACCATGATAGAAAAGACATGGTTCTACAGTTCATTGAACCCGACAGCCAGACTTGGGTTTATGCCTTTCAACATAATACTAAAAGAAGGAATAGGATCGGATGCTATTCAATCTCTCTCAATGGTGATGACTGCCTATTGCACATGTACCACTGGAACAAGAGATGCACATGAAATGCCAACACACTACAATATGACGTGTTCTCTATAATGTGTAGGGGATAGAATGTTTTCTGAAAAAAAGAAAAAAAGAGGAGAAAAAAGGGGCATGTGTAAGCACCCGAGACTCACCCTCTGGGATATCTGTCGAGCTCGTTGAGGACCGTATGATCACAGTACTCAAACACCAAGTGCAGCTTCCGTTTACGGCGAAACACCTCAATCAGGTTCACCAGGTTGGAGTGTTTAAGTTGCTGCTCGGATAACAAATACAAACAGGCATTACAAACACATCAATCTTGTAGGCTTGTGCTATTGTTTAGTTAGGCAGCGCAGTTCAGTAATTGTTGTTTCGTAGTGCAGTGATATAGGGAGTGCTGAGGTTATACAGTGCTGGGCTAAGGAATTGATTTCTGTTGTACATTTTGTTTTCTCAGTGGGGCAAGCTACCGCATGTCTTATCAAACAGAGATTGCAACAACAACATAAGAGAAAACACACTTAACAAATGGTGATAAACACACTCCGTCTCCCATGACAACTTGTCACCATCTGGACCTGTTTATGAGCCTGGTGCCTGGAGTCCAGAGGAAACCACCAAACCACCACATAATTGCACCATAACAACAAAACAACGTATGTACAGTATTTCTAAATGATCACATTCACCAGTGTCTCGGAATTCAAATGTACACATCTTTCTATACACAAAGCTTTTGTATTCAGACAACACACTGATATTTTAGAAAGTGAGTTTAGAATGACATCCAAAGGGGATTAGATATCAGGGCATACAGAAAATGAAATCTAAACGATTTCTCCACAGACACTGAAAGGACTGTGAAGACAAAAAGGAATCCATAGAATAGAACCAGGACTTAACCTGATCATCCTCTGCCCTCTGGAGGTGATTTTGTCTGTATAACAGACATGGCCTCAAGGCACAGAAATCTTCCCATTGTGTCTCCCCACGACCTCTGAACAAGCAGCACCTATAATTAAAGGATGTAATATACTGTAGGAGATGAAGACATCTGCCTGATAAAAGCATTTACAGTATATGGTGTCAGGAAGAAGGGTCCTTATCAATGATCTATATACCAGTATACAGTACCAGTAGATCAGTGGTCCTTACTCAAGAAAAGCTAAATCTCTTACATGCAGTCAAATATCATACTGAAAAAGCATTGCCTTTCGACTAAATGGAGGCTTAACATTTTCCTCATGTCAGAAACTGCCAATGACAGAAGAGCCAATGACAGAATTCCATGACGTTACAGTGCCTTCGGAAAATATTCAGACCCCTTCACTTTTTCCACATTTTGTTGTGTTATAGACTCAATTTAAAATGGATTTAATTAAAAGAATTTGCCATCAATCCACACACAATACCCCAGAATGACAAAGCGATAACACAAACATTTAAATACAGAAATACCTCATGTACATTAGTATTCAGACCCTTTGCTATGACACTTAAAATGAGCTAAAATGCAAAAATGTCATCAACAAATCACTCAATAAGTTGAATTGAGTCCATCTTAATGCAAGGATAATAGTTCAATAGTTTTTATAGGGTCTCTGATTTGCATAGGAATCAATTACACACTGTGTAGATTAGGATGTCACTACGAACTCAGCAAATTTCATAATTTTTTGTCTCTTGATCCTGACAAACTCCCCAGTCCTTGCCAATGACAAATATACCCATAACTTGATGCAGCTACCACTATTCTTCACACGAGAGATGGTGCGGAAACTGCATTGCATGTGAGATGATGTTGTCCCATCGACTGTGCTTTTTCCTCTCTACCATTCAACATTCTCCTCAGGCCTCAGGGTCGCATTCCTGAACAGTTTTGTTCCTCTCCATTTGCTCAGTTTGTAATGACAACCTGATCCACACAGTGTGTAATTGATTCCTATGCAAATCAGAGACCCTATAAAAACAAAGATATTAATTCCAAAATTACATGAACTATTATCCTTGCATTAAGATGGACTCAATTCAACTTGAGTGATTTGTTGATTACATTTTAGCTAATTTTAAGAGTGTCATAGCAAAGGGTCTGAATACTTATGTACATGAGGTATTTCTGTATTTCAATTTGGATAAATGTACTGAAATTTCTAAAAACCTGTTTTTGCTTTGTCTTTTCTGGGGTATTGTGTGTGGATTGATGGTAAATTCTTTTAATTTAATCAATTATAAACTGAGTCTATAACACAACAAAATGTGGAAAAAGTGAAGGGGTCTGAATACTTTCCAAAGGCAATGTTTTTGGGAACAAGGCTGAGAGATTAAATTAAAAAACTTTGCAGATCACTCTACTTTTCATGCAGTCTCCACTGCCCTCAGAGCTTTTAATCATTTTAGAGTAGGTGGCTCATTAAAAGCCCTACTTCATGGATTTAACCACTGTCTATGACTTTTGGTAAATTGTACCAAAAATCATCAAAATTACAGTATTCTTACCAGCTTCTATAAAACTGTGTACATAACAAATCAAATCTTAATCAGAATAATTTCATCTTCACAACACTAATTTCCCAGTCCCTCAGAGGGTAAATCATTTGGCCAACAACAACAAAACAAAAAAACTCAATCTGAGTGTGAGGATGAAGAGGATGGAGATTTAGACACCAAACCTGTCAATTCAGATCATGTTGACTTGAACAGGGGTTTTAAGGACACAATGATTATTAAACAAATAATACACATCAATGCACTGAGGCTAGGTCTTACCTTCAGCATTCTAATCTCCCTCAATGCTATCTTTTTGATGATGGGATCATCTTCTGACTCCACAAACTTCTTGATTGCAACAATTTGTCCAGTGTCTTTGTTCCTACATTTGAAGACCACACCATATGATCCCTCCCCAATCTTTCCAATCTTCTCATACTTTTCCATACTGAATAATCAGAGTGCATCAACCAGCAGTTTCACACTTTCCCCCCTTGTTGTCCAAGGAACCTTGACTGCCCGTGAGATCTGAAAAACAAACCAGCAATAGGTAAGTTTGCAAAAAGCTTCATAAAAGAAAAGCACATAAATAATTTCCTGAGAATTAAATACTAATAGATTTGAAATGTGTCTACTGTTACAGTGGGCCTATAATAGGCTACACTGCATGTATATATAATATATTATGTTTAATATAAATATTTGTCACTAAATGTCTCCTGAAATAAAATACAAAATATTGTAAAGCAATTCAATAAGCTACAATCAAACATTTGGATTCTGGACAATGGAAATGTATGTTAGTAAAATACAGAAGTGGGGCGGGTTCGTGGGAGCACAAACATTTTTTACATTCTGAATATTTCCCACTTAAGTGCTCATAAATCACGTGCCATACGGGCCAAAACGTAAACATAAAATGTAACGCTAATGTAGACTAATTTGCTTGCCAGTGGCAACATGCGTAATTACTATTCGGTGACAGGCATAATAAAATAATTTGGATTGTAAAGTATGAGGGCTTATATGTAAAACAAAAAATAATGCGCTCTCTAAAGGGAAATAAAATCAAAGTCTCTCACTTACAAATTCCGACTATATCGACAGCATGAATACATTACCAAAAATAACTGCGCTATATAAACATAGGCCTAAATCAAAACAAAAACGTAAATGTCATGACAATGTTTAGTTTATAGCCTACAAATAAAACAAAGTTGTAAACATAAATCAAGGATAGTTTTAGACTATTTCATGAGGGTTACAACTCCAACCTTTGATGAATTACTCTGTCTATAATCATACTTACAGTGTTCTGTCCTTTGGATATGCGGCTGATATAGAATAAATTCGGAGAGGAGTTTGCATTCATCGACCGAGGAGATTGGTATTCACGTTGGTTGAAATGTAGCTCTCCAAAAGCCTTTCGCTTTTCAGGCTGGTCCCCATAGGAACTGGTAAGCTGACTCCACCCCTTCACACGGTGCAGTTTGATCTTAACCTGCGGGTTGGCGGGCAGAGTGGGCGGTGAAAACAAGATGCCTTGTTTGCATCAACCTGAAATTGACAATAGCCTGTACTTGAATGTAGTCGTTTTCGTCAAGGTATTGCATGCATATGATACAGCTGAGCTAAATCAGCTTACAGTCTCAGAATAATAGTGTGCAAATTGTCTAGTGGTTACATACAGCACAGGTAACAATGTCTTCACTTAATTTTAAAGGTGAACACCAAATTAATTGCTCCAGCTTCTATTCTCAGTGAGACCTATTAGTGCTGAATGGTTGTGTCAGTGAAATGGCAGACTGAAAGGTATATACCGGCTAATGGAAACTAATACACTTCTCTTCCCCCGTCACTGTACATCCTTTCCCCCTGTGGCTCATCACCTTATAAAGTGTGAAGAACGACCCCGTATATTGTTAAGAATAGTTTTTTTTATTACAAAAACAGCATACATTAAAAGTTCTGCGAAGGGAATGCCTACGATGTTATGCAAACCAAGCATTTTCCCTCGTTTTGTCATTTAAATTAAAAAAAAAAAAATGTACAAAAGTGCTTACATGGTGCAATTATTGAATAAAAGTAATGGTTTAAAAAAAGAAAAAGAACAACATTTTACATTATATTCAACTTCTAAAATGCAACCAAGCGGGAGAGAGGGGACTATATTACATAGCAGTAAAAAGAACCCAAAGCTGCTCAGCAACCATTCGGTAGGTAGTTAATCCTTGGCGGAGCTGAGTCCCACTCTCAGCAGGACTGCATCTGTCACTGGTTAACATGGCCTGTAAATTAAACATACCTATTGCTTAGAGATTAATAAATAACGTTTAAATTACCCACATCAAACAAAAGACATGGAGTTCTGTCTAAACCGTTCTATATTAGTTTAACTACAGAGCTGGAAATCTCCCCTAGCCAAGGCTTAGCACAATGAGTCCTGACTGTCATTTGCTTGTTAACAAGGACTGTTTTGTACAACTCCCATTTTCTTTGCTAACGGACCTAATGTCAGAATATATGGCACTTTTTAATAACAGCTTTATAGATCTTTTTTTATACTACTTTTGCCATTCAGTTGGAACCTAATGTATCGCACGGCAAGGGGAGGATGCTGGGTTAGACTGTCCATTTGAGCGTTTATTTCCCACATTCTGCTCAAGACGAGTTTCTCAGTGTTGGCCGTGGTGAGCAAAGGGCTGCAGTTGGCGTGTGCTTGGTATAAGGCTGCTGGTGGATCCATGTTGTGGAGGGTCTGGGCTTGAAGCTTCAGTCACCCATCTTGACCTGTGGTTCCTGTGTTAAGTAACAAAGCTCCCACGTATAGAGTTCAGGCCATTTGTTTCCGTGGACAGAGAGCCTGCTGATTGGGGAAGGCTAGCAGTCCACTTTTTTGTAATATCTCCCCAAAAAGAGGATGCTTGCCTTATCCAGGTCTCTGGAAATCTCTTTCTTGAGTCTTTGGGGCAAGGCTAGTAGCTGTTTTCATGGCCTGCCAAGATGTAGAGATTACTTAGGGCTGTGGGGTTGTCAGTGGGCCGGCTCTCCAAGACGACCACCCTGTCAGCAAAAAAAAAGAAAAAAAAGAAATCAGAATTAGCACGTCATTGTCTATAATATATTAATGTCAGGGTGTATCTGATGACAACCATTGAAATAACAAAATAACAAGAATAAAAGCAATTATAAAACTAGTAAAGCAACAAATTCATGGTCAATTAAACCCAATTGTCACCCTGAGAAAAGGTGAACTTGGAAAATGAACTTGAAATGGTAATGATGACACTAGGAGGGGACAGACTAGATCATGATGAGAGGGTGCATCTCCACACGCCGTGACAGATGAGAGGAGTGTGCAGAGGGTACAGTCAATACTGTCCGATCCATCAGATGAAATTTCAGAGGTGCAGAGAGACACTAAAACCATGCTGGCAGTGCCCAGGTGGCAGTGAATAAAACATGTGGGCAGGGCAGAGAGGCTGTTCCAATGGCACTGGCAGCAGGGCTGGGTCCCGGGTGCCTGGGAGAGGAGTCATCTCCAGCTCCGCTGCATTGCTAGGAGATCCTCCTCCACAGGGCGTGCAATGCGTTTGAGCGAGGGAGTTAAATCACGTCCAACCGTCTCCATGGTGGAGACCAGCTACCGCACCGCCTGGCTGCCTGACAATCAGTGTGGAGGCGAAGGCACCACCTGCTATACTGTACACCCGACTACAGAAATATCCAGCACAACTGGTGAGGGGAAGAGTGGGCTGTGAACCACATATGTAGGCCTGTCAAGATTTCCAGCTATTTTCGGTTCGTATTCATATATGAAACACAAACATGAAATACTAATAATGTTAGCTACCAACAACGGCACACTCCACTCCAGACAAGCTTTCAAAGCTGCTGAATGATCAAAGAACACAGAGTTGTCTGATCAAGCAGAGCTGACCCCTGTGGCCCACCCTTCCTCGCCATAGCAACTGAGGCAGCTTATGAGAGGGAGAGAACCACCGGAGGCGGGGGACGGGGGGGGATCTCTCAGATCTCCAGAGAGCTGGACACAGGAGAGGAGTGGGATGTTTGGTGGTATCCAGGCGATATGAAAACAGAGGGACCTGTGGGAGGACACTCACTCCCTGGAGTTATCAAGGCCTGCTTTTATAGAGGTCATACAGAGCTAAGGATAAATCATCACAGAACAGTGTGGCGCTGCTTTACAGATAGCTGGAGGGGAGAGATAGGTAGAGAGAGAGAGGGGAGAGATAGGTAGAGAGAGAGAGGGGGGAGAGAAAGGAAGGAGAGGAATGATAGTGAACGGGAGATAAATCATTTTGAGCCCCAACCTGTCAGATCCCAGGAGGCGGAAGACTCGGCTTGGATCAGAGATCTCCTGTGTTACCTACAAATGAAGGAATGGAAAACGACATTAATGAGATGCAAAAGCTCTGTCTGCTAATATATAGAGAACTGGTGAGCAGAGATGACAGTTAATGATGACACTTAGAATCATATCCAAATTCTAAAGTGTTCCATTAAGGGAATTCCAAGGCCATCATGTTCGCAACCAATTTAACAGGACGGATAGAGCCAAAGAAAGCTATTACAATCAGTAGAATAGGAGAAACACAACATGCAATACAGTAAAATACACATATCGAGAAGGGAATCCAAAGCCACCTGTCAAACAAACAATTATCAGTTGATCAGTTAAACAGACAGAAGACATGACAGACAGGCTGGTGTTTGCCGTCTCCACGGCACTGTCAGTGAGTACACCCCTGGGGTTTAACTATCCCTGTCACACCATGATAAAGGAGAATACGTCTGACACGGTTCTAAGGGGGCAGAGGGCAACAGGCTACATCACAACACGCACTTGTGGCGTTGACTTGACAATGCACAAAACCCCACCAGGTAGTTTGTGTGACAACGATCTACAGATAGTTCACCCCTGACACCTGCTAGGCGTAAGTCCTTCGTCAGAGAGAGACCTGATCCCCAGGGGTCCTGATGGGAACAAGGCTTTAGGTGCCCAGAGAGGCGCCCGCTGAAGCGAGCGCATACAGTATCAATAGGCTTCCCCCCTTGAGTGCCTTCGCTTTTCAAAAGCATCATACTGTACAAGAGACAAAGGCTGAATTATTTAGCACTGTCCCCTCTGTGCAGCTGTTTCATTTCTGATTGAACATGAATTTTGCATGGTCTCTGACATTTTGTCATCCCAACACGTGCCCCACTATTGGGGACTGTTCAAGGCGGCCTGGGCAGGGACCCCAGCCAACAGCCTTCTTTCATCTAAGTCACATAGGACCCTGTCTGACAGACCGCACTGAAAAGGGTAGCCCTATCACTTTTCACAAGGACAGAATGCCTCACCTCCCTGTGATCTCTGAACTATCATTGTTTGTGTGTGTGGGTGCGCCTCGTGATCAGGTTTACATGAAATCACCTGTGTAAGGTTGACAACTTCATTACCTCAGTTCGACACAATGATACGCAGCATGCACACTTTGTATACCTGCACCTGAAGGATTATCTCCTGGGCTGATCTATGTAGCCATGCACGTAAACAACCAGCAGGGTCAATGTTAAGAAGGGGAACAGTGTTTGTTAATGTGTTGGACAAACAACCCAGCGCACAGATAAGCAGCAGCATAAACCACGGTTGGCAGGGTGTGATCCGCCTGCGGTCATGGAATGCTCACCTCGTTGGACTTGAAGCTCTTTCCCTGCATACCGTGTTTCCAGAAGGCCAGAACACTGTCCTGAAGGCACACTTACCGGAGAAAGAGCAGAGGGATGTCAGGGCACAAATCAGCCATCATGCACTGTATATAATGGTCTATAATGATGGTCTTTTCTGATTACAGATTTCCCAAATTCTAGAACAGTTCAGCCTGTACAGTATGAGTGGACAATTATCTAAGTGACAATTATCTAATTGCAGACGTGTCTGAAACACACTGCACAGCAGTGAGTGGGTGTTTGTCTCCTTAATAGACAGATAGAAATGTTAAGCAACTATGGTGACTGAATCATTAGAAAAAGAGCTTACCAACGGATCCGATGCAGAAATCAAAACTGAGCTCAGAGGCCAGCTTTTTGTTAGACTTCAATCTGCCCTGAAGGTTGACAATCTTCAAATTTTCTAGAAGAAAAATGGGAGGAGGCCTTTAGAATGGCACCGGGATAAAAGCAGACAGTAATTCATCGATCTGACAAACTGATAAATGTTTGTTCAGCTCAATTAACTTTTTCAGCCCAGTTGTGTGGGGTAGGACTATTGAATTGAGGTCCAGCAGGTCCACAGCACACTTAAAAAGCCTGGCAGCTATCATTTAACCCTTGTGTTGTCTATAAAAAGTCAATAAGCATGATGTTGGCCTGACTACAACTGTCTTGCTAACTACCGTGGAAAGGCACATGACGAAACATGTCACATATCAGTGTCTGACATACACATTTCATGAGCAGTGGCATGCTGTAGCCCAAGTCAGAGAACAGAGAAGAGTAAAGTAGCTAATTGGAATGTCAAATTCACCTCTCTGTGGGGACTGGTGATCATACTTACGGTCCAGGCAAACCAGCACTGTATCCCTTTCCAGCTGAGTCACATGGATAGCGTCCACCTGGTGACCACCTGTGAGAGGGCATAATAATTATGGTCACAAGGATATATCCCGATTGGCTTACAAGCCATACATTTCCAGCAGTATGCAATTCAGTGTGTGTGTGTGTGTGTGTGTGTGAGAGAGAGAGAGATTTACTTGATCCCATCTCAGTGAACCAGGAGGAGCAGGAGTTGAGGTTGATGGTCTCGAAGCGGACCACTTGACCAGGTTCAGTGCCCTGGCTGATGGCCACACATATCAAGGGGTACTCCTGCTCCGGAACCACCAGCATCTCAAACACCTTCAGAGGGCTGGGCAGGGGGAAGTCAAAGTGCTGCAGGAAAGAGAAGACAGGGAGAAAAGAAGGATGAGTGTCTGGGGAAAAATACCAGAGGCTGTAAAGTCTGTGCTATGCCCAATAAATACTGTTACTCTGTGTGTGTGGCTGGATCGATGAAGCATTCGTCTTAATGGCGACAGTTTGATTTACTGTCAACTTTTAAAACATCCGCTGATGTCAACAGACCAGTCAAGTCTGTGTCATGAGGGACTGACCTTGATTAGCATGAACCTCTGCATGGGCTCGTACCACTGCAGCAGGACGATCCCAGACTGCAAGGCCCCACACAGGTACTTATGGCCTGTATAGGGGTTCCTCACTGCGAGGGAGAGAGACGGAGGGGGCACAGTGAGGAAAACGACAGGACAACACAGCAGCTTGTTTAAATAGCCAATAAACGCTCTCTTGAAAGCAACAAAACACTAAGGCATATTTACTCAGAATGGTCTAAAGTATAAAAATTGTCGAAAGTAAAACACAATTAGGAGGGATATACAATACCACTCACCAATGCAGCACTTGTGACAGCCCTTTGTGTCAGGGATTTTAGTTGTCAAGGCAAATCTCCTGCAGAGAGAAAACGGCTTGTCAACTTGTGTCCACAGTCATAAAGTGTCAGATGACCTCTGGGCTGAGGGAAATATGCCACACTCTCTCACCTGGGTAACATCTTGTCGGGGAAGCGGTGAGTCTGGAACTGAGCGGCCAGGCCGGGCTTTTTCAGCTGCTCAAAGAGCCCGATGAGATTGTGTGAGTAGAGCTGGAAGGTCTTCCCTGCGGCGAGATAACAAACATTAGGTTTCAAGGGAAACATTACATTTAGGTTTAATGTTTCCTCTTCAGGCAGGGATCAAAGAGAAGCTGTTACATCTCCTGTGGTGTGTCATCACAACATACCCGAAAATACAACATAATAACATTTAGGTATTTTCTAACAGCCAGAAAAAACAACATGTGCGCTAATCAGTTTCCCTTGGTGTTATGTAGCAAGTACATTAAGCTCAAAATGGAGAGAAGATTTATGCCAGGAATAGTTTTTATTTCACAGCAGTTATATGGCGGTTTGTGAATGTTAAATCAATGTAATAAAACTGATGCCCATGTATATATGTTAAAATATTATCACATTTAGAAAATGTCCTTAACACACAGATATGTGCATCAGATTTTAGCCAGCATCATGTTGAGAAAGGTTAGATGTGAACAGGGGGTAAATACAGGAATGTGACAATGATGCAAGATTACCTTCTGATGAAGCCGGTTAGTAGAATTTCAAAATCAAGCCAGACCAGAAGAGGAGGGAGGGACAGTGTCCAGGAGAAAGAGAAGAGAAAACAGGGGGTAAGTTTCCCCAGCAGGCCAGACAGACCATAACAACATCTCCATTAACTAACAATTCCTAACTTCTCTGACTCCCATCAGAGCTGTGTGGCACAACACTTAACTACTAAAGTAAAGATATTGCATAGCTGATGGAGATTTGCTGTACCAAAGGGATACAAGTAAAAGCATAGACAAAAAAAGATTAAAAAAAAAAGCTTTAGGAGATGATTAGCTGGACGCAATTCCTTCAAAATATCTGTAGCTTTATTTTCTTCCAGAAGATGGCACCGCTTTCTTTTCACACTTTATCTTTCAAAATAATCGACATGCTACTGTAACCAGGAGGCTTTCTTTATAACCAAGTCAATGTATCTCTGTAATTGCCTCATAGAATAGCAGGCCATAAAGCCAGATGTGTCATTCATTGCTCACTACACAACAGGCAGAATGCTATTTATGGGCAGCAGATATCAGGTAACTGTATTACCTTCCGAAACAGCCAGATAACACACAAGACCACAAAGCAGCAGGTTATGGGTCAGCCCACAGTAAAGCAGAGGGCTCTGATTAGTCTTTCCCACTTACCTGATAAAGACATCAGGTTATTGTTGATAATGTAGAGCCATGTACACTTCCTTGGAAACAGCTACAGGGGGAACACAAGGTATTCAATAAACCACCCACTGTTAAAATAAAGGTTCGGCAGAGCATTCCACATCCCACCCACTATCCAAAACCCAGAGTCATCCCAGAGACCCCAGTGCTCCTACCTGCTCCATTGTGGCCTCGTGCAGTTCGTTCAGGTTCAGGGTGTAGATCCCATCCTCCGTCCCAAAAATCAGGTATTGGTCTGAAAAATAAAAAGTCATTGAATTGTAGTAGTAATCTAGTGGAACTGATGTAACCAGTATCTATGCTTCTGTATGTGTGAGAGGTTTGTGTGTCCAAAAGGCCAGTAAGGTTACCTTTGGTATCTGGGTGAATCCATGACGTGGCACAGTTGATTTTCAGTGGGCAGCCATCGAACACCTTTGAGAAACATGCCCCCATCTAAAGTGATGAAAGAAAGTACAGCTAAGCATGACAAAACCAACAGCCTCGATTCTGTTGAAGTTCATGTCAGCCAGGGTTTATGAACCTAAATCTAAGCCGAGAGATGATCAAATTACACATCTAACCAGAATAACCATAATAATAACATGGGCATGCCAACACTTTGGATGCGGAGATCTGCGTTACGATCCAGTTCAGAGGGAGTTTAACGACAGCGTCCAGTCCAACCAATTCCACCAGGAATGTGGCCTAGACGTAATAAGGGCCAATACAGATGGTTTACTCACAAGCACTTTAGGCGTGGGCGGCAGGCCGTTGATGGCCGATTTCTGAGGAGAAACACAAGAAAAACCCTTTTAGATTTATATGGGATAAACTGCATAAGCACAGTGCAAACAATAGAGGCTGTGACAAGCTTTGACAAGCCTCTCACAAGCTCCGATACGTCTCTAAACCTCAGCAATGTGGAAAACAAAACCAGGCTGTGTCACCATGTTGTTATGTTCTCATCTTTATCCAAACCTAATTAAAAAGTGAATGAACCTAATGAATGGCTTGGCTGCCAAAACCCCCTCTTTAACTATCAGTTTCCAATGGAGGGAAAATAACCATACATTAGACCTCAATGTAGGGTCAGTCGGTGGCTTGGACACCATAAACACAGAAGGTAGACAAGGCTACATTGTGTTTCCTCCATTAGGTTGACCTCCATTGTTTCCTGCGACCACTTTTGCTCAAACCTTTTGCAACTCAAGACAAGAGGAGTGGAGATCTGACTGCGATTGTAGATTGCAAGCGTGTTTTTTTTCCGCTGAGAATCACAAGAAGTGATCACAGTTTATATAACAGTCATGCACAACATTTGGACAGACTCACAGGGAACTCTTTTCTCTCCTTCCTGTGTGATTGGTTGGGTGGTGGCTTGGGACTATCCCCATTCACACTGGTGTCGGAGTCATCATGGTCTGTTGACAAAGAGCAGAGGGTTATAAGGGTTATATCACATCAGCTAAGGACCATCTAAGGATATTGTACCACCACAGTGCATAAAACAAATCAAAATCTATTCGACTTTCTTACCTTCACATTCTGAATGAGTGACAGCTTGGAAAGAGAAATCATTTCTTACTTAGATAGTGTGCTAACTTCAATGAATAAACAACAACTTAACCAGAGATAAACAAGGAGAGTTTTGTGCAGGTTTGTGTGGTTTGTTAATGCAGAGAGGGGGCAGGGTGAACATCAAGCAGCAGCAGCAGGGCTCACCTGGGTCAGAGATGTGAGAGAGTAGGCCGGGACTGCTGACGCTGGCTGAGAGGAAGTCAGGTGGTGTGTGCTCTACCTTGGTGCCCTGCTCTGGGGTGCTCAGTCTCCGAGCCCCGGGGTTCGGCCCGTTCTCAGAGTTGGGGAACCTCCGCACCGTCAGACACCTCTCATCATTAAGGCCGATCTCATCCGACAAGCTGCTCAGTCGTGGCTGAGAGGGAAGGAGGTGGCGAGAACAAGGGGTTAAAAAAACCTGTTTCTGAAAGAAGACCATGTATTGTATCAGATCAGGTCAGATCAAGTCTCACCTTTGGAGGTAGGGGAGGAGGGATTCCCTGCTTGAGGGTAGACCTAGAATGGGAGGAGAGTTTTCAGACATAGGCAGGCAGGGGATACTTAAGAGATCTGTTTTGAGCGTTGGCAAGCTGCACTTACAGCTCTACGTCTTCAAAGGCGTCCTCCAGATGGGTAATGTGTCCCCTGGGGGGAAGAATGCAGATATCAGAGGGGGAGTACAGGGTGGTCCAAGCAGGGAGGGGTAAGTATGACCAAATGCTTATGAAGGACCCCCTCCTCAGAGAGAATAGGAGTATGAGTCTGGGGAAAGGGGCAGGGGGGTTCAATGATTCACTAATTAAGTTATAAAGGCAAGTGTTCTGCTTCTTTGATCAAATTTACAAAAGTTGCACATCCGAAAACAGAAACCGCTGGCAGAGTGAGAAACACCATAACGGGTCATTCCATGTCAAACCAACGGACAAAAGAGGATTTCAACACCCACCATCTCAGATTGTTCTGGAATGGTTTCTGTAAATTAGAAACAGATACGATAAGTATTCCTGCATCATTATTTTGTAGAACTACAGTTTCATCCCTGAGAGATAAGCTAATTGATTGTACCCAAATTGGCCAATTTCATTTTGTGGGATTCATATAATATTCAATAGAATTCAAACCACAAATCCGATGTGTGTCCTACCTGATAATCATTGAGACATGATAATTATATGTTGGGACATTAGACAGACTTCAATGACTAATATATTTGGACAGGGCAACACCCAGATTACCAGATTAACCAGAAATACATTACAAGGTATGAAGAAACAAAGTTCCAAGACACAGATTCATATTACTTGTCAGCCACAGAGGACTGACATTCCATACTGGCCGATAAAATCTTCTGAAAAGGAGGGGTTCGGAGGGTTCATGGGTGACTTTTGACCATTTCAGAACAATCTGATGGTGGGTGTCATAGCTTGTTGATTTGACATGGATAAAATAATATAATTATGATAATATTCCTACTTCAGTTTGAGACTAAATTAATTTAACATGGTAAGAATACACAGGCAAGCGCACAACAGCAGAAATAATTATTGGAATACACAATACAGCTGTAGAGTAAAGGAAAAGATGTAAATGGCCACACAATTCACTGATGAACTAAACCTTAGCAGTGCAGAACACTAGAGTTTAAAACAAGACCCTGCAAAGCTTTGTAGGTGCTATTCAAGCTCAGTGCAATGTAGGCTACATGGGCAGAAAACAGTCGTTCCTCTAAATGAAATGGTGGTCGATGTTACAAGGACCATGTCAGAGCTTGTTAAGACCTTACCATAAACAAGTCCTTTTGTGTGGACTAAAGGTTCACAGGATGAATGGCAGTTAAATTCACAAGTGAAAGGTTATCCGTCTGTCCCTGTCCTGTCTGGTTTGACTGACTGACTCTCCCACCTGTCTACCTGCATGTCACAGCACACATCCACTCCTCTGCCCCAGGCTGGCTCTACAGCTATGTCACACCAACCATGTCACATGAGAGGGAGGGAGGGAGGGAGGGAGGTGTGATGGGTGTTGGGTGTTGGGGTGGGGGGTAGCCACATCACTGCACACAGACAGGCCGCAGCCTGGCGACTGCCTGCCTGCCACACATCCGTGAGTGGAGTGGTGGGGGTGGTGGAGTGGGTGGCATATGACAGGACACATAGTGTTAGTGTTACCGTTGAAACAACTCATCCTCAACGCTTTGGAGGAGGCTCCTTGGAAGGACAGGAGGAGATAGCAACAAGAAGGCAGAATGAGGAGGAGAAGAAACAAAAAGGAAGGACAGTCAAAGCACACAGACAAGTGAAGACCTTTTTAACTAACCGACATTCAAAACTACGGGGTGGGCAAGTGGGGTCATGCATTCAGACAGGACAGCTCCAGTGTAAAGCAAATAGAACAGGTTAGTCTCGGGACAAGTGAGTAAAAGAATGTTCACAACAAAGCCTTGAAGTTAAGAAGCTATTCAACACACAAAGAACAATAAAAACCGTAAACAAAAACACACAACTAAAGCTTGAGCAAAGTGTTTCCAGAGATGGGATATACTTCCAAAACTCATCCCTGCAATCTTGTGTAGCTAGTCTCCAGTTTTTCTCAGATGCAGATGACGATAGACAGGAGGCAGTCAACTAAAACAGAAGGCTGGAATGGTTCCCATGACAATGGTTTCCATGGCTTACCTGGTAGTGATCCCTCCCTCTGCGAAGGGGCTCCAGGGGGAGGGGAAATCGTTCTCTTTAGTCACATCCTGCAGAGCAGCAGACACACAGCATGTTACCTACCACAAGTCAGTCAAAAACATTCTGTTGCAATTTAGAACACTTAGGTTATATTAACCTCCTGATCAAAGTATTCCAGAGTGGATTACAAACAAATGAGAATAATTGCAACAAAAAAAAAAAATGCTTTTGTAGAAAGAAATTGTTTACTATAAAGATAAATCACCATTTCTGTGTGAGCCTCAGTTTCCTTCCGCAGTGGGGGTTCAAACTGGATCTTGTCAACTGTAAAACAGAGCTCAGTTTTAAACAGCATTTTGAAGTTACACCCTTCTGTCATTAGAGGGCACCAGTGCCCAGCATTGGGACAGACACCAAGCCCATCAAAGTCACCACATCCTTATGTGTCAACAACATACAGTCGCACACAAAACCTCTCTAGGAAGGTACAGTTCACAGTTAAAATGAGATCATGAGAGAAATCACACTAAAATGTTTGATTCCGGTACAGGCACAAGTGAAGTATTCCAAGCCTCCGGTGACATTAGGACATGTGTCTGAGGCTGCGGTTACATTTGGAAGCATGGCTTATCATCTGAGGATGAGGAGTCAAGACAAACACAGTTCTGACTGACAAACAGCACTCGTCTCCTCTGAGAAATGGTGGTACTACCACAAGAATAACTTTTAAAAACCAATTGATGATTAACAGATTTCTGAGTTTGTTTTAACTTTATTTGAGCTTTGGTACCGTCAGACACACTGAGTCAGAGCAGGTTGTCCAGTGTAAACATGACTTCTTGTCACATGCTGCTGTGAGACTCATGAGGGCAAAAGAAACCTGTCTATGCAGTCCCTCATTATCTCAATGTCTTGAATTTAACTTTCTGCATTGATAAACTAGGAGTAAATCAGTAAAGATGTATCTTAATCATGTTCAACAGCTTCTTCTACCAGAACGTCACATCTGTCACTATAAATGGAACATCTTGTCAGACATCAGTCACCATGACCAAAAAAAAATGTTCAAAAAAACGTGTTTTTGCTTTGTCATTCTGGGGTATTGTGGCAAATTCTTTTAATTTAATCCATTTTAAATTGAGTCTATAACACAACAAAATGTGGAAAAAGTGAAGGGGTCTGAATACTCTCTGAAGGCACTGTATGAGACTAAAGCAGGCACAGTAGCAACGATGTGAGCAGAAACACATCTCTGCTTACCCACAAACCAGTTCTAAATTAAAGTCTCGATATGACAATACCAGACCCGACTCAGACTCTACATTCCCCTACGCCAAAGCCCTCATCAGATAAGGCAGGTATGAGCTTGGGAATGTGAAAGCACACTATCACTATCTCACTACACTGTCACTGACCTGGGTCCCCCCTGTCCTCAGTGTAGCTAGGGCTCGAGCACGGCCTTCCTGGGTCTGTCCCATTGTCTGCTTCATGTTGAGGGAAGGTCAGACACAATTGTCAGAGAAAAGTTTCAAACAGGGATTTTGCTGTAAACCACTATAATGGCAAATATATACAAACACACAGACTCACTCCTAAACTAGCCTATTTCTACTATGCCACACAATTACAATAATAGCACAGTAAGAACCCAAGATTGCTATTTAACAGCAAAAACACAAAACACTACTATAGTTTATTGACAGAACACACACACACACACACACACACACACACACACACACACACACACACACACACACACACACACACACACACACACACACACACACACACACACACACACACACACACACACACACACACACACACACACACACACACACACACACTAGGGCAAAGGGATATTGGGATACTTGGGATACCAAGCTGGATGACATGCCACAGTATGAAATATGGCCTATGACATGAATGGGTTGTGTGTCTTTTTTAAGGACGCAAGATGGTGACATAATGGACATGACGGCATCGTAGGCCACTGGACAGATCTACAGCCACTTTCCCTTCCATGAATCCTCAGGCTATTTTTATGCGTGCTACTGTACCATACTGTGCCCTGGAGCCGTGCCAGCCCTGCAGGATTAGCAGGATGACCAGTACTGGGGTGGAGCCACAGGCGTGCTACCAGACCACAACCACAACTGACAGTTAAGATTGGCAGCCAGACTGACCAATGAGAGAGTGCAGATTCAGAGCTCTGAGCAATGCAAATGGTCAGATAGGCTTGGTGGGTGGGCTGTCCTTGCTTGGCGGTGTGTATGAGCTGTGGCCTGTTGACAGTCAAGGGGGGACGAGTTACACTTACAGTTTATCTCACTTACAGTTTATCTCTGAGCGCGTCCTCTCAGCTCTGGCTTGCTTGTTAGTGGAGCGGATGGTGTGTCTGACTGCAGAGAGGGGCTGAGAGAGACACAGACACGAGACATGAGATAAGATCACAGTGAATTTAAAAACATGACATGACAAGCGCAAAGTATGTCATAAAATGTCATCACATAATTTATTAATGTTTATTTTTGCAATACCATGGCTTAGAGGCAATTTGGCACTAGCGGCAAAGTCATATGACATAAGAAAACTGCTCTTATTGTGTTTCGTGAGCTCAGTGAGGTTAAATGTGTGCAGTGCAAACCAATAGCTATTTTTCCCCTACATGTTTACATGGTCACATGACTATGCGCACCAGTGAAACTGTGTGTATAAGAACACAGGCTCCCATTGCTGAGGAGATCCACAGTATTCAGGCTTTTTTCATGGTGGCCAAGACAGTGCTACTGCTGTCTTGCATCCGGGGAGAATGACGGGCACAATGCTCTTTTAAAGATGCTGGTACCACCTCCTTGGCTGCCACACAAATGAGATCTCATATGTTGGTACCAGTTGGAATAATAATATGGAGGAGAGAATCAAGAGAGGGAGGAGGTAGAGAGAGAGAGTTCTAGGGAAGCAAGTGCACGAAACGACGAGGGAATGAAACAAAACACAAAGTCTGAAATTTCAGAATTCTGACTTTCAACTTGAACCATAAAAAGAAACAACATCCACACACCACAAACCAACATTCACATAGACACCACTGCTGTACTCAGACCTCGTTTGCAAAGGTCTCCTGGGGCCAGTATTTCGTTAACATTATAATGAGGTTAAATAACCGGGGGACTATAATTAATGATTACCTCCAGGTCATCATCGTCCACCTCACTAAAGTGCTGGTGGTTTTCTGGGTTGTTCATCTTGTCCAGGAGCTCCACTGCTAGTCTACGTGTGAGGCCTGTCTGGCCCACATACATATGCTGCAACACACAGAGCAAGATGCCATTAGTGGTGGATCTCTACTCATACGAACACATGTAAAACCTCATATGTACAGAGAGGAGCAGGTCCCTTAAGCAGCATAGAGAGTTCAATATAGCTATTGCTGAGAAATGACACTGTGGTTAATAATTAAAGTGTTCCGGACCATTAAGTTGACACGCTCTTCCTCTGAGGTGTACATTGAGTTAATGATAATGAAAATGAAACCGTCTTCTTAATAATCCCATTTCTCATTATCTTTGGTGTAAAAGTCAAAGCCACAAAGTTTGAACATAATTACCGAGAGGAGCTTCTCTGCAGTAGGCCTCTTCTTTGGGTTCTTTGTCAGAGAAACTTTCACAAAGTTATGGAAGGCTGTGGACCTGGAGGAAGAGTGAACATGTTGATTGACAGGTCAACCACTGAAAGAGTATCTCTCTGTGAGCTAAATATCATAATGGGGAAGTAAATCAAGGTGCACTCACCATTTTGTTTTGTCTTTTAGCTTGGGAGGTTGAAAGCTGCTCTTCGACATAAGAAACAAGGCCCTGGAACAAAACGGATCACTTGTCATTACGGCTTCATCCAAAATCAACTTTGACTCATTTACGTGGTGTGAGGTGTACAGACACTGTGAACCTTTCACTGAAACAGAACTGACACCAATACAAAAGCAGGAAGTTAGTCTGAGCATTGAATGATATGTCTGGGGAAGTTGAGGAGTACCTCATTGGATGGAGGTCAAACATGGGTGGTTGCAACTCTGCTAGCTCAATAGAGGTGATGCCAACAGCCCAGATATCACACAGTTGGTTGTATCCTCCATTCTTCTCCACTGCTGCTACCTCTGGGGCCATCCTGCAGAGATAAAGATCAATTGCATGTCTTCACACGTCCTGAGGAAGACCCAGTTTGTGTTTCGAAACGTTGTTGTCCTCATAAACTACGCATTTTGGGAGCAGCAACCGGTGTGCGGACCTCTCTCTCATTCGGGGTATGTATTTTTTGGATTCACATCTAGTACTATATGCATACCCTTAACTCCCACATTCCCGTTAAAGGAATGTACACCACCCCTGTTACATCACTTACTGTGACAGTGATATAACAGCTAGTGATATCCCAGACACGCGGAACTACAAGAAAGCCGTGCTGTCTCAACAACAACTTTCTGTGACCGAAAACCTTTTAAAGCTCATTGACTCATTTTTTGAGGGAAGAAAGACTCACCAGTAAGGAGTTCCGATGAAGGACTTCCTCTTGGCAATGGTGGCGGTTATTTTGGCTGCTACTCCAAAGTCAGCTGGAATAAAAGGTGACAGGACTTTTGAGATTATGTAACACACACAGGGCTGAATGCCATCAGCCAAGATAGCCAATGTCTTTGAAGAGGGCTTGGAGATTTAGGAATAGCTCAGCTCACCTAGCTTCACATCTCCATTGTCTGACAGAAGGATATTGGCACCCTGCAGGACAGAAAGACGTTGTTATAGTAATAGTCTTGTGTGGCTCATGGTTTGAATAAACAGTTGGTACAACACACTGCATGATGATGACATTAAGAACTGAGCAAACATCTCATGCTGCGTACTCACTAGCTAATCAATCAGAGTTTACAATCTTTTGACTTATTGTGATCAACTGATTGTAATGGCACACAGGTATCTTCACCATGGGGCAACACTGAGTGAGTCTTTGTGGTGTCTTTGTGGTGGCTATGATTGACAGTTCTGTCTGCTGGCATCCTGCAGCGAGAGAGCAGAGGAAACAGGAAGCTCTCTCTGTGTAGAGTTAAGCAGAGATAGGCCCAACCCTGACCCACTATGATAACACCACAGGAGAACAGAGCCATTTGCTAGCCATTAATGACGGCATCGGTCACATGCATCCGTGCGGACACATCTCCAGCCACCCTTTTCCTGTGACTTTTATTCACACCTCTGCAGCTCAGAGGCGTCGGAGCGAGGCCCTCAGAGCGAGGCCCGCACCTTCACGAGGAACTTCAGTTCATTAGTGTGGATAGTGTGGAGAGAGAGAGTGCCTTGCAGTACCTTGATGTCACGGTGCATTTTGCCCTTGGTGTGCAGATATCCCAAACCCTGTAGATGTAATGACAGTGCAGAGTTACAGACTGGGTTGCAATTGCACACTTTGTGGACATTGAAAACAGTTGAGTAGGAAGTTCAGCCCGAGGGGATAGGGGACTGTAATTACCTGCAAAGTCTCTCTGCAGACGTAGGCTATCTGGAGCTCTGAGAGGGGCCCCGTCACTGAAATGGACGGAAAAAACCCCACGAATGATTAAATTATGTGGTTCATTTCATGTCGTCCTTCATTTCATGCAGCCTAAAGGGGGTGTCAGTCTAGTCTGCAACAGCCAGGCTACAGGAGGTGTTGGTCTAGTCTGCAACAGCCAGGCTACAGGAGGTGTCAGTTTAGTCTGCAGCAGAACCCTAGCTAGCAGTGCGGTCATGCGACAGGGAAGGATGTAAAAATGTAACCAACGATAAACAATATTTTATGACTGCGATAACTGATAAGGATAACAAGAATAGCGGCTCACCATGGTAGATGTCCTGGAGGGATCCTCCACCGCAGTACTCCATGCATATCCAAAGCTTCTCTCGGCTGGTAAAAGGAGGGAGGTGAGAGGGTTAGGAACCATTAGGTTCCTAATAGTAATGTTCCTAATAGTAATAGTAATAGTTAACCATAGTAACACTGATGGTTTCTTTATGTAATGAAGCATTGCCACTGTTGCAGAGTTGAGGTACAGTGCCTTCGGAAAGTATTCAGACCCATTCACTTTTTCCACATTTTGTTGTGTTATAGATTCAGTTTAAAATGGATTAGATTAAAAGAATTTGCCATCAATCCACACACAACACCCCAGAATGACAAGGCGAAAACAGGTTTTTAGAAATTTCAGTAAATTTATTAAAAGGGAAATACAGAAATACCTCATGTACATACAGTACCAGTCAAAGGTTTGGACACACCTTGCCAAGAGTGTGCAAAGCTGTCATCAAAGCAAGAGGTGGCTACTTTGAACAATCTAAAATATAAAACATATTCTGGTTTGTTTAACACTTTTTTGTTTACTACATAATTCCATATGTGTTCCTTCATAGTTTTGATGTCTTCAATATTAATCTACAATGTAAAAAATAATAAAAAATAAAGAAAAACCATAGAATGAGAAGGTGTGTCCAAACCTTTGACTGGTACTGTAAGTATTCAGACTTTAGAAATTCAGCATTTCCTCAAGTTACTTATTTACTAGTGAGGTGAAATATACATGTCAACCAGTTTACATTTCTGAAGTACTTCCCAGATGAGTAAATCCTTCCTAATGAGCCATGAGGAGGTTGACTGTACGCCGTGAAACTCAAAGACAAACCCTGTTGCCTGCTGAGACGACGCATATCTTTCTCCTGACTAATTGGCCGTATAAAACAGATCAGAGGCTCCGAGTCCTGTTAAACCTGCTGGGAGTCCTACTGTCGGCAGGGGAGGGTGGCGGGCTGCATTTCCTCTCAGATACCATTCAGAAAACAAGGGCTCCATTAAAACAAAAGCACTGCATCCAGATATTAAAGTGCACAGTCAACCAACCGCTTTAAGACTTTGAGTCATACTCTCACTAAGGTGGGTGACTAATAATGACTCGTGAGAAAGTCGTGAGGTTTCAGGCAGCAGCTGTTAAAAATATCGGAGGGTGATCAGTATTTTGCACATCTAGCATTATGATATGCTCTTTATGATATACTCTCAGGGAATATTGAATATTATTTATTTTATATCGCTCACAAAACTGCTGGTATTCAGAGTTAGCCCTTACCAGAGGTAGCTCCCAAAATAGGCCACGATGTTGTGGTGTGTGCATTCCTTCACCATGAAGATTTCCTGCTGTATTATGGAAAAGTCATCCCCTGGAACCAAAAAGAGACACCAAAATCACACACACACACACACACACACACACTCTTAAAATATAATATTCTCCTGTCAATACTAAGGACATGACAGCACTAGTGCAGAGTAAGCAATACTATCAGCACATAAAAATGCCACACTCCATAAGTGGAAAGATACAGCATGTAGTGATTTTTGAAGAACACTAAATCTTTCCCCTTGCTTTGCCAAGCTCAAAACCACAGAGCGATTTACTCCATGCATTTCAATGTGGCTGGATGTATTACTACTTGCACTGTGTAAAATATTCATACTAAAACAGTGGACAATAACAAATTGTGTAGACTATACTTTAATATGTAGACTGTCACTGTGATTGTCTAGACTGTCATTTCGAGAGTTCACCCTAATGCGTCCCTGACGGTAGGAAGTAGAAGGCAAAAATATGCAAGACCATCTGCTCCCAATTCAGCAGTGAGACATGGCCCTGGAACACATTAACACATGAATTTGAGATCAATCAGGACCTTCCTTCTGTTCATGTTGCTGTTTATTCTGTGAGTGGACTGTCAGCTCTGATTTACAAAGAGCTGATCTAGATGAAGGTCATCTTAGGGGCCATCCAGCCTCTGACTGAATTATAATATCTAATGAACAGTAATAACAAAATGTCTCCTGCTCTCTGTCTGCAGTGTGTGGAAGCTGCTTGGTGGAGTAACAGCAGGCATTCCGAGAGAGAGAGAGAGAGAGAGAGAGAGAGAGAGAGAGAGAGAGAGAGAGAGAGAGAGAGAGAGAACTATACCAGTGCTAATGAGAACCTTTCCCATGTAGGTTTTAGACTAACAAGACAAAAAAAAAAAAAAAAAAAAAAAAAAAAAAAAAAAAGATGAGAATAACAATCCATTGGAAAATGTTCAAGATCAAGGAACACTGGAGAGGTTCTGGGCTTGTACACAGTGTACCTTATGAGGCAATCACTCTAGATCAGGAGTCGTCGTGCTTTCAGTCTGTCTGGGGAGGGGCCAGGTCAGCAGCAGTCTGAAGGAAAATACAGCTACTGGGGTCTGAACCCCTAATCACCTGGCACAACCATATCAACTTGGCCTAAGGGTTTTAAACTGTACAATCTGAGCCTCTCTATTGAGGAAACAACCCTGCATATCTCAACATAAAACAAATCAGACTTGTCCGTGCTCTAAAGCTTTTGTCTTGCTTTAAAAGCAACTCTTATAGGCTTTGGTCAGAGTGATCAACACAATGAATTCAGTGTCTTCACTGTCAATGGTACATGAACTGTATTCTAATTGGCAGCCAAAGCACCTTAAGACAAGTAACTCATGCCAGCCAGACATTTTGCAAATCTTGCAGACGGTGACAAATATTCAGACCCGAAACAACTGGTTAGGCCACAGAACCCACTCCTGATACTACCCATATCCAGACCATGTGACATTCATACTATCGGATATCACAATCATCCTTAACAGCTAGTGCTGGCTGTATCAATTAGCAATTTATGTCAGTTCAGTTTTGATTAGCATAATGTACAATTCCCAAAATAGCATTGTGCTCAGAGCTCTTAGATGAAGATTAAGGTGTTTTTGGTCTGCATGGCCATTCAGTGTCAGCTAGGGAAATTGTCATGAATGTTCAAGCTGAAAATAGCTCTCTCAGAATCACCTGGCGAGGTGACCCCAGCATTAAATCCTCTTATCATTGCTTCTCGTGTTTCTGTCCTGCAAGCCAACCCAGGCGCTTTAGCAGTCTACTCTATCCTTGGGACGGGATGGGCTTGCTTCACTGTTCAGTCCTCTTACCTTCTTCTCAAGAAACCAGTCACCTATATACAATAAAGGAACTATTCTCTTGGGTATTTAAAGGAGCAATCTTGGATTGCTACCTACATTTTTTTATTTTATTTTTAAATTGATGACATATAGCCATTGATTCTTGAAGAATATAACTTTATAAATGCCTCAGGAGGTTAGTTCAGCTGTCGTACCCCATCAGAAACCTAAGCTTGTTTTACTATTGTTTGTAAACAAAGTTAATGTAAACAAAGACTGAATAACTTCAAAACATGGTTAAAACTACCATTTTGATTCCATGGATGGTCAGTCCTTGCATTCCTAGCTCCGTCTATGAATTTGTGAGTGGTTACATTTCCCCAAGTGGTGCGGTGACTGCTTTGTTGTGGTTTCAATCCCAGATTGCCCCTTTAATTAACAGACACAGGCAGCACTCAAGATAAGAGGTCTAGCCCCAGGGCCTCTAGGTCTACACAGCTAGTCCAGTAGATAAGTAGGACAATTCATATAAAACTGGTAATTCTGAAGGCTATGAATGGAAGTGTATTAGACCTCTGGTCTCCATATCAATACATTTTAAATTCCACAGTGAATATGGGTCATATTGATGTTGACAATAGAGGAGATTGTATATTTTTATATTGCGAGGCTTTGAGGAGGGTATAAGGCAGATGTCAACAGAGAGCCTCATTACCCAGGGGAGAATGAAGCCTAGCCATTATATGGCATCCCTTGACAATCACCATCTGCAACTGCATTGTTTCTCCACAGATGAGCTTTTGACCGTGCCACCTCAGATATGCAACAAATATGGTGAGCAACCACAAACATTTGAGCAAGGGCAATTTCTGCATGACTTATTGAGACAAGGAGAAAAAAAACACTAATTTTCTCTTAAGCCTCAAAGCCCGCCCGCTTCCGCTCAGAAAGAACACTTCCTTCTGCACAGGCTGAGACCACAAAAACGTCTAAGAATGTAAGTCACATGTTTCAAGTTGAAGTGCTGTTCACAAGTAAGTCATCAGTCATCTCACCCTACACAAGCATTCCAATGATCAAGGTGTGACGCAATAACATAAGATACTGAAACATCGACATTTTTTAACGTTGATAAAAGCAACTGACGGGAAAATCCTATTTGGCCTAGCCCCTGCTGCTCCTACTGTACGAGTGTTACTTACGCCGAAATTACACCAAACACCGAAACGAGAGCGTACCGTCATCGCTCTGTTAACGCAGTTTTCAGGGTGCTGCACCAAAAGCGAGACGAGATCGCCGCCACAAACGTTGATCTGATGACAAAATACGCGATATCTCATAAAGGAGCGCTACCTGAAAACAATTGCGGCTACATATCATAACGGGATGCTATATTCTTCAAACGTCAACAACAAATCTGCAATTTCAATTATTTGAAGTAGCCTATACCTGCATGACACCAAGAATAGCATTAACACTGTTTATCTTTTTCGAATACAAGCCTAAAATACGATACCGAACCTTTCAGTGTGTGCTAGGTGATTTTTTTGCAATTTTCCTTAGTTTTGGGATGATTGAGATTGTTTGTGAATTTATATTTGATATTATATGCTTATTTCTTGCACCTATGCTTATTTCTTGCTTATTTCTATGCCTCGGCAACGCTCTCGCTGCCAAGGAAAATAGATTAGAAGCATAAACTACGCTGCTTTAAGCTAGCCTCGCTTCGCAGACGTGTCGCTGTGAGTTGTTCAACTGTGGCTTGAGGTACATTGACGTTACAGCGCTGTGGCGGCGTTGGTCTAGTTTGGCCGTTCGTCTCACGTAGCAAGACCTCCAAATCACGTTGTTCTCACGCCTGCTTTGGGGGTCTGCAGAATTTCAGACTAGCCGATCTGTCTTGGATTGAACTGGACAGAGAATGTGCTCGCAATTTCATCGGAGGTTACATTCCAAGAACCCTGCCCCCACATGCCAGCAGAATGGTTGCTTGTTGTTATGTGCATTTCCAACCGGGTAGGACTATGTTGCCTATGCTAGCTTGCAACATTTAAGAAACCCTGAAGGAAAAACTTAATTCTGTGTTTTTTGGAGCTCAGCCCAAGCAAGGTATTTGATATAACAGGTTTTCACTCCTTTGTACCGTAAACGATTTCCCCAGGCTTTCCGAACAAGGAAAGCCTGGTCTCAACAAGGTGTTGTAGGAACGGCATGTGTGCCCAGGAGACACTGCAGCCTGAGGACCAAACCACTCCCAGCTCCCACACTTCCCTTGCCTTCATGCCCACGTCACTTCTGGTCAAACCTGTTTGATCCCCACTAGGGTGTTTACCTGTAACTCTGAATAGATGCAGGAGTTTTTTTTTGTTTCCTTGTTAAAACAGGACGTCCTGGACTACCATTGAAACACACATGACCACTTTCTCTGTCTCTAAAGTGAACAATTACTGCTTTCCCTCCAGTGCTCCTCCTGACTTCAATATTTTTCTTCAGATACTGCAAGACACATTCTAATCCTCCACTCTCACTGTACTACAGTACCTCCTATCTAAGGATCTCTGGTGACAGATCAACAATGAAAAGCAGGGATTTATTTTTCATCGTCCCATATTAGACAGAAGATTGTACATTTGCAAGGGGGGCAGGGAGTAGGCCATATGCTCACTGAAGTTGGACCACTAAAACCACTGACAACAACTTTTCAACATGTAATAATATTCTGTTTGAACAGACTAACATGCCCACATTGCCCACAAACCTCTCAACAACAACATAAGTATAATGATCAATGAAGGGGGAAAACACCCAGTAGAAATCTTTTCTTCAATGACTGTTAATCAGCTGGGCTTTGTCTGGGCTGCTGGAAGCACAAAGCCCTCTAGTAATCCCACTAATCTGGATCACATAACTCTGTCAGTGGGTCATCAAGTGAAAAGCCATTCCATGCAGGGGCCAAGCAGACCCCAAACATAATTTCCCTCCTCCCCCTAATAAACAACCTACATCTCTGCTTCTGATGAGCTTCAAGCACACTCATTGTGAAGTACGCATCTAGACTTGACTGAGTGAGATATGACAAATTGTGTTCTGTCCCATACAGACACATCTTCTTTCAATGACAATATCAATCCATTTTAAATTATATTTGCTTGGTTTGGAACCAAAAGAAGATTTTTTATTTTTTATTATATTCATGAAAAGGTAGATCCAACTCACCTTGTTCCAGCTTAATAATTTTAACAGCAGCAAGCTCTCCTGTTTGTATGTTGCGAGCCTGAAAGACAAAATAAAGCAATTGAGAGCAATGCTAACTTTGTGATGAATCATAGAGGCAACTTCCAAGCAATTCTATTAGTTTAGTAAGGTGTTACCCATCTTTTCTATACTGGCAAGGTAACAATCAAAGTGGGGATTGTGAATTGCATAGTCTAGCCAAAACAGTTTTACCAAGGAATTTGGGGGGACCCAATTTTCACACTATCACTGTTGGGACAACACCATCCATTTAGTTGCTTTTCATTTCACAATGTATGCGTTGACTGACATGTTCAAATCAGTGGGTGGTTCTTCCAAAACTGGTAACAAAACCAGGGGCTCCACCATAAGGTTTTGAAATTTCCATCTGGAAGTAGGTCACAATCAGCCTCAAATCCAGCTCAAGACAGTGTGGCTCCTAAGCCGTGGGAGTGCACAGACAGGACTGACGACGCAGTCACCCATAAACCATAAACCGCTCGTGTGCCCATCTTTCAACACTGAGAATGTGGTGGTGACTCAAACTGATAAACAAAATCTCCCATAGCAGGAGATTGAGGCAGAGTCATTGAACCACTGATGTTCTGGGGTCATTCCATGTCAAATCAACAAACCATGACACCCACCATTTCAAATTGTTCCTAAATAGTTTCTGTAGTAGAAACAGAGAAACAGAAGATAAATATTCCTGTATCATTACTTTGTAGAAATACAGTTTCATCCCTGAGAAATAAGATAATGAATTAGGGATTAAACTATATTTCTCCAATGTAATGACACAAATTGGCCATTTTCATTTTGTCGGATTCATATAATATTCAATAGAATTCAATCCCCAAATCCAATTTGGACCAAAGCCCGACCTCATAATGATTAAGACATGAGGAATCCAAAACAATGGTCAAAAGTCACCCGAACCCTCCAAACTACTTCTCATGAATATTTCATCTCCATGTCTGACAAGTAATATTAAGCTGTCTTGGAGCTTTGTTTCTTCATACTATTTAATGTACTTCTGGTTAATCTGGAGGTTTCCCTGTCCAAACGTATTAGTCATTGAAATTATGTGTCTAATGTCCCTTTATACAGTGGGATAGTACCAGATTCTGTCCACTAGATTGCACTAGAAGCTGCAGCTTCATATTACTTGTCAGACATAGAGAACTGATATTCCATAATAGCCTATCTTCTAAAGGAGGGGTTCGGAGGGTTCGTGGGTGACTTTTAGCCATTGGTTTGGATTCCTCATGTTTTGATCATTATCAGATAGGATTTTACTCCAAAACGGATTTCGAGTTTGAATGAAAATGGCCATTTGTGTACAATCAATTAGCTTATTTTTCAGGGATGAAACTATATTTCTACAAAGTAATTATGCAGGAACTTATGTTATGTTATCTGTTTTTAACTACATAAACCATTCCAAAGCAATCTGAGATGGTGAGTGTCAAAATCCTCTTTTGTCAGTTGATTTGACATGGAATGACCCTTTGTTCAGAATCCTCAGAAACATTGTTTTGTTGAGTCAGTACCCGGTCAACCCTAGGCTTGGTAATGAATAGTTCATCTACTGAATAACGGCATTATGTTTACTATTATGTTTTATTTCTTGAGGCAATTCACACTGACTTGAGCAATTGTTTCATCCCAAATCTGTAAAGGAGAATACAGAATAACAGGCTTGAATGGAGTTCGATTAGAAGGGAGGTGTAGGGCATGTAGCCAATCCCAAAATCTATTGAGAATAAGAACTGACGTAAGATCAATCACTGTGTTAAACAGGTGTGTCTGCTGTCTGTCTCGAGATAGCTCAACTGATTGTTCTACTGGAAAGACAACAGAGAAACCTATGGAATCTTCAAAACCAGCCCACTTGATTTCTCAACAACAAAGTAGTAAACAAATATTAACACTCAAAATCACGAGGATGCATATTGTCCTAGCTGTAAATACAACATTCAACAGTTATTTTTGAACGATTTCTCAGTTTTACAAATGTCTAAGATTCAATTGTGCACAGCAGTCCAAAGGCATGGGGGAGGACTTTTCAAATGTGAAGTATTTCCGCTGTCAGTACAGCAAAGAACACTCCCATACTGAGCGCATGTTTAGACAGGGGCCTGATCGTATTTCACTCTGCCGCAGTCCAGGGCTTGCGTGCTCTGGGAGAATACCAGGCGCTGCATTCCACCAGTGGCCTGTCTGGGGTTGGCCTGCCAGAGATTGCTTTGTGAGGCGAGGGCATGACAAGCTGCTTGAACTATCACATCAAATTGGTTGCTCAGTCATGGATAAATGGGTAAACAAAACTGAACTTGAAATTCCCTTTTGAGATACTTTCTTTCACAACATGTCCAAAAAAAATAAATAATCCTGCTCATTCTCCCATTCATTTGGTCCAACTAAATGCAACCCTGGTGTTAGCAGTTTATACAATCTTATAGCAGCACTCGATTACCACACTGCCTACTAGTTATCTAGTTAACTAGTTATCTTTATTTAATAATTGGGATAAGTTTTGCACATTGTCTCACAGTTCTACCAGAAAAATCAAGAAAATGGAGCTTTGAACTTTCCCCACCAAGTTCCATCAATAAAGAAAGTAATGCTCATGATCATAATAGGCTACTTCAGGGTTACAGATGCATTCTATGGCCCACAGTAGGGAAAGGAAATGCCCCTTTTCATTACCCCTTTTAACACTAAATATAGCATGCTTTATACAAGATCCTGAGCTGAATGTTGGTTTTAAGCCTAATTCAGTCAATCCGAAAGCAATTGTGAGACATTTGCCAATTTGTTTCCTCCTTCATAGTTACTAATAAACACTGTTTTATTGTTACCAGAGCATGATGGTTCTTTACCACTATAGCAAATGTCCCATCTTCTGTGAAAAATAGACATCTGAATTCAAACAGACATAAGAAAAGGGTCTTCCATAAACAATGTAAAATACTGTCACAATGTGGTAGGCATAGGCTTCTCTCAGCAAAACCCTCTAATGGTAGATGACTCAACCTCCTAAATAGAAGAAACTTCAAAACACCAAAGACTAACGTGAGATGAGGTTAGGAAGACGAGGAAGTGAATTAAGGAGATGATGTCCACACACTAAAAGACACGATTTTGGTAATCTGACCCATGGTATCACTTTAGTATTGACTTCTGCTGTACAATAGAATCTGGGGCTAAAAAACTGATCTCATGTATCTTAAGTTACTGTAGTTTCCATTCAACTCAGTTCAAAAGGCTCAAATGCTCCTGTACAGCAAATCACTACTGCTATTTGCAAATAACTGGTCCTAAGTATTGTGACTCAAGAGGCTAGAGGTAAGACACTGACAGTGACGTTTACAGAGGGAAAGTATTGACATGAAAACAATATAGCTAAGCCTACCTGCAGAGGGAAGTGAACTATGGGGGTGAAACCTAATGTTGACATGGTTCTTGGGCAGGATTTCAATGGGACTTTAAAATAAAAGAAGATGCTCATGCCTCACAACAGGTGACCACGTTTGTTTTGGTCAGTCAAATATCCATATTCAGTGCACATAACATCAGATGTTACCATATCAATTGAATTAATAAATGAATAGAAAAATACCTTGTATACATCTCCATATGTGCCGCTACCAACTCGCTGAATAAGCTCGAAATCCTGCTGTGGGTTTCTTCTCTGAATTTCACCGCTAGGTCGGGGAAAGATATCCATGACAGCTAACCAACTAAGTTAGATAGCTCGTAAATACCAATTGCGCTTTACATTTAGGTAGCGAAAACAAATTCAGTGATGAATGCGTCAAGTTGCGATGCTGGCTTGCTTGTCTAAAGCTGCAGGGATGCTGCTTCCAAGTGTGGCCTCTGGTCCATTTCCTGCTGGTGAGATAGAGGACAAAAGTTACTGAGAAAACATTAAACCGACTAAAGAGACCCACTGAATTCACTCGGACAAGTTATGCCCTGCCTTGTGAACTAACATAGCAGACGAGTCGTGGGCAACTAGCTGCTGTAGCTGGCCAACTGACTAGCTAACTAGGAGGAAAAAAGTTGGATTGACAAAGTGTACCTGTCTGGCTAGCTATCTTAGCTAAATTAACCAGCTAATACATTTAGACTAAACTGCCCAACAAGACAGTAGCAAAACATGTTTTATATAACAGACAATAACTACGCAAGGCACAAGCGCGATAGTATGCGGCTAACAACAGATAAACAGCGTTCCGTCTCATTCCATTCACCACTAGTGATACTAGAAGTACCACACTGCTAGCTACTAGCTAGCTAGCTACCTAGCTAATCCAACGTTGACCATCGATAATCATTTAGTCTGAAGTTGATGTTAACCTACCTTTTATAGCATATTCGTAACGCAAATAAATGTTACAGACGGTTCAGTGTGCAGCATTTGACAATATCATGGCGTCGAATTTTGTCTTTATCCAAAAGCAATTCTTTGTCCCTCAGAGAAAGTGTAAACTTCTGCTGTGTTGGCTGCTTCTCACTCTCTCCCTCTCCCTCCCTCTCTCAACAACGGCAGATGCAGAGCTAGCTGGCTCTCTACAATTCCATCCTCACGCTCAACGTTCCCATGTCATTTCCTCCTGTTGACAGCTCTAGCTGGACTCGTAGTAAAGCTAGTTGCGTACACAGTAAGTAAGGAACATTCATACATCCAAACACACACGTTGCAAGAAACCCTTAAACTGTCTTTTGCTGCAACAATCTAAAGGACCAAAATACTACAGTTTCAACACAATACTGTGCATTAGCCCTGCATGACCATCCATACAGTACAGTAGCAAAGTACTGCCACCTACTGACCTAGCGATGTATTATTTAAATGTTTTTAGTTTTGTAGAATTTATGAGTTCCGCAAAGTTTGCAATTTATCACTCATAAACTGTCAAAGGGATTGAACAAAAACAATCATTACGTGGTTAACTACATTAGAGCAGAATTGCGGATATCTCAAGGCTGCACATCTACTGATCGTGACAAAGAGCTGAATTTGGCAGTATATGTGTAGTAATACAACACCCCCTAGCGGCTCATGCCAATCCTGCACAAAGCTTGGGATGAGGGTGACGCTCCATCATCCTCCCTTACGTGAGAGCATCCTTTAGGTGTTGAATTGAAGAGATCCTCCCTGAGCTCCCGTGTCTACATGACTGCCGTTTAGGATCAAGAATATATTTAAAGAGAGGGGTTAAGAACCACATCATGGCGAGAAACCGAAAAGACAGAGATAGCTGGGGTGAGTTGTTATTTCAGATGATGACGAAATTGGTCCTTAAGACGCACATCATATTTCATGTGTAAAGCCTCAGCAATGCAGCTTATCAGATGTTTACAACACATGACGGAGCTGTCGCTGTTCATTGCATTGTATAAACAACCCTGTTCATTCCTATTGAATTGCTACGATGAACTCATCATAGTCCTAGCGCCGCACAGCTGATATGGCAATATATAAATCCAAACGTCTATTCATTCTGTAGGCCAGAGCGTTTGGGTGAGCAAACCCCACACCCTTTGAACATATTATAGCACAGAAGGACAACATTGCTAGGATTTTTTCATGTTGATATATGTGAATTAATAGTCAAGGCGAGGCAAGGCCTCATGCAAACAGATCGTCTTTGAAATTCAATGTCACTGGCTATTTAATTTGTTTATCGGTTGATGCGTATATCATGTCATATTTGTCTGATAAGCACACAATTATAATTGTGCGATACCATTTTTTGGTCATCATCATCATCATCATCATCATCACTCGTCCATCTCACTCAGCCTACATGAGCATTAAACATAATGCATTATGGTAACTATGAGTGGTTTAGGAGCTTGAAAAGGATAACATTCAGCAGCTCATTATCAAAGAGAGTTGAGCATTGACCTAGTTATGGAAGACTCTGAGCTATTTAGTAATTTCTGACGTCTGAAGCAGCTTTCAAGTAGGAGCAATGAGCAGCAGTTTGCATGTTGGGTGTGTTTATGTGCAGAATAGGAACAGGTCTATCAATGTATGATAGGCCTAGGTCTTTGGTCGTGCAGTGTATGATCCAGTCCAGTCCTAAGAAAAATAGAGTATCCCTCCTTAAATTATTAACTGTGTTCTACACTCTGCATTCATTTAAATGCCCAAAGTGCCCCCCCCCTCCCCCGTTAGTCTTTATGTCTTAATGTGACATACAGTGTGTTGTTTAGTCAGAAATTACTGAATTAGACCATTTTAGATTAGAGTGGTTGTGGGTGAGGAGATATCCAGAGTGTTGACAGTAAATATGTTGACTATATGCCATGTTTGCTCTTACCAAAAGCATTATTTTGTTAAGAAAGATGAGGAAATAATCATATCATGATGACTTAAGCCTCCCTTTTTCATGTAAGGATGCTAGGATTTTGCGGCCTACATCATGCCACAGGGGACAGTAGAGATAGCAGTCAGACTGAGTCACTGTCCGGAAAGCTACCCCAACGCACACGCTAATGTGAACAGATGATCAACATGAATCATTACTGGATTTAACATGCCGCTTAGCTATGTGGTGAAATCTATTGATTGTAACTGGTGGATAGGCATTATGGATTTAACAAGCTTATTTTATTGCCTTGCGGCAGGCATTGGATTTGTCTAACGATAACTAAAGGTCACTTCCTTATTCCAATTACATTCACACAAACTACAAGTAAAAACATTTTCCCTTAAACACCGGTAGTGAAAAAAATAATCTATACAGACAATCTAAGGAATGTTGGGGCACGACTCTCCTCTTCTTTCACATGATGTATACTGTACTGTATTGCATTCACATATGAACACACTCTTTTATATTAACTTTGATTCTTACAGGAAGTTTAATGAATACAGTATCCAGCTCATTCACCATTCACCATATGCAACCGCATAGCAATCTTACTGCTGGTGTCACATTAGTTTGGAATGTATGTTTGGAATGTCTTCACCTCACCATGTGAAATGATCTATTTTGTGTTTTGGGTGAAAGTCATGAAAATGTATCCTTGTTACCGCCTCTTTCCTCTCTCTCTCTCTGTGCATTGGTAATTAATTATGTATCCATGCCACCCACCCTGTGACAGGGTCCTTCACTGACAAAAGTGTTTATGATTGGAGCTCGGAGGAGGAGGAGCCAGATGGACGAGCGCGGCCCATACAGGTGCTGGTTGTCAAGGACGACCATACCTTTGAGTTGGATGAGGTTGCCTTGAGCCGCATCCTGCTGGCGGAGGAAGTCCAGGACCGGGAGGTAGTGGCCATATCTGTGGCGGGGGCGTTCCGCAAGGGCAAATCCTTTCTTATGGACTTCATGCTACGGTACATGTACAGCCAGGTGAGATGGTCTACTCTCAAAGGTCAGGCTTGGCTTCCAGATGGGCTATGGGTTCATGACCTATCCCTTTTAATCCTCAATGCTGAACTGACTCATCTGACTGTGTGTGTACCTGTATGTATTCAGGCATCTGAAGAGTGGCTGGGGGAGCCTGAGGAGCCTCTAACGGGCTTCTCCTGGAGGGGTGGGTCAGAACGGGAGACCACTGGCATTCAGATCTGGAGTGAGGTCTTCCTTGTCGACAAGCCAGATGGACGCAAGGTATAGTCTGAGCTAATCCCACAGTTTAGTCGGATGATGACCTATTATTACAGTCAACAAATGAATAACACAGTATGTTGAATACATCACTTATTTTTTCTCACCCTTCAGGTGGCTGTTCTGCTGATGGACACTCAGGGCACCTTTGACAGCCAGTCAACGCTGAGGGATTCAGCCACTGTGTTTGCACTAAGCACCATGATCAGCTCCATGCAGGTACAGCACAATTGCTTTGGCCTCTTGACTGCCACATTGGCCTCTCTTTCCAGTTACATAATGAAAGCTTGGAGAGACCTTGACAACAACAGCTCAGCTGTGCCATGTTCAGGATTACCTTTGTGAGGAAATGTTGAGGTACTAAAGGAAATAATGCATGCAGAGTGCAAATAATTTGCTGTTCAGGTTGTATGAAAATTTACATTTATATCTTGTTCCCCAGGTGTATAATATCTCACAGAATGTGCAGGAAGATGACCTTCAGCACTTGCAGGTACATAATTGCATCACAGAGGTTTTTCACAGTATAGACACTCACACAAAGTCGATGGATCACTGAAATGTTCTTCTTATAATGAATTCATTCTCCTGATTGCTTACAATACTTGATTGCTCTTTCTTATCTTCTCTGCCCTGGGGTTTGCAGCTCTTTACCGAGTATGGCAGACTAGCAATGGAAGAGACATTCCTTAAACCATTCCAGGTATGACATATTCCTTCCATGTGATTAAGGTCCATCTGTTCCAAGAGAAGGAACTATTTGCATCCCTTCTACTTTAGTAGCTTTTCAAATTTATCCTGCACTTAGAATGACTAAACCACAAGCATGTAGTACTACTGATATTCATATTATAGTTGATGAAGAGCATGGAGTAAATGAAGAGCATGCTGGTCTGGACATATACAGTAACATTTACTAATAATAACATTTATTATCAAATGTAGCAATGTAAATGTTATTACAACTGAGAACCAGGTGTGTGGTAACAATGTCTTTTTCAGTCCATGATTTTCCTAGTCCGAGACTGGAGCTTTCCCTATGAGTTTTCCTATGGACAAAAAGGGGGAATGATGTTCCTTGAGAAGAGACTGAAGGTCAGATGTCACTGATGAAAATAAAAACATCAACATGTAGTTAATTGAAACTAAAAGGCTGCTACCTGTAAGGTCACATGCTCATACTGGGTTTGTTGTGTGTGGTTGTGCTTGTGGTGCAGATCTCAGAGAACCAGCATGAGGAGCTGCAGAACGTACGTAAACACATTCACTCCTGTTTCACCAACATCTCCTGCTTCCTGATGCCCCACCCTGGCCTCAAAGTGGCCACTAATCCTAACTTTGATGGCAGACTCAAAGGTATACTTCAATCACCCACTTCAAAACACCATTACAACTAGCAACTAAAACCGTACAATAACATTGAATTAAAAGAGCAATTTCTGGTAATCAACATTTTATCTTCAAACAAAGGGTATGATTGTCTTAGGTCGGAATCCACATAATAGTAAAGATAAACATAAAGTGAATTATCAAATTGACACAATAGGACAGACAGGATGGAATTGTTCTCTACACAGTCTTTTGCCAAACATTGTCTCTATTTACCCTGTCCAGAGATTGACCGGGAGTTCATCAACAACCTGGAGGTTCTGGTCCCCTGGCTACTGAGCCCTTGTAACCTGGACGTGAAAGAGATCAATGGCAGCAACATCACTTGCAGAGGCCTGGTGGAGTACTTCAAGGTCAGAGCCATGAATTTGGTCAATAAAACCTCCAACACAGTCGAGCATTAACTGACCTTTCCTAGCACTGCATGAATGAATCCACACAATAAACTGAGGCCCTCTTCAGTCAAAAGATGTGTTTTGACCCTCTCTTCTCTTTTTTTCCAGGCATACATCAAAATATATCAGGGTGAAGAGCTGCCACACCCCAAATCCATGCTGCAGGTACATAACGTTTGTTTTCCTTTTCTTACAGCACTGCAATGATTCTTACAGCACTGGCAAATATAAAACATAATTTTCTACTCTCTCCCTAAGGCCACAGCAGAGGCCAATAACCTGGCTGCAGTAGCAGCAGCCAAGGACCTGTACAACAAGAAGATGGAGACGGTAATAAAGACATTAAAGTGTCACTTTACCAAGGAGTGGGTGTACTAGCCACAATATTTCATTTCTGTCACCCTATGTGATATAGGGTTTGATAGCTTCTCATATCCAGTCTCACCCCTATGCATGCAGGTTTGTGGGGGAGACAGGCCCTTCCTGGCCCCCAGTGAGCTGCAGGCCAGACACTCTGACATCAGGGAGGAGGCACTGCAGGTGTTCCGGGGGGTGAAGAAGATGGGAGGCGAGGAGTTCAGCCGCCGCTACCTGCAGCAGCTGGAGACAGAGATAGACGAGGTCTTCGTCCAGTATATCAAGCACAACGACTCCAAGAACATCTTCCATGCAGCCCGCACCCCAGCCACCCTCTTTGTGGTCATCTTTGTCATGTACGTGGCAGCAGGCATCACAGGCTTTGTGGGTGTGGACATCATCGCCAGTGTGTGTAACATGATCCTGGGTCTGGCTCTGATCACCCTCTGCACCTGGGCCTACATCCGTTACTCTGGGGAGTATCGCGAGCTGGGAGCTGTTATTGACCAGGTGGCTGGAGCGCTGTGGGACCAGGTAAGTCCCCCAACCCAGTTCATTCATGGCTATACGTTGTTCTTCAGCTGTTCTCATATAGATGTGTGTTTACATCAATGATTTGAGAGTCGACTCCTTAACCACAAGGATCTACACAGTCCCAGTGTGAAGTGTATGTAAAGAAGTTATAGAACATCTCAACCACTAGGTGGCAACAGCCACACAGCCTCACACACACACACACACACACACACACAAATATACTAAAAAGCAAATGATTTTATATATATATATATATATATATATATATAATGTATATAATATAATGATATTATATTATGTTTGCGTAATGTTCCTATAGTGTGTCTAAGATGTTTGTCTCTATGTGTTTGTCTCTATGTCTCTATGTCTTGCAATAGGGAAGCACAAATGAGGTGAGTGGGAAGGAGTGGTCACATGTATCAGTATCACAATAATCACCAGAGAAGAGAGTACATTAAATCCTGAGTATGTCAACAATGGTTAGATGCTCATAATTCCCTTTCTTCTGTCCAGGCTCTCTACAAGCTGTATAATGCAGCTGCCAGTCACAGGCACCTGTACCACCACGCCTTCCCTGGCCACCAGGCAGAGGAGGAGCCAGAGGAGCCTGAGAGGAGGAGGGACTGATGGGGGAACAGGACTGGAGGACTGGCCAGTGCACAGCAGGGACTTCTGGGTCACTTAAGTAGCATGATGGACAGAGAGGGGGAGGGGAAGGTGCAGGGGCATCATCACCCACTGGGCATTCTTTTAGTCTGGTTTTCGGCTGGAACAGTCCAGCGATGCATTCACTATTTTAAAGCTCAAAGTGGACAATGTAATGTCCATATAGGTCCCGCAATGGCAGAATCTCCCTTTGAATGGGCTGCTGCCATCAAACAATGGGTATCATCAATCATTGTCTCTCACTTTGAAACATTACTCAACCTGTTCTGTCCGTAAGTGAAACACTGTATTGATGTATTTGGCAGGCAAGAGGGCTAACACACTCTCTACATGCAAATTCCAATCAGCAAGGTCTATGATGTGTAAACTAACTGCTGATAAAAACAACAGATACAGTAGTTAATCTCATTTGCCATGTATGAGGGGACCTATTATTGACTTGTTTTCCATTTTTATTGATTGTCATGTTTTATCAATTTAAGTGCTGTTTCTTAGGTAAAATGTACCAGGTTTGAAGGCAAATATCTATGTTGAAATAACAGCTGTACACATTTCATCAGCATGGTACAAATGTCAGTGTCTGTCATTTTAGGCTCTCAATTTTATCTTGAGTCAGGTATATTCCTTAAAATTCAACCTGTGGCTTGTGCTTGTCCAGCACTGTTTTGAGTTTGTTTGTTTATAATGAATAGGTGCTATGTGCCAATAATGTGTCACTACGGTTCATAGCTACAGCACTGTTTCAGTCACCACAGTAATGACACTAGTTGGGGAGCGCGCAGACATCCATTAGCTATATTTGAGCTGTATATCCCCTCACATGATGTGTTTTGGGGGTTGAGGTCTAGCGATCCATAAGCAGTCACGTTAAACTTTGGTTTACACCCTATGCCACTACTGCACATGATGTTAGAGCATCACACATTTAGCCTGGAGGAGAATTCCCTGGTGAGTTTGAATGTTAATTCTGGGGTAGTCTTAAGATGTGGATCAGCAAGTAGGGTAAAGAATGCACCTTGAAATAAAAGCACTGGGTGAATAGACGTACAGTATGTGGGGAATTTTAGAGCAGCGAAAAGTTGAAAGTTTACACCATAGTTTACTATATCTAACTCTATTCATGTGAATCACTTCATAGTCTGCTTGCACAGTTTTGTAAATGCACTCTAAACAGAATTTGATGATCCTTTAATTGTGTGTGGCCTTTGGGAAACGTGGGTGGGTCGAAAATACATTTTAGTCCATTGTACAGTACAGAAGAGTGAGACCATTGTTGTTTTCCACATTGAATGTTCTAGCAAATCCATGGAACGTAGTTGTTCCGTGGCCACTGAGGAATCGGTGATAGATGTACCAGGGAGTCTGATTGGGAACAATCTTCATAGACCCCCCCCCCCTTGCATCTGAACATGCTACAGTACATGTACTTATTTATCTGTCTAAACCACTGCATGGTTAATGAGGCCACCCCCTGAAGAGCCAACTTCTGTCTCCAAAACAGCTTGCACTTGTGAACCAGTGGCTTGTGTTGTTGAGAACGCTTTGTGGGCTTGGTGGACTGTTACATTTGTAGATTGTATTGTGTTGACTTTTTGAAGCTCCATGTATATCTAAGGTTCACAGGAAATTCATTGAACATTTTTGCTTTGGAAAATAAAAACAGCTTTTTTTTTGCCATTTTGTTTCCCATGTTAATGTAACCTGAACGGTTGCTATCATGGTCACTTATCAAGCAGGTTGTCACTAGGTCTGACCAAAGACGTTTGTACGGTAACAGAGAATGGCATACAGCAGCACAGTTGTTTCTTCATGGTATTCCACAGTATGTTATGTCATTATTCACGAGGCATCATGATCACCATTTTTATTAAATGGGAGAAAAATACTCTTGTTGTGGTGTGAGCTTCAATACTCAGTGATAATTATAAAGACTGACAAAGATTTCACATATCTGCATCACTAGTATTGACTTCTTAAAGGGGCAGCTTGGGAATGGCACATCGTTTTATAAACTTTTAAATTAATGTTGTACAGTATAGCCATAGAGACTTAAACATGCCTCATGAGTTTAATTCAACTGTTTTGGGAGACTGATTTGTTATTGTTTGAATCCCAGATTGCCCCTTTAAAGACACGAAAGTGGTCTTGTTAAAAACTACATCGGCTAGGATATTGTTGGTAAGAAAAAAAAAGAAAGAAAAAACGGGCAAATCATCTCCAAACAGAATTGAATAATTTATTGATAGTTGCTTTAACAAAAGGCAATATTGGTACAAATTCAAAATAAGAAATAGAAAATGACATCCAATAAGAGGCTTGTGTGAACATATCAAGGAGTGCATAGTTGAGTTTTTAATGAAAAATACAATGGAGTCTAGTTTTAGGCCCTCTCTCATGCTTGAGAATGTGTTTTTCACAGAAGAGTTTATTGATTTTGTCCTGTATCTGCATTCCATGAGGTTAAATACAAACTAGTGACATCATCCTAAACAGATGTGTTGTAGCTATATTTTCATAGCTACAGTCTCACCAAGAACAGAGGAGAAACTATTTTAGTCCATAAAAAAATATTAGGTATTACAAAATCACATTACAAATAACCACAGATAATGCACTGCAATTGTTTTTTTATTTAAATTTTTGGCAAAGCTAACACATAGTGTGACATCTGAACCATTAGTGTTATTTAAAAATGTTTCCAGCTTATGTTTAATTATACAGACTGTAATAAGAATATTCCTGATTGACAGTAATGCCAAGAGTGCTCAGATCACTGCATCAAAGGTGATGCTTCATCCTACAACTTTAAAAGGTCTTTAAAATAAAGACATACTCCATATCAAAACTTCAAAATTCTTGTGCAAGACTATTCAAAGTTTTGGAGGATTGTCTTATATAAAGGATATGTCATTTCGAAACACAAACAATATATCACACTTTATTGTTGAATGTAAAAGGATATCTTTTCTGTTAAGGGGCTTACAAAGGCTAGAAAAGAATAAAATAACGATTACAAAAACATGTATGAAGCGATTCATATGGAAACACAAGTAAGAGGAAGCTGCCTGTCTTTCTCTCCCATTGGAAAAAATGACGGAGTAGCTATTTTACAAAACAAAAGAGCAGGCATTGTACAAGTGCTGCTCCTTTGATGAAAAGGCACAATTTCAAAATGTAATCTTATAGTCACTCATGGACATTATAACATATAAACAGGTCTTTTAGACCATTTAACCCTCAGTCTTAAAACATATTAGATTCTATACAGCAATTCTGGTCTCTGTGGACTTTTGCTGTAAGTGACTTTAATTACAAAACACATATTCCCATCTCTCTTCAGCTGTAGTACATTTTCTTTCTTTTTTTTTCTTCATTAGAGTGTGGTCACATGGTCACTCATCACTTGACCAACCATCACAGGGGGGAGGGCCTTCGTCGCTCTGTGAGCAGATGTGCATCTCGACATTTGGCTGATATATTTGGATCAAGCAAAGGCACAGATGTGTTTGGTAGAGAGGCAATAAAGAGAGGCAAATCATCGAATCAAAAAAACCCTGACCGCTCCCTACTGTAGAAACCTCAGAGGGGTGTGGCTGAGTTTCGTATAAGCAGTGAGAGAGGGCGTCCTTGAGGTCCCAGCCACAGGCTCACAGTCACACACTTCACATGTTCCCTGTGAAGTTCTTGCCGGGCTGCTGGGCGTACCACTGCTGCCGCTGTTTGCGAGCATCCACCTCGGATAGCAGGGCCTGCCGGTAGGCCTCATAGGACTTGACAATGCGCTCCAGCTCCTTCATGAAGAGCAGCTTCAGCATGCCCTGGTAAGTGTCCAGGTCCACCAGCTGGAACAGCTCCCACTTCAGGATGTGGTCATACCTGGTGAAGGAGGAAAGGAGATGATACACAATGACTATGGTGTTATCATCATTGGTGTCATCATAATCATAGATAAATTGCAAGTCACGTCACAAGCATAAATACTTATTCTGTTCATACAGATTTTGTTATCAATGAAATCTATCAAACTATGAGCCTATGCAGAGTATATGGAAGAAGGTCAGCCAGTTGCACATTACTCACTTGAGTGGTGCACGGGCATACACCTGCAGCCAGTCAGGGATCTCTGCTGTATGGTATGGGTTTGCTGGCACCAGCACAGGCTGGTTCCTGTCTATGGGCCGAGGCTGATATGTGACTGGTGGAGGCAAGGGTGGGGGCTGGTCGTAGCGAGGCACACTGGGAGGAAGGGATGTAACACACAGATGTGAGAATTGGCTGCAGTTAGGGTTAGGGGTCAAGGAGCAAACTTGCACATATCGATTTATTGTTTTCTAACTTTCTTACTTTGTTTTGGTACAAAACACGATACAAAATGTGTGTGTGTGTGTGTGTATGTTGCTGTAAAGGCATACCTAGGCGCACATGGATGGCGATACTGGGCCCTCTTGTTGATGTGATCCACATAGTACACCCCAAACTCAGCGGACTCCACTTTCTCCCAGCCAGGGGGGAGCCCTTCCCTCTCCAGGGGGTGGCTCCAGTGTGTAGTGTTGGTGTTGTGGTCAATGTAGTACTTCCTGCCACGGATGGTCCAGTCTACCGTCCAGCCACCCGGCAGGGGGAGGTCCTCTCCGGTTGGACTTGAGAGGTTTCCCAGAGACTTGGCTTGCATCCGACCAATGCCTGAGGAAAGCAAACATTTAAAAACCTTGAGGGAGAGGGAGAGATGTCTGACCAAACATATAGTAAACCAGCTGCCAGCTCACTCTGCCTCTGGGACAAAATGTTGTTTTGGGAAAAGAGCAGTTCCAGCAATGGCATAAGAAAAGCCTGTATGTCCTTTGGGGACAGACTCTGTTTATAGGGGACGGAATGTCCACCATTTAAAATGACATTCAATCTAGCCAACTGTACAAACACAGGGATGGAAGGGGACAAGTTGCATTCAAGCAATGGAACTGCGATACTGCTGATGACTTTTTAACAATACACTGACTCCTGGGAGTAGGCGGCCCACTCCCTCCGAGATTCTGACCAACCTCTCTTGAGTATTGACGAATGGTAGGAAATGGGAGAGTAACTCTACTCAGTGGACATAACAGGAAAGCAGATATCTATGCACTCAGACACAGAGCCAAAGGAGAGCACTAACCCTTAAAAATCCACCAATTTATAAGGATGAGTCAGATTGAGATAAAGGACACTGGTGCTCTAATCGTCTAGTCATGGTTGAAAGAGGCTAGATTGAGCAAGGGCCATCAACGTGCCTCACCCAAACAGTTTGCCTCAAATAATAACAGCACCCATAAAGCAAACAAAGAGAATGTGAAAATAACAGAGGATGGCAGCAAAATGGCAGCTGGAATCTGATAAATTCTGCATGAGAGTGACGGCAACAGCACAAGTGCTCTTTGCCAGCTGGTGAGTGAAGGACTGGAATGTGCAAGCGTTCCACAGAAATACACCCCCCCCCCCTCCCCTCCTCCTCCTCCTCATCTTCCCCACCCTCCCCCTGAGAGAGAAGCACTGAGCGTAGCTCAGCCTTCTCCCCGGGGACAGCTCATCCATTGCTAGAGAACAGGCCCAGAGTAAAGACATTTTTAATGTCTAGACTAGGGCTGTTTCACATAGGTCTAGCAGTGTGTGCACTTAATTTCCAACGCATTTAAAAAAAGACGGGGGGCTGCTTCCAAGTGAGCATAAAGAATTGGATCAATACATCAATGAAACATCCTGTTGCCTTCAGGACGATGGGACATATGGTGGGACGCACAACACCAAATCAAAGGACATTCTCTTGCATCTTCATCCAACGACAACATTCAAGCTGAATGCCCCAGAGGCTATAATAATCAAGCTGAATGCCCCAGAGGCTATAATAATCAAGCATGTTCTATTGAATTAGCCTTATGTATGTGATGTACATTAGACACACACAGCAGACTAAAGTAAACAGATGAGCTGCAGCAGTCTGAGGTTGAGCCATTTGACTGGGGGCGGTCTGCTAATTACTAGTTTATAGACAGAATGCACTTGTAAATACAGTACTGACAGGGAGGTTTACTGCAAAAGGGCACTACCCCTTTTGTTTGTTAAGGTTCTATCCAAACAAGGTTTTTTTCCAAACAAGACAGTTACATCACTAAAAGTCAACAAGCCATTATTGCACTGCTGATTTAACATTCCTCATTAAATATTTTGCTCAAAACTGCATAAGAAAAGTTCCTCCAACTGAATTCTACTACACAAAATGAAGCATTTCGTGGCCCAATATCGGCAAAGTCAAAATCACAAGGGAAACTGATTAACTGGTCCAGCAATATCTAAGAGGAACACTTCTTCACTTCACTTCACTTTACCTGCAGGCGGTCTGCTTGGGGCTGGGGGAGTATGCTGTGGTACTCTTTGGAAGTTGTGTTCATTGTGTTCATAGTATCTATAGTCCTCATGAAAGCGGTCTGGTGCACGCCTTGGCCGGCGCTGTTGCTGGTTGTCGTAGTAGGGTTCCGGAGGGTAATAGTACCGCGCAGCATCGCCATTCTCAGCCATGGGGTTCACGTCTGTGAGGAAGGACTGTGAGGAGCCTCCATACTCGTGGGGTAGGTCTCCAAGGCTGCGGGGCAGATACGGAGGTGCCGACATTCGGTGGCTCTCCCTCCGTGCCACTTCATGTGCTGGCCTCTGCACTGGGGGGCGCAGGAAGCTTTTGTTACGGGCCACCACTGGCTCAGGGTTGGCCCCCACAGGGTAGGCAGACGGCCCTGGTTCTGGCAAAGGGACCTCAGTGCGTCTGGGAATAGTGGGTCCATGACGGATGAATGAGGGCATAAGATCTGAAACCGGATGAGCAGGTGAATATTAGTGTCAACAGGTGATGATAAGTCTCCATCCTAACAGTCAATCAATCAATCAACACCATGATTCACAGAAAGATGACAGCATATTGAGCACACCTTAGTTACTGAGCATGGAAAACCAGTTACAACCATTCTATACCTGTGTTAGTCTCTAATTATGCTGGCCCTGACTACTGATTAGCTGGCTTTATATGATAAATGTATGACTACAACAGAGCTATCTACTGTAGCTAGCTAAGTAGCGAGCAAGCTAGTTGGCAACCTACCAAACCATTTATTCCTAGTTCGGCATACCATAGCTTTACCAAGTGAGAAGGTAGATCCTGACAATACGCGTGGGTATACCATTAAGTGTACACTGGCAATCAAGCTCAAAGTTGGTTGAGGATGATCTGCTAGCTAAACTTAACTAGCACTTAGTAAGTGACTTACTTCTCAGGAGTGGTGATGTCTCCTTCTTCACATATTTCCCGTGTACCTCGGCTGGTTTCGACGCTTCGTTTTTACTTTTCTTTCTCGAGAGCATAACTCAAACAGAGGAGACATCAATGCAATGTCAGAAACTCATGGAAAGTTTCCTGAAATTCGCGACTGTCCCTTTCAATTCGCAGCGGATGGATAGTGTACATTTTAGCCAATTATACACTTGATAGCCGAGCTAACTTAGCTGACTTGATTAGCTAGTTGGAGCTAGCAACGTAGCTACTTGTTGCTTTTCTGCCCTGCCTGGACAAAAACAGTAGCAGCTTGCCAAAGCTGGCTAACTATTGCTTCCACTGACGAAATCCAGCAAGTAATGCTGAAGCAGATATTTCTTTAACCAAAAACAGTTCTCTAATGCCAGGAAGTTTGCTAGCTAAGTAGCTGCTAGTAGAAGTCAAAGCTGTTTTTCCATTGAGTGCGTATCCAGCGCTGCCCATGTCATCACCCCACTTCAGGCTACTCAGCTCAACCAACGCCTCCTCAACTCATTCCAACCCGCGGAGGGTTGTGGGAATGATGATGTTCTCTGCACATCAGTGGTCCCTAGGGCCATCCCATGGATGCTTAAAAATATCCCACTTGAGACTGGGCTGTCATTCAAAAGTCAGAATAAACAGAATCCGGACTCATGGGATGTTTTGGATGGAGAGGCAATTCCGTTTATACTCTTCTTCCTGTCCTTTCTGTGACATTAAAGATCAGAGGCCCCTCTGTGGCTTGTGCGCATGATCATAGGACCCTCAAATAAACATTACATACCAGGATTCACACTTGAATCAGGGTGCAGGGGTATGGAGAGGTCAGGTCACCAGGCAGGCTCCAATGATTCAAATACATTATAGTCTCATGAAGAAATGCCTTTTGATTCCCGAGCAAATCTGTCATACTTTGCCGAACATGATGACAATACTATGTTTCTTTGTGTTCTTGTTGTTGTAATACCTGCATACAATAATCAATTTGCATTAAAACAAAATCAACAGTAGAAATTGTGCTGAAGCATGTCATGGTGGGGATTCACAAACAAACCAACACATTCCCTGTATTGACCATTAATTTTATTTCCTGTTACACAATCTCTGTCAGGCCCCCTGTCACCTTTGTTGCATTTGCAACAATTACAAAAAAATCACTTTGTGGTCAAATAGCAGCTATTGTTGGAGCCACATTCCTTTTCACAAAAGGCAGGACTTCCATTTGAACTTGGGATGTTTCCAATATGGACAATGGAAAGAGAACAATCATCTCTGGTCCTTTGAACCATAAATACTGCAGTTCCAAATGAAACAGGTCTTCGTGAGTTTAATTTGACTGACTACAAATAGTGTTATTGCTACAGGACATATACCCTTAATTCCATTCACATAGGTAGTGTGTATCGTCCTTCATTTACATTTTTAAGTAGACACAATCTTTCCCTTTTGTTCCATTTCATAAACTGGTAACGCTGTACATGGCAAAATACATTTTGCCAACCAAGTTTATGTGACAAAGCTGTACACTTACACAGGTCATAGATTAAGCAATTTTATCAAACTATAACAATTGTGATGTGAAAGCAGAACATGTTAAAATATTGCTTCCGATAGTTGGACAGGCAGCTTAAAATGACAGATCTCTCAGAAAACCAAGAGAAAAGAACACTTGGAAAGGGTAAAGTGCACTTCAGTATCAGGAATGTTTTCTGGTACAGTGATTTAGTGTCATGGTAAAAAAAAGAACTTCATTCAATCATCAATGACTTTCTGGCTTTCTCAAAACCATTAAAACCTTATCAGTAAAATATCTGTCTGAACCAACATTCTTTTGACAGAAACTGAGCTCAACATGTAGTTATACTTAATTTACTTGCTTGTTTCTAAATGCTAAAAACCTGGCCTTAATATAAAAGCCATACTAAAAGTTGAAACATGATATGTGGGACATAAAATGATATAATTTGAACCACAGTAAAATATGATACCTAGTACGGTGAGAAGGATGAGAATGAATGGGTCATAAAATGCTCTAAAAAGTAAAGATGATAGACCAGAGGCATAACATTATGTCTACAGTGTGTCAAGCTCTTGCTTTGCCCAATAAAACCCACTGAGACGTCTGTAAATGTCCCATCAGTTAAAACATTTCAATAAATAAATAAGATGATGGTGTATAGGCTACAGTACTTCACTGGCAGTGGTAAAGCAAGTGCTGTTGGTGGTATATCATAACATTCAAGAGGCTCAGATAATAGGAGCGCTTCATGTACATATTCTCAGTCTTGGGATTGAGCAGAGGCATCCCTACGCCTCATCAGTGGAATGTTAGGAACAGGTAAAGTGGTAGGGAACTGTGGGCAGGGGTGAGGGGCTCAGGTCACGGACAATCTTGTTGAGGCTGGAGATCTTCTCCTCCAGCAGGTAGTTTTTCTTCTCGGCCACTTTCTGCCGCTGCTCGGTCATCTCCAGTGCCTTCAGCAGCTGGGCGTTCTCCACATACAGGTCTTTGATCAACACATCAGCTTTGCCATTCCGGTGCAGCTAGACAGAGCGGAGGGGGGACATCAACAAACAAACCTTGATGCTGTAGAGACCACTGACGCATTTCTAAGTGATAACTGATAGGGAGGGGAGTGGGGAACCCCATCATCACCCTGCCAACTGACACAGTATTTAACTTGCTTTCCAACAACAACAAAAAGGGAAGAGTATTATTATAGATGAACATGCATGTACCTGGTCTTTTAGCTGGGAGACCTTCTCTTTGAGCAGCAACTTGACATTATGCAGTGACAGTTCAATCTCCCTCATCCGTCCCTCCATATTCATCATCTGCATCTCCCTGTCATCCTGGTGAGGGAACAAGTATACACAGACGCACAGGGGATATTATGAACAGTGTACCATCGAGGATTTGTAATGGGTTGCCATTCCAAAGACAGGGTGTAAATGTATGTCAATATAATACCAGAGAGGATCCCATAAGAGAATAGATTTCCAAGGCAATAAAAAACACAAAACTCAGATTAAACTAGATGCTTTATTTGGTCTTCATTATTTCCATTAAAATACTTTCTAGTGCATTGATGAAAAAGTGGACGCAACAGCTACATAAATAAATGAATAAAAAAACAAATAAATTTGTATAAAATTAGGTTTCTCTCATTGATCTAAAAACTTAAATAAACTCTACAAAATAATATGAATAATAATTTAGGTGCATAAATAAAAATGTCAGACATTCTAACAACATAAATAAATAACATAATTAAACGTAACAATGAACAAACACTCAGGTTGACTCATCCAAAGACCTGACTATCTGTCTGGCCAATCAGAGCTCTTCCTACATCAACATTAACACAATTACATTACAATTAAAAATAATCTGATGACAAATAATGCAAATAATGTGGCTGGCTACTTCACTGTTGCAACCGTTAACATGTCACACAGATCCATCATGATTTCTACACAAATATCAGATGATCTTCCTCAGAACTGAAACCATGTAAAGCATGCATGATATATGACTCAATATTTGATCAATGCTAGTTGTGGAGTTTTATACTTATACTTAGTTTTATACTTACGGACACATCAGCCTGTTTCATTAGTAAAACAAACAATTTAACTTTGGTGTACTTGAGGGCTTGATGAGGTAACTTTACAATAACAAGTGGCATACATCCTACTGTATGTCAACAGTGCAAAATGAACAGTTGTCAAACAAGAAACATATATACTACTAAATTACAGTAGTTTGTTACAAGTGGCATTCTGTCTAAACAATGCTTCCAATCCACTATTCAAATCCAAAAGAGACAATGATTGAATAAAGTGAGCACGAAAAATAATAATATACATAATTGAGCATGGGTCAGCATAGTAGGTTATTTTAAGAAACTGTGATGGTACAGTATAAAGATGAGTAGATCTATGCAGTGATCCACAACAGGACCTAATTGATAAGGCTAACTCACAATGGATTGAAAATGTAATCTTTTAGCTAATGTGAAGTAAATCAATTGCCTAATTATGTTTCATCATTGGCCTCTCAGCATACATGTACACCCACTGAGCACTTTATTAGGAACACGTGTACACCTTCTCATTCATGCAATGGTGTAATGGTGTGGGGAATGTTTTCTTGGCACACTTTGGGCCCGTTAATACCAATCAATTTTCGCTTGAATGCCACAGCCTATTTGAGTATTGTCTCCTAATGCCTTCTTTCAGCATGATAATGCACCATGTCACAAAGCAAAGGTCCTCTCAAACAGGTTTCACAAATATGACAATTAGTTCAGTGTTCTTCAGTGGCCTGTGCACCTGACAAATCTGCAGGAATTGTGTGATGCAATCATGTCAACATGGATCAGAATCTCAAAGGAATGTTTCCAACATCTTGTGGAATCAATGCCATGAAGAATTGAGGCTGTTTTGAGAGCAAAGGAAGGCCCTACCCAGTATTAGTATAGTGTTCCTAATAAAGTGCTCTGTGAGTGTATATCGATATTCACATTAATACATGTGGGTTATGTGCAAAAATATCAATTGGAAGAGCATTTTGAAAAAAGATGTCCAATGTATTTTGTTGAAACTTGCTATTCACTGTAATCAGAGAATATCTTGTTTTTGACTCAAAACAAAAGCACACTTACTGTGTAGAGCTGATGTTATTTTTCAGATATCCCTTTGGGAAAATAACTAGAAAGTTGTTCACCGTTTTCCCTCAGGTACAGTGCCACCTAGCGGCAGTAAAACATAATTACACATTCATGCCCTTTTAAGGAGCAGGCCCTGGATCATATTCAGATCATTTTCGGTCTCCTATGAGGATGGACAGTAGCATGTGCCCTGAAGTTTCTGCTTCCAGTGCTCAAGCAAAGGTTAGGGTTAGAGATTCAGGGGAGAGGTGACGGAGGATCAGGACAGGGGGAAAGGTGAGTGCTGGGGTTAAGAAGCTGCTGTCACAGTCCACCAATCCTCCGGTAGCTGTCTGCGTGAGCTGCCCGTTGCTCTGCCACGGCACCCTGGAGAGAGAAGGCAGGTACACTTCACCAGGGCTCAACCCTCCTCTAAATCCTTTAACCTTCAAAAGGCCAAAACCATCATCAATGCTGTAAATAGTCAGTCAATCTGCAGAGGGAACTAAAATCACTAAGTGCCAATATGCATCTCAAAACTATGCTAAATAGTTGTAGAATTCTGTATATTGTAGGGAACGTCTACTTAAGTTGGAGAGATCAGCTGCACTAAATAACCAGTGTTGCGAATGAGGAATCACCCAGAAAGGCTAGAAGCTACTGTAGAATGTGGGACACACACTACGTCTACCCAGCAGGAAGAGGATTCTGCCTCATGACACGAGGTGATGAAACATGGAAAACAGTCCCCCATCACCACACCCAGGACACATCACACCACATCAAGGCGGAGCAGGACAGAGTCGTGACAGTGATCCACAAATCATAAAGAATACAGCACACAGAAACAACACCCTAAACACCAAACCCAGAAAGCACACACACGCATGCACACACACACACGAGGATATGTAAATTATGAGATCCTGATAAGAAAGGACCAGTTTCAGAAACATGACCTAACTGTAAGTATGAGCGTGTCAAGTATCTCTAGAAAAAAATATTTCCATTTGATTTGAATAAGTACATTCACTGTCCACATCAAAGTGAGAATGGAGAGACAGCATGTATGTGGTTCAGTTCCTTCCCATTACATCCCATCAAAAGGCAGGCAGATATTGTATATTCAAGGCATGTAAGACCAGGACAAGAGTGAGGTATTCTCTCCTACTTAGCAGGGCTTCATCAAGAGGATAATATGTGAGGAATTAGGACAGTGAGAATGAAAAACTAGAGGAAAATGGGGAAAGTGTGTGAGTGGCAATGAGGAGCAACTGAAAATAAATGGAAGAACATGTTGAGTCAGAGAGCAGGAAAATATGGAATCCTGGTTCAGGTACAGTGTAGAGATGTGATTGGCTAACAAGTGTGTGATGGTTGCAATGATCCCTCCTACCTGTACATTCTCTGGGTCATCACCACGGTGTTGTCCTCTTCGTTCCCCAGGCAACCTGTGAGGGGATACTGGCAACAGCCCACCTAACTGGGCCTGCAGGGCCTGGAGAGACAGCAGGAGACAAACAGTCAGAAGAGAGAAGAGACAATGAGAAATAGATAGAAATGTAAAATGAAAAAGAGAGTTTGATAGGGAGAGGCAGATCAAAAGTATAGATCCAGTAATGAGAAGAGTATGAGTGAAGATAAGAGGTAAGGAGGTTTGGCACAGTACTGACTTCAAGTAGCTGGGTTTGCAGTCGGGTCTGATGGGCCTTCAGCCCCTCATTCTCCTGGCGAAGGCTCTCCAACTCTCTCTGTCCCTCACCATCCTCACACGCCTGCAAATGAGCAAAAGTCAATCAGAAAACTCAACTAAGCAGATTTTTTTCTGAAAAGTTGCTTATGTTTTCTACACAGTTACAGCTACCACAGGTATGTTCAGGGTATGGGGGTTGTTGAAAGAAACAAGAGGGCTATACAAATCCATTTGATTGATTAATTGAAGAGTTGATCAGTCTGGTTAGATTCCTGCAGCTCTTACCATGTTCTTGGTAGAGAGCCGCTCCTTATGCAGAGTGTCCAGCTCCCGCTTCAGAGAGGCATTATCCTGTTCTAAAGCCTTCACCAGGCTGGACTGGACCTGCTGCTTCTGTTGCTTAAGGGACAGGATGGTGGCCTCAAGTTGACGAGTCTACAGACGGAAAACACATGGGTTCCTATCAAAACGGTTTAACAGGTTGCACTACTTTCCCAAACATATCCAACATGTCAAGCACTTCAAACCTCTGGAGTGTCTCAGTTTGTATTATTTTGATGTGACTGGAGCTCACCTTTTCCCTTGTGTGAATTAGGTCTCCCTTGGTGTTGTGGACCTCCAGCTGAAGCCTCTCATTCTCCTGCCTCAGCATCTGCTGCTCCTGCTCCACCAGCCGGGCCAGCTCATCCCTGTACAGCTTCTTGTGCTGGCTCTGAAAGCCACTCGAGTGCAGAGCCATCTCCAGGACCTGGTTCTGAATTAAAAAATAAGAGGTCAATGTAACAATAACCTGAATAGATGAGCAACTCCTGACCACCCCATTTCCTGACAGAAATGTTAGATGGTTTACCTTGTCATTGGCATTCTGCAGCTGTTTGTGCAGTGAGATCACATCCTGTTTCAAGGCATCCTTCTCTTGCTGTGACACACGTAGGTCCGACTTGAGGCGGGCACTCTGTAGGTTGACAGCTTGAAGAGTTTCATTCAATGTCTGGATCTATAACGAGACCTTGGTGATTAATACTGACACACTGCACAGCACATCAACACAAAACAGTATCAACAAGAGGAATAGAATAACACTGGATGTACAGCATTTCGAACACCATCTTACAAATTGTTCATCATATTGACCAAGAGTGATTCATAGAACGGTGTAAAAGGTTGTCAGACTGCTAAGAACCCTTACTCTGTCCTGAGCCGTGGATAGCTGGGTGCGCAGGCCTTGGGTTAGCTTATCCGCAGACTGACGCTCCTGCAAGAGGTGGGTGAACTGGCTCTCAATAGCACCCATCTTAGCCACCTGGAGATACAGAGAACATAAGAATGTGTGGGTACAACCAATCATTACAAAAAACCCAAGCTTCAAGCTTCTTGTGTATAATGCACTGCTAGTTAAGTTCTCCTCAGAATGATGTTCATATTGGATCCACTATGGTGTTTATTTGCCCAAGGCTCACCTTTTCTCTGTGGGCAGAGAGCTGCTGCATTAGCTGGGCCTTCTCCTCCTCCAGCAGTACAGAGGCCTCCAGAGCCATTGTCAACTCTGCCTCCAAGGCAGACACACAGGCTGCCAACTAACACAACACAACAGCCACTAATTAGCTACTACTATGACAACATACGTACAAACATCAGCCTTAAAACTACTTAGCAATTGCTTACCCCTGTTTTCTTATCAGCAGACACAGGACCAGCATCTCTGACAGCCTCCTCCCTCTCGCTCTGTCTGAGCAGCTCATTCAGCTGCTGGCTCAGCCCCTCAACATTGGCTGCATTTTCAGCGTTTTTCTGTGACAGGAGTCCATTCTCCTCCTCCAGTTGCTGACTCCGGCGGCGCAGGTCTGAGACCTAAAGGGGTAGAGGTGGAGGCTGTTATGTTGACCACTACTCCCCATATATAAAGGCGCCTTGCTCCATTAGAAGCTAAAAAGAAGTGAGTTACTGCATTGCAATTTAGACCGCTGTCTTGAAATCAGTCTACAGGCCTTACTGAGAGAATTGGCAGTGAGTCAAGCATATTCAACACATAGTACCACATTTGGAAAAAGCAAGCCTATTAAGTTCTAGAACCAAGTTTGGGTTGATTTAGACGCCCATCTTACCTGTTTCTTGAAACTCTCTGCCATCTTTTGTGCGGCAATCTTCTCCTTCCTGAAATATTCCAATTTCAAGCTAAAACAAGGGAGAGGGAGTAAGTAAAATGGCCCAAATAAATCTGTCATATCCTCAAGAGTTTAAGCTGATGTTTCTTACAGCATCTCCTCTTGGGTCTCTTTTAGTTCCTCCTCCTTCAATGAAGAGATCTTGTGCCTGAGTACGAGATTCTCCCCTGCGAGACGACCAGACTCATTTCTACAGCAAACAGAGAAACTCACATTATTCATGCACATCAACAACTGCATAGCTCACTATGCAATCTGCTTTGACAAACACATTTAGCACAGTGTTGGATGTTTTGGAGTCATACGTTGACATTTTGTTAATAATACAGTGTGAATACTGTTAACAAAACAGTATCCATTGCTTGAGGTGCACATCAAAAGAAATCCATACTGTACATCAAGGGTGGAGGCACTCTTGTAAACTAACACAGAAACAACATGCACATATCACATTGACACAGTACAAGCTGGTTGGCAGTTTCACAAGGGTGTTCTATGGGATTGTAGCACAGCCACAAACGTCTATCAATGTTACTTCACATGCAAGTCTTGTGTCTGGAGAGCCTTGTTACAGGAGTGATAGCACTACATCTGGTGCTAGAGGAAGCTGCATTAATAAGCCAAGCACAGCTGCAGTAATGGGATTAAAGAAGCTGCAGTGGAAAGGGATGGGATCCTACTTTTCCTCCAAGTTACCTATGGGCCTGCATCCTCTCATGAATCCTCAGTGAGTTGTCCTGTAGGTCTGTGAGTGCTTTGCGAAGCATGCCGTTTTGCTTCTCAAACTCTGTGCAGCAGTCCTCCAGGTCAGACACTGCCTGGATCTTTTCTTCCAGTTGGGAGCTAAGGTCCAGGAAAGACTCCTCTGGGGTAGCCTCAGTGGACTCAGCCTCCTGCTGGAGGGCCAGGAGAAGTTCATCCTGCCTCTCTAACTCACTGACTAAGGCAGTCAGCTTGCAGTTCTCCTCCCTCATCCTGGCAATTTCATCCACTAGCGCTACTTGCTGATCCTGGAAGTCTTGGATGATGTGCATTTTGCTCTCGAAGCCCATAACCCTCTTCTCCAACTTATAGTTTTGCTCCCCCAGCTTGGCATTTTCACAGATGCATTCCTCATATCTGATCTGAAGGTCTGTCAGCTCGGAGGCCTTCATCTCCATCTCTGTGGCCTGCTCCATTATAGCCAACATTTTAGCTTTGAGTTTGCAGTTGTCTTCCAGTGCTTGCTGGCCAGCTGCTCTCTTTTCATTGTTGACCGCTAAAAGACTTTCCAGTATGGTGATCTTTTGCTGCAACAGCATGTTCTCCTCTGTGGCAGTGTCACATTGGTCCTGTAACTCAGCCAAACAGCTGGCCTGGCCCTGAACCTGAACCTGACCCAGATTAATAATCTCACACACATCTACCTCATCACACTCCTGCTGCAGCTGAGGAATCAGTTCTATTTCACTTTCTAGATCTTGAGTTTTTTCCTGAAGACAGTCAGTATCATTTCTTTCCTCCGGGGAAGATGGGTCAATTACAGTCACATGACTTTGCACTTCCTTATGAGGAGAAGAGCCTTCATCCTCATCAGCATCAACATCTTGAGGGTTGTCCTCTAGTGCAAATGATTCATACATAACATTCTTATCAAGACCAAATTCATCTACATCAGAATCACCATCAATTTCTTCCACCTCAGGGGAAGAATGCTCCAACACACTGCTATCGCATGACATCTCTTTGTCCTCATCAACATCATCAGTCTGGGGCTCATACTCTGGAAAAAGGTACTCTATGACATTATCATTAGAATACTCATCAAAGTTGTCCTCTGCTTCTTCCTGATCTTCAGCAATTTGGAATTCCTCTTCTTCTGGTATGGTACATACATCATCATCACACAACTCAACACTAATAATGATGTTTGCATGACACACCTCTATGTCTTCAGGAGATTCAGTCCCTCCCTCACTAGCATTATCATCTTGGCCCTCAATTTCCACCACTGGGACATGGCTGTCATCTACTATGGCTTCATCACCCACTACCTCATGAATAGTAATGGTGTTGTCTGGACACCCCTCCATTCCATCAGGAGATTCAGTTATCATCTCTACTTCATCATCTTGTCCTTGTTCTGCAGACGTTGCATATTCTACTACTATGTCGTTGAGGCCATCGGAGACAGTCACTTCCTGATCACATGCTTCCGTGATGATGTTGTTTTCAGATTGTACATCAAGGAAACCCCAGTCCTCTGGAATAGGTATTGTTTCATTGTCACATATCTCACCACTAACTTTAATGTGTTCTGAAAATGGTTCCTGTTCTTCCGGAGATGAGGTCAAAGTTTTAGCTTTTAGATCTTCCTCCTCAAGTGGTGAGTTTATTTCATTCAGTTCTTTCATTTCTTTGTCCTCTGCTGTGTCTGTAGATTCTACAAGTTGATTGAGCTCAACTCCCATCTCCTGAATTGTAATACAAAGCTGGTGTCTCTCTGCCATAAGTCCCACTTTCTCATTCTCCGCTCTCTCACTCTCCTGCAGTTCAGAGGAGGAAAGTTTCTCTTTTAGCCTAACTTCAAGTTCTAAGGTATTTTCTTGTAGCTCTTGCCTCTCAAGCTCAAAATCATCTACTGCCTGGCTTAGGAGTATCTCCAGCTCTTGAATCTTTAACCTCAGGTCATCACACTCTGATAACAGTTTGCCCCTCTCTTCAAACTTCTTCTCAGCCATGGAAAGCACCTCAGTGTGCTTTGTCTCAAGTTCATCAAGGCTTCCTTGAAGTTCCGCCCTCTCCTGCTTAAAATCCTCCACTGCCTGGTTTAGAAGCAGCTCAATCTCAAGTACTTTCTTTTCTGACTGGGCCAGAAGCTCATCTTTGGTGTCCAGGTTCTCCTGAAACCTATTGTGAAGATCATTAAGCTGCCTACTCAGCTCAATTTCTTTTGTCTGGGCTATTCTAATGAAACTGTCAAGCTCCACTTGGAGTTCCTGGTTCTTAGCCATCAAGTCATCAATTTTCTCCTTGTGAATACTCTCCATCTGATCTTGCTCTTTCACTAGCTCCTGGTTGAGGTGTTCCTGCTCTAGGGCCATGGCTTTTTTTAGAATTGTCCTTTGCTCCTCAGCCTCCTGGTGGGCTTTTTCAATCTCTGCCTCCCATTTGATTTTCTGCTCCGCATGACTGTCCGAAAGGGCCTTCAGCTGGCTCTGGTAGTGCTGCTCTAGGTTGGACACATCAGTCTCAAAACGCTTTGAAACTGCATCCTGATCACCTGAGAAGCGAGCCTCCACCTCCTTGATTTTCTGGGAGAAGTGGTTCTCCAGTTCTTTCCTGTTCATGGTTAATCAGCAACAGTTATGGCCCACAGTTACCATCCCTGATAGCAAAGCATTTGATGTATTACAGTACTTGCAGGCTTTAATTGGAATTATTTTACTAGGACATGAATATATCCCAAAACAGTTTAACAAAAGACAGAATCTTAGATATAAGCTGATTTCTTCACTGTGAAAAAGCATTTCACTATGGCCTTCAAAAGCCAAAAACCTCTCACCTCTCCTCAGCAATGTCCTCTCGTAGTTTGTCTAGTAGACCGCTGAGTTTTTCCCTCTCCTCGGTGTGCTTGGCACTGAGCTCATGCATGGCCTCTCTATGTCTCTCCTCCAGGCGAGTCTTCTCCTCTTCCATCAGCTGCCCCAGTCTCTTCTCCAGCAACTCCTTTTCCTCCTGCAGCTTCTCCCTCTCCTCGCTCAGCCTGTCCTGGAGCATCCCTTCATAATCCTCCTCCAGCTGCAGCCTCTCCTTTTCCCACTCCTCCTCTAGCTTCTTCTCCCTCAGTTCATGCTGCTGCTGTAGTCTCTCACTTTCATCTGCTATCTTGGCGAAGAGAGCTACCTCCTGGTAGTCCTGAAGCTGAGCTCGCTCTACCTCCCACTGTTCAATAAGCCTGCTTTCCCTTTCCTCCTGCTGTTTCACCAGTCTAAGCATCTCCTCCTCCAACACCACCTGTAGAGACTCATTACCCTGCTCATCCAGCTGAGCCCTCTCTTTCTCCCATTCCTCTGTGAGCCTCATCTCATGCTCCTCACGCTCGGCCTGAAACCTGACACTCATCTCCTCTATTCTTGCCTTCAGTGCCTCTTCGTGCCTTTGTTGTAACTGCACCTTCTCACTTTCCCATCCCTCCAAAAGCTTCCTCTCTATCTCTGCCCTCTCCCACTGTAGCTTCCCTCTCTCATCTTCCAGCCTGACCTTAAGCAGCTCTATATGCTCCCCATCCAGCCTGTTGAGCTCCTCTGCATGCAGCCTCCTCAGCTCCTCCATCTTAGTGTCCACACCCAGCTCAGCCTCAGCCCGTTGGGTCTCCAGGGCCTTGAGTTGCTCCTCTATATCTGCCACATGTGTGTGGGTCTCTAGCAGCTCCTGTCTGAGGTTGCTGATCTCCTCCTCCTGCTGGCTCTCTAGGTCTTCCCTCTCCCCTGCCTGCCTCTGCTCCACGTTGGCCCGCTCCAGCTCTGCCTGCTCTAGCTGGCTCTGGAGCTCTTGGGCTTGGTTCTGAACACTGGACATCTCCTGCCTCAGAGACTGGATCTCCTTCAGGTACTGGAGGGATAAGGCTGCCTTATGCTCATCATGAGCCGTCCTCTGCTCCTCCACTTTCTCATCAAATTCACTGACCTGCAATGACAGCGAGGAGACCATCAAATCTGTCTCAAAGGAGAAACATGGTACTGTATAGTGCAGTACAATACAGTACTTAAGCTTAAAATTATAAAAAGTGCAGTGAAATACTCCTAGATATTTGACACACCTTGCTCTCGAGCTGAGCGCGTAAACTCTCCATCTCCCGAAGGTGTTGCTCTTTCAGCTGCTCCAACATCATCTCTGCCTCCAAACTCATGTTGAAGGGCTGTCCCTCCTCTGAGCCTATACCTGGGAAGCCAGACAAACAGATGATGAGAAAGAAACAAGACGCAGTGAGCCAATAATGCTCTCAAGTGCCTCAGCTGTCCACAAAAGGTCTCTAGGATTTTCACGAGAGTTTTGTGGGTTACCTGGGTCTGACTCCATACCAGGGCTCTTGCTCTCAAACTCCTCTGAGAGGAAGGGCTTGAGACCGAGTTGAGGGGCCCGACCCAGGCTATGGAACTCCTGCAGCTCGGCCTGCAGCTCATCAATACGATCTTGCAGCGCCTACCAAACACATTAAAACAAATTATACAAAACATGTATGCTGAAGTAGAATGTCACCTTTCTACCAGCACGAGGGTGCTCTCCGATGCCAAGTTATCCATGTGGTTACAGTGAATGCCCATACCCTGCACTGCTCCTCATAGCTGCTACGAAGCTGTCGGAGACGTTCCTCCTGGAGGAAGAACTCTGCACAGCCTGGGTCCATGTCCCCAAACTTAGGAAACATTACAACAAGGGATGTTTAGTGACATGAACATAGAACGTGTAGAACTAAGTACTATAATTAGGACTTGTGCTTTGGCTGGATATTGATAGTGAATATGAGCTGAGTATTTCTTGTTTACCTTTTCTTTGAGAACATTGTCCAGGTTCTTCTGCAGTTTGCTGACCTGGCTCTCTGCCTCCCCCAGTTTCTCAGTGCTGTCAAACAGCTCTATCTCCAGACGCCTATTCTCCTGAGAGATACAGACCAACATCAGACCTTCCACATCATACTTACACCTACTCAATCACATGTTTTATTGATTTAGCACCACTGATATCTGTATGGCAAATGTTTACTAGTTTAAAAAGGTCACACTTTACTATATGTTGCCCCTAAATCTATGAGTAACTCTAGGGTAGTAATGAATTCAGTAACAATGATACATGTAACATAGTACATGGAGTAATTGCTTTGTTACTGCACAGTAATGGAGTAATTATCCAATTCCTGTGTAATAACATGTTTTATTACCAGGTATAGGGGTAAGTTCCCATTTTTGTCCCACCATTTAGTGCATTATTATTTGAAGATATCCATAGCATTGGTAAACAAAGTTTACAAGTTGCACCATCACTAACATACCTTGATAGTGATGGAGAGGTGGTCTCTCAGAAAGGTTTCATCGTCCCTGATCTTTTCCATTTCCGCCTCCAGTTCCTCACGCTGCAGGCCAGCCTGCAGTTGCATCAGATCCATCTCTTTGATCAGCTCTGACTTCACTGCTGCCAGCTTCTCCTTGTGGTCTTGCTCCAGCTTCCTACAAATACACAAGTGTGGAGTATATAGGGGGGAAAAAGGTTAGGGACCCATAGGCAGACCAGAGGAAAAGAGAGAGGAGCAAGAGAAGATGGAAGGCAGATGAGATGGGTTACCTGAGATTGAGGTCATTCATGCGTTCAATGGCAGAGTGATGCTCATCCACTTCAGTGGCAAGCTGTGTCTTTATTTTCTCTGCTTTCTCCAGGTCAGAGCGGATCTTTTCCTTCTCCCTGAGCTCACGATCCACACACTCCCTGAGGAACAGGCCATGTGGAGAGTTAATCAAAGCTCTTGATAGTTGGCAAGAATGATATAAAGGATTAAAGCAACCTACTTTTAGAATGAATTCAGGGATTGTGCTCATACTCACAGTTGGTGTCTGATCTCAGCCTTAAAGCTGGCCAGTGCAGCCTGGTGAATCCCATTCTTGGTAATGAGCAGCTCGTTCTCAAGAGCAAGAGTAAGCTCTGTGAGGTTCACTTTTCCATCCAGGCTAAAATCTAAGGCCTACACACACACACACACACAGACGCACACAAAGGAAGTGTCAATATCACTAGTGTCCCAATAACAAACAAACAAAATTAATTAATTAATAAATAAACAACAACTGTGAAGTGTGGTAAAATGGTAGCACCTGTAAGATTTCTGGGCTGTTCTCGATGCCCTCCTCCAACCAAGCATCCAGGATGTACTCCACTGGAATGTACCCTGTCCCATCATCCAGGGTGGAGAAGAGACGCATCCCAATGGTGCCGGTCATGACTGAGGCGGTGGCTATCCTGCGGCCGGTCTCATCAAATGGCTGTAAACAGAGGGGCAACTCAAAAAAGGCAAGGGCAACTCAAAACAGCATCACTAGCCCTCATAGAATATCTATCCTGGAATGATATGCATATGTATTAGAAGTGTCAATGCTTATTTTAGCCTTAACATTAAGCTCCATCTATACAGTCTATGGTACTTCAATAGCACAACATAGAAAATAGAGATGAGGCTTACCTGTGTGGAGTGGTGTCTTTTGAGCTGTCTGTAAGGTGTGGAGGCAGAGGGTGTGGGGGGCTTGCTGTGGTTCAGGACCCGGGTCAAAAACTCCTGAACACTCATGACTCCGTCACCACCCAGGCACTGGAGCTCATCCTCCGTCACCTGGAGACAAAAGCATGCAAATCAGCAAGCTGGCCCTACTCAGCATTTATTCGGACATCCTCCCTTCTGGGCTCACTCTGATCCTTCTTTCCTCTCACCTCCAGGCCCAGGTGTTCACAGAGGGCCAGCAGCTCATGGTAACTGGCACACCCATCCCATGGCACTGCCAGCTCCTCACAGGCACAGCGCAGCCTCTCTTCCAGGCGGTCTGAGAGGGGTGCGATGGAGCCACGCGGGGTGGTTGGCTCATCAGGGTTCCAGAGATGCAGCTGGCCTACACACACACACACACACCTCTTATTGTTTAGATTGTTAAAATTATGACAAATAGCATTGAAGTTAACATTGTAAGTATTGTAATTTTGCGTACCTTCTGCTTCATACTCCTCTGTGTTTGTTTCCTGAGCGTTCCAGCGCTGTGACAAAAGAGAAAAGGTTGTTAATATAATTGGCTTTAAAGAAAAATTACACACATAACGGGCAAAAGAAATCCTGTTTTACTCTGTTTACTTTGTGAGTAAAATCAACAATTTTCATCATGTGGATGATAGATTTTTTCATGTGCATGTCAGCTGTTAAACTACTAAATGTTTTGTATTGGCCAAGGTTGATACGAGGGACGTGGGGGTGGGGGTATCCAACAAAAAGGACAACAGAGCTATTGTGATGGCACGGGCCCCAAGGAAGGTCAGGGGTCAGGCTAGAAATGGTGATCCATAAGAGAGATTTAAAGTGAACTCAGATCCATGACATACATAGCTCATTCACACACCCAAACAACTATTTTTTTTGTCTGCAACATTTCTTCAACAATTACAAATATTGTAACATACATATGATATCCTTTTGAGAAATAGGGGAATATAAGAAAGATAAAAAAAATAAAAATAAAAATGTCCAAGTTTCATTTCAACCATTTTGGGCTTGTTTTGATGTATGAGGGGAGGGGGGATTACCGGGGCGTGATTTATTGTGATTTGGCCCAGTACGGGCATCTATTGTTTGAGAGGGAAACTTTGTGAAGGAATGAAGAACAGATGGGACTCCACCACTCGTTACTCCATCACAGGGTGTAGAGGCATCTGAGAGGGAGGGGTGGAAGGGCTCATTGTTCCCCTGTCAAACTTACCCCCATTCTACATTGCCCCTAGTCTCTCTTGGAAAAGCCCCCTGACTCAACCCCATCTGCTGGTCCCCTGGCTGGACATTGTTCAATACAACCCAGATTAGTCAATACCAGGACACGCTTCATCGCCATGGGTCTTTAAAAAAAAAAAAAATGTTTGCAAGAGGGCTCACATTTGGGGTTGGGTAGAGGCACAGACAATACTCATTACACCAAACATCCATCCCACAGCGCAGAGTTAATTATCATAATACCAACAAAACCGCATTCGGTCACAATTGTCAGCTATAATTAATATAATCTCTGCATACACTACCACCATGAAGTTTACGGAGCATGGGTTCTTGAGGAAAAATATCATATTACACTGATGCAGGGATGACTAATATCTGTGTGAGTGGGTCAAGATCAAGCTTGAGTTGAACCCCAACAAGCAGCTTAAATGAAGTACTTTCTACAACGCCATTGAGGGCAGGATTATCCATCTGAAGATCAAGCTGCTGATCAGGGGCACCATGCAGGGTACTATAGTGTACATTGTCACAGAAGCATGCATGCCTTCCCAGCTAATGATAGACAAAGTAAGCTGCTGGGATAGAAACCTTATGCAGGTAAAACAAATAAGCAGGGCTAGACTCCTAGATACACTGTAAAGAGTCTCCTGCCTAAGATACATTACAGAAATAATCACACACACTACCATTATTGTAAGAGGCATTGTAGGTGGTGTTGTTGACAACCATGACCTCTCCCATGAAATCAAAAAATCCCTCTCCCTCCATCTCCCACAATCTGCTGAAAGCTCTGGCCTGTCTGAACATGAAGATGTGGAGGGGGATAAAACGCTGATGTTGCCTTGACCACCACAACACTGCCAGCATACACACAAGGGGCAAAGTTCAGTGATTCATGTTCCCTTCCTTTTCAGTATACAGCAGTTTAGTCCACTGCATTAGAGAAGAAATCAGCTACTGATAACTCCTGAGGTCAACACAGGGCAATGAATGTGTGTAACAAACTCAAAGTTGTATTTATTTTTTTATATTAATTATTTACAAACTAATACATTTTTGTCTGTAGACTTTTTTTACTGTTATTATTAGACATTAGCATCAGCCCTGTGACATTATGCAATGAGCAGAGCCCCTCAGAAAGCTGTGTTGGTGAGTCTGCATTTCAATGTAAGGTCTGCCCTGCATACCGCTAAGCTGATTAGCTAAGAATACCTTACAACCAGCCTTTGGGTGCTGAGAAATACGGAACATGCAAGGACAGCGAGGGATACCGACTGCAGCCCTGTTCTTTGGTGGCTCAGCGCCAGAGCTGCCATGGCTCCTTAGGTTATTTGAGGTGGGTTATGTCAGCGTCTTTTAAAAACAACATGTTGTAGAGGTGCTTTCTGTATAGAAAAGCGGAGAGGAGTTCAGGGAATATGCTGAATATGCAGAATATGCAGAAGCTCCATCAACCACAGCTAATCAAGTTTCACTTCTCAGTGGGAAAGAAAGTGGTGACAACAAAGGCTCAGGGGGGTGATTTGTTTTCAGAGTAGGTATGAGAGGAAAACATGGAGAGTGACTGTACCTCACGCTTCCTAGGCACAGTGGAGTCATCATTCTCCTCTGGATCCTCTGTGGCCTCTATGCTGATGGCCTCTGAGAAGTCAGGGATGAACTCTGGGGTGGAACGGCGACCATAGCGTTTGCTACCCCTCACAAACTTTGGGTGGACCTCTGGCGAGTCTGCAGAGAATGACGTGATTAGAATTGTGCCGTGATGACGTGATTAGGAAATTAAATAAATATCGAAAACAAAATAAATATAACAATATAAATCTTGCCCCCCCCCCCCACACATGGAGTCTGTCACCCTGTCTACACTGCAGTTCTGCTGTCTTCTCTGGGCTAATTTAGTCTGATCCGATGAGAGCGAGACTGAACAGCACCACACCAACACAAGAGGAAGGCTCTCATTATCACCTTTTCCGTGGCCTAAGCAGGACACTTCAACTCTCCAGAAATAAATTGTACATAATACTTTGTAAATCAGACAACTGCAAAGAGTGGGGATCCCAAACGGCCACAAGAAACTATGATTTATGATCAGACGGTAATACATAACAGATGAACATGCACTTAACATTCTCCACATTCATTGACGCCAAGTTCCATGTCACATGGCAACAATGCTAGTGGCCCAACCATGACAGTGTCTTTTCATGGCCCATGCTCTCTTGGCTTTGTGCCTCAATATGGTAGATTTACTGCTGACTCAGTTTGTTGGCTAACTGTTCCACTAATTAATCTTGCGCAATGACCATCCTCTCTTCTTCAGTGACTTCTTTCTTTTACAGTTTGGATGATACATGTCAGAAGGTTTTAAAGAGAATAGCTTGATGTACCGTAGGACAAAGACTATATCCATCAATATACAACAAATATATAGTTCCTTTGGAGAAGTAATATCTGAGAGTAATGTCAGCATCCTATTTTAACATGAACATTGTGTTGTGTTGTTTTTGAATAATGAGGACAGGGTTGAAATGGTTTGCATTCCTGCGATAATGAGTCAAGGTTGACATGGTAGACATTTCGTACACTACAGTTGTTGTGCAATTAATTCCAAACAGACAAGCGTGTCGGGTCCTTACCCGGAGGTGCACAAGTGTCCTGACTTGGAGAAGGTGCTGCTGTGGTCGTTGATAAAACCAGAATCAGTGCATTCTTGAATTGGTCAAAATCAACCTGTAGACACAAAAGATTTGAAATATTCAGTCTTCCTGAATATAAGGATTCAGAGGAAAAAAAAATACTGCATCTAATATTTAATCACATATACTTGAAGGATTGTGTGCCAAAAAGACCAAAACATTCCCCAGATAAAATTGCTCATGAAATTCCTAAGATTTGAGTCAGTCCCTAGACGCAGGGTGGAGGTGGGGTGTCCCTGAATGACATGACTGAGGGGTGGGGTTGGGGGGGAGAAGAGGTCACACTTCTCAAGAAGCAACAGCTGCCAGCCCTGAGCTCAATGGTTATGGAGATTCTCTTTGTGTTTCATATCGACGGCTGCCTGCTACGGTGGGGGTTTCCTTTTTGGCGTTATGGGGTACTATGGGTAGGCAAGCGGATCGCTGCCTCTGTGCTAACATTTCCCTCTCCCCACGTGCTGACCATGATCACAGACAATAATCATCCATCCATCCACCCACTCTAACATACAAAGAAACTAAAATTACAGAGTTCGGTAGAAGGCAGTTATGAGCAACGTAACCTTCCATTAAAAATGTAGGCATTTTTTTGGGTTAGGCATGAAGGATATACAAGAAAACACACAAATCTGATTTGTATAAATTCAGCTAGTGTCCTCCCTGTTTCATACCAAACTAAGCAAGGGGACATTTTCTCATCAAGCACCCTCAAACACATGCACTTGTGAATGGTGATTAGTTTAGTTGTCATGACAACAGACACCTGGGATGAGGGTTGACGGGGCACAATTTCTCTCTACAACAACAAAGGCTTAACAAAGCACCGAAACCCTGGACAGACAAAGACCTGAGCTCTGAAGAGACACTACAAGGACCACAGCCACTCTGTCAGCACACAGATGAGTCCAGGCTCAGGCTCCCACTAAAAATAGAGACAAAAACTACCAAGTAGTACTCGTTGATTCTAGAAGATTAGGTCAATGTAGTACACAGAGCATCTGTTCAAATTATAATGTTCTTTTCAAACTATAATGACTTGACAGCTAGAAATAAACAACATGTAATCCAATGTTGTACCACTAAAGTGATGTATTGGATTATCATCACAACAGTATTCCATTGACGTTTACACACAAGTATTTCAGAAGTTGTGGAGCTCTGTCTGGTGCTGACTTACCCGGCCTGTGAGGCGGTCCTGGTTCTGCAGTAGGGTATGGAGAAGGGCAGGGGTGGCCTCCTCCAGGTGCAGGGACAGGCACAGTTCAGACAGTTCCTCCGGGCACAAGGAACCCAAGCCGCTGGCATCAAAACTATCAAAGACTTCTTTTAGGCGCTCCTCGTACTGGTCCTGCTGGGCGTCATCCATCCCATAGGACAGCACCCTGCCCTAAACACACACAGCATAAATAACAATATTCACAAAAACCCAGCACAGCACATCTGTTAAAGGCAAGACACTTACAATGAGGGTGGAAACATCCATATATCATGAGCATCAGTTCCTCAGTGAATCCTCATCGGTCACTGACTGTTTGATCTACTGCCACACCACTCCGGCGTCATTTGTGGTCGAGAGGTAAGGCTTTTACTAATCCAATTAGTCCTAACGGAGGATTAGACAATCAGGTACTGTAGGTATAGTCAAGTCCGGACATGGCCCACAATGACTCTCAGCTATGCCATTGGGATAGTTCATGACCACAGCGAGACACCATTTGATGACACACACAAAAAGATAAGTTTCACCTTTGAGATGCGACAGGCAGCTTCACTACAAACAGAGCCTTCACTGTGGCTGCAAAGTGTTCACAACAGAGAGTTTTGCAAAGAGCTAACGGAAGCTGTAAGTTGAGTGAAAATACTAAAAACACTAGCTTTGAGAGGAATACAGGTAAGAACCATGCTAACAGCTAATAAGTAATTCACTGTAGATTCATTGTAGAACAGACCAGGGAGGAAGGGGGAGAAATGGCACAGAAACAAGTGGAGCACCCAGCCAGTCACTAATTGAGCACAACAAAAACAGTCACTGACAGCATCAATTACAGGGACATGGACATTGTTTGTGGTCATCAGTGGGACAATAACAACAATGTGTCCTCTGGTAAATGGATATGATTGCTTAAAGATTCTGCGTTTGCTAAATGAGTGTGCTAAGAGATCTCCTGGTAAATGGTACCAGAAGACTTCCCGGTAAAAACAAGATGAGACTTCCTGGTATATAAAAACAAAAATACAACTTTATTTCAACAGAAGAATATGATGTATAGAGCTAATTAAACTGTCTCAAGAAGAGCCAAGATAGAAGTAAATGTCATCCAAGCCAGTTTCGGGGAAGGACAGGCCAAAACAAACTCAAATGTTGACCTAACTTATAAGTGCAGCAATAGTTGCACCCTAAGGTTAGCCGCCATAAGCTTACGGCAGGTAAATATAATTACACAACTGTAAATAGAAACTTGGTAAGGTTACAGGACTGTAACAGGATTTAATTTCCTGGACTGTGGTACTTAACTGTCCTCAGCATGAACACACTACATCAGCACTTCTCTGCTAAGACAGGTTTAATCAAGGTGATGTTGAACTGTACAATAATGTAGTCAAGGGAGATAAATATAGATTCAGAGCACGGATAGATAAATCCTTTCTCTATCATATCGGACAAAGGCATCAACTCTGTCAGACTACACACACACACACACACACACACACACACACACACACACACACACACACACACACACACACACACACACACACACACACACACACACACACACACACACACACACACACACACGTATGAGCAGGGATATACCAGGGTGAGTGTCAACATAGCACCCCCACCATTTCCAGCTGCTCTTTGTCAGTGACATCATTATGGTCCCTCATGGAGCCTGGCCCGCATTAGCCAGGTGTCCCCACTAGCCAGACTGGGGGTCCCCATTCAACCCAGACAATGGGCTGTCCAAACCCAAATCAGTATTCTGCATCTGCACATTTCAGCAGCTAATCAAATGAATGAGCCATGCCTAATATTAGCATTATGGCCATCATAAGGATTGAAAGAGCAGCTAATCAAACAGTTATCCCCTACCTGTTAGCTTACAGCCAACAAGATAATGCCAGACTGGACACTTGCCTTTCCCTGTGAAAGTAAATGATCCAGGCATTTAACCACATAAATCGAGAGCATATTATCGCTAACTAACTAACTAACTAACTAACTAGGTATGTATATATAAAGCCCTTCAACTGCTCTTATTACTACTAAAGTAACCCAAAACAAACCTAAAAGGGACTTAGGATGTTTGTGAGAGAAACAAAGACTGCCAAGAGTGAAGAACTAAAAGCCTGACCAATGACCATAAAGCCAATAAATATATAAATAAAAATAAATAAAACAATTAATTAAATAAATAATAATAATAATAATAAATAGCTCCTCACCACTCACTTAAAAACAATTAACAAAAGAAAAACAAATTGTCAATTTCTTTGGAAATTAAAATGATTAAACCGTGCTTGGGAAATCTTACCGATTCCAGCTGCACCTTTGATTTTTCAAGTAAGCTGTCAGCAGAGCATCGGACTTCCAGCTGAGCCGACGAGATCTCAGGTCGTGACCCCTACAGTGGGTCATCTCGGCTGTAGGTTGACAGCTGTCTTTAAAGTACAGGCCAGACTAGGCCATGCGAGCCAAAAGACGGAGGTTAATCCTCCTGACACTTGGTCAATGCATGGGAGTCTCAGTCAGTATTCACTGAGCTACCCACTACAAGACATGCTTCACTGTGTGCAGGGTAATAGTTTAGATTTCATTCAACTATAAATCTGACCATGATTTATGATGTCTATCACACACAGTGAGGCAATATAAATATATAAAAACTGTAGAAAACCTTAATATCTCAGATAAGGTATACTATTTAAATGTCAATCATATTTACATGGTCACCAAGGTATTTAACTGACAACATCAAATGTGTTCAATCTGAGTCAACAAGCACAACTTGGCAACAGGTGCTTGAATTATTAGCACAACCAGTACAAATACAGATGCATCAAGTAATGTATCCACATTCATAGATTGACCACCTATTATATCTAAGAAATTCTATAGGTCTAGTGTTAGGTTTGCAACACTTTCTTGTTAATGTACATGTAAACTGTAGGCTACTGGTCATATTTACAGATGAATGACAGTGAACTGCCATTCAATGTAATTTTGCAATTCAATAACATATCCTTTGGTGATGCACAGCTGTATAAACATTTAGCAAAAGGGAAGGCCTGTCTAAATTTGATGGGTTACTTTATAGAACATGATACTGTACATCATACAGGAAGAATGATACATTCATTGTATCATGTCTGATTAACACGTCTTTGAATTCCCCCCCCTGCCAACTATATTTGAAGCGATGATAAGCACCGTGAACACCAGAAATATGGCGCTATGAAAACTTCAAATCACTGCAAAAGGCTCAGGACAATTTCCAGCAAACCCAGGCGGCAACATGTTGGAGGAGGCGGCGGGGAGTACGAAAACGATTGTCGTCGTTTCATCCATTTGCAATGATACAAGAATGACCGACAATTGCGGTTAGGTTTAAGTACCCCACAGTTACATTTTAAGAAAATAAGTATTGTGAGAAACTCACCCGACGCTTCCGACTTGATGGATGCTTCTCCCCGACTGAAATTTTGGGGATACCACAACTGGTAAAAGTTTTACAACATTCTTTCCAGAAAATAGTTAGTGATTCTTTTCCAAATTACCGGTTCCAAAACTTGATGATTGGCCTCACTTTCAGTCTGCCTGGTAACCTATATTATAGTCTAGACAGTGTTAAACGGTTTGCGATCAGCAACTGCTTTGTGTGTCCTCACTGCATCTCGCCTTGCGGATTTTGAAAAGCTCTTGAGAGAGGAAGGGGCGGGGGCGCGTTGAGACGTAGTTAGCTGCTCCCATGCAGAGGCCTCTGACCCACTATATCTATCATCCTAAATATATATACTGTCGATGAAATTTCTCTCGTTAGGGGTCTAAGCAGAGAAGCTGCACAGAACCCTATTTTTGCCTATTATTATTGTTCTCTTGCATCCATCGTTTCTGCAAGGTAATGCCAATAACTTTTACATGGTAAGGCATAGGCATAGGACAAGGGTACGAAACATCTTTGTCTCGAGACCCCAAATTGACATCAATAATTTCCTGTGACCCTAACAACTTGATTGCGAGCTATACCAACACATAATAAGGATGTCCAAATGTTTTCTAATCGCCTAAAATAGGCTCTAATTCATTGGATATGAACCCAATATAGGCTACAGGTGCAATACACAGTCAATGTTTGTCTAAACACTAAATACAAATATTTGTGTCTTATTAATCAAATCATAGAGGTTAGTTAGATTTTCTCAGGGGACCCCAATTTGAAATCAGGGAACCCCACATGGAGTCCCGACCCCAAGTTTGGGAACTGCTGACATAGGAGCCTGCTAATTGGCAAGATGGTAAAGTGCCATAGGCCACACCCTGTCATGCATTGTCATGCCATCTGGCCACAAGGTGGCGCAAACCATGCAATTGAAAATGCACATTTGGAAAGGCCACAACCCTTACCCCGTATGACTGAGAATTCAGACATTTGGTACAGATTAGACTTTTGTCAATTGTTAGGAACACGACTCCTCGCGTCCTCTCCTTTGTCCTCCACTCACGTCCTCACAAAGGAGGAGAATATGTAAGGGGAGGGACCTAGATCTTCTCCAATGTGTTTTCAGTAGGAAGCGAGTAGGGAACGGAGGAGAGGATGTGAGGAGTTATGTTCCTAACAATTGAGAAAAAGTGTATGAGTTCAACTAACCTCAGAGTATGGTTTTGACCACAGGGTGGTGCTATTTAGAGTTTTTGGTTTATAGTGGCCATGTTGTTTTAGCTAATCTAATGAAACATAGAAAGACCTTTGCCCATAGATCATATGATCATACATGCCAAACTTGAATGCCGATCTGCAAAGCGGCTTGGTGAGTTATGATGAGCCAATCAGAGCAGAGTAAGTCTTGAACATTGACCTTTCACCTCCTATTTGACTTCCTGTATTTCACAATCTTTCATGTCCTCAGGAATTACACCACACAGAGTACCTGCAGTCTACACTTCAAAATGAGAAAAAGAGATTTCAAGACCTTGGACAGCATGGCAGACAGAGCTCCCGAAGAGGAGAAGTCACAAAGCAAATTGAAAATGGTTTCAAGGGACCGACACCTGTGAGTACAGCTTCTCAATACAGCTTTAGCTATTGCCCTACACTTGCACCTGTGACAGTGCTGTCATATGCAACAGTCCTGAGCCTATCGGTTGTTATCAGATAAATAAGACATTATAGAAAACTATTGTGAAGCAGAAATGTATTGTAACCATCTATTGTCTGCCTATTCTTAGCCCTCTCCAATGTGGATATACTGTAGTTTGCTCATACAGTCTGTATTCACAAGATCATGTTGTGATATTTTTTGTAAGATGTCAGTGGATGCCAGGAATGAAGAAGGCGACTTTCTTGCTGTGCATCGTTTACATCTCTGTGCCTATGGTTCTCTACCTGTTTCCATGGATACTAGGCCATGTTGTTTATTCCCACTTGTGTAAGTCTAGCATTTCAGCCTGACACCAATCATTGAATCTTGGTCAAAACGTTTCTAATAATTAAATGGCATGCATGATAGTTGCTTGTTAGGAAATACAGAATACAATACAGCGTTCATATTCAACTATATTCTTGTATAGAACTATCAGGCATGATAAACTGAATTAGGGAGCTATTTGTGCCTTTGTTGTCTTGGCTGCAGTAAGGATTCCACTCTTTACGGACCTCAGCAGTCCTGCGGAGCTCTCCCTGAACCACACATGTAACTTCTACCTCACTCCAGAAGAGGGGATATCAGTGGGAGTATGGTAAGTCTGTTGTCATTATGCGTGCTTGCCCTGTGTCCCCATTCCCCATCACACTACAGTATTGTTTGTGCTCTGTGTGTGTGTGTCTCGTAGGCATACAGTTCCTGACAGCCAATGGCAAGAAGCCCAAGGGAGAGGCATTGAGTGGTACAGTGAGACTTTGGGAGATGGCCACTCTGTTATTATCTATCTCCATGGCAACGTGGGGACCAGGTGGGAATAGTGTTTGGAGGGTAGAGACCCTTGTATAGACTTTAATGGAGTCCAGTAGGTATTACATGATCAGTGACGTTCCTTTGTTTATACCAAAGATACATTCTGCACAGCCATTCTTGTGTACTTAGAATTAGAATGAATGGGAACATTCTCTTTGTCTCAACTAATGCTTCTAACCCTAAAACTGAAAATCTGATTTTTTTCAAAAGGGCAATAAATCACAGGGTCGAACTTGTGAAGGTACAGTACATTAAAATCCGAAATAATTCATTCTGTGTATGAAATGTGTGACATTTCCCAACCAACAGCTTGTGTGTTGTAGATCCTGAGTGCTGCAGGGTATCATGTATTGTCTCTAGACTACAGAGGTGAGCACTATCCAAATACTGTATTTTCATCTCATCTTATTATACAAAAAAGGAGTTGCATCCTCATTATATTCCACAGCTACATACAGCTATTTATTTTAACCTCATGTCATCATTCAATTCATTGCCCTTCACTATTACATAGACATTCAGAAATCAGACTGTAATAATAGCGGAGTGGAAATATCATGATGTCATGAATCTGAGGTCTATTTTATGTTATTCCCGTAGGGTATGGAGATTCTACTGGGGAGCCCAGCGAGGCAGGGATGACATCTGACGCCCTCTACCTGTACCAGTGGGTAAAGGCACGGAGCAACAGGAGTCTAGTCTGTCTGTGGGGTCACTCCCTGGGCACCGGGTAAGTCCCTCATTCTCTAGCCGTTAATGGAAGAGATGTGCGTCATGATACTGATGACACTGCAATAAGCACTCAGTTTATGCCACTGCCTATAGGCTACAGTAGACAAAAATGATGTACAAAGAACATTTCAGTGGTGTCCTGAAACGTCTCTGTCGCTGCTTTTGAACAAGACTAGATGCTAGCCTTGCTGTATATCTGTGCCAAACCGTCTTGATAGACTCTGTTCCAAACATTCTAATTTGTAAAATCTCTCTGCAGGGTGGCAACCAATGCTGCTCTGAAAATTCAGGAGCAAGGTGAGTTAGCATATTTTAGTGGAGACTGCCTCCTTTACTGTAATACTGTATTTTCACAAACTAAATGATGGATAAAACACTATCCCTGTGTAGAGGTTGGGAGAAGGTAATGAATATATTCATGGGCAAGTCTTTAACGCCCCCTAGTGTTCAATACCTGGCAAATTATTTAGCCCTCCTATTCAATTTCTGTCACAATTGTCACAATTATCATCTGACCAATCTGTATGGTACACAATTGTGTCCTGTTGTTTTTTAATGCCAGGGTCTCGTGTTGATGCTGTAATTCTTGAGGCTCCATATACAGACATTGGAGAGACAGTGGCCAGCCATCCCCTCTGTATGGTAAGGCATATCAATCTGTCTGCTCTGTGGCCCTGGGGTGTGTACCAATCCACTTTGTTATTGCACCGTGCAACCCACAGATGTCTCAATTTCCCTTTCTTGCAAAAGAATGTCTTAGCATCCGGCTTCTTTATCTTGCCATTATTATGTTGAAAACACAGACATCAATGTTTTTCAATGCTTTTGTGTGTTTTGTTTACGTGTGTTCAAATCATAATTTTAATAGAATAAAAACACTATAGGGTATATATTCAGTATAAGGGTTGCGGGAGGAACTGAAGTTGGTCATGTTGCGCATATTGAGTGCTTACATTTCTCCAGCCTCAGTTGGAGCCTCAAATCGTTTTGTTGTTGTTTGAATTCCAGATTGCCCCTTTAATGGCTGATTTATCATAGAAACTGCTGAGCTACTGCACCTATTTTATCCTTCACATGCAACTATGTGATTCAGCTCAAAACATTCCTGAATTGATCTAATCATTGCCTCCCCCCCCCTTTTTTTAGATGTATTTGTTTGTTCCAGGTTTTGAGAGCTTACTTTGGAACATCATAGAAATGAACAACATAGTGTTTGCTAACAACAGAAAGTAAGTGTTCAAGTATATTGTCGATGCTACGAATACTTCATATAAAAAGCACAAGCAGGCTTTTTCATGTGTTTCATGCTGGTGGCTGCTGGAGCAGGATTTTGTCTGTTTGTTTAACCATCTTTAATAACTGTACTCTCCAGAGGCAGCTGGCCACAACCAAGGAAAGAATGTCACTGAATGAATGAATGCATTAAACTCTGCTTTGGTAAAGTCAGGCCATAGATCTAGGGTTTGTTAAATGTGTTTGGGTGCATAGTACATCTCTCAGTTGATGTTAGATATGGTTAATGTTTGTATGTGTGTTGCCTTTATGTGTCTATGCAGTTTGAAGACTTTGACCAGTCCTGTCCTACTTCTACATGCTGAGGATGACAATGTGGTGCCCTTTCACATGGGCCAGAAGGTAAAACCTATCATGGATTTAGGTTAAGTTTTTGTCATCCAAATAATGAGTACATTAATACTGTATCTGGACTCATTATACCATGTGGTAGAGCATTGTCTGTGTTTGTGTCCCCAGCTGTACCAGATAGCACTTCAAGCCCAGAGGGAAAGAAATGTAGAGGGCCAGGTTCAAATGGTATCCTACAGTGCATCATTGGGATACTCTCACAACCACATCTACTTGGACCCTAATCTGTCTAGCGTGATTATGTATGTTTGTGATCATGATAAACAACTTGTATCCATCTGAAGTTCAGTACAAGTAGAAATAAAAATTTTCCTAAAGAGATTTAACTGCAAAACAAATTCAATTAACATGACTGACAGGTCAATATGGGGTCATGTCCAGATATCAATTAAACTGCAGTGTTTGTGTTCCCATTTTCTCATCACTGCAGGAGCTTTCTACAGGGCCTGGGACAGTAATCTACAGAGGAAGACAAGCTAAACAATGGAAGACATCCATTCCACTCCAACATTCTTTCCTTTGTTGTTCACTTAAACTTCCTTGAGGTCAATGTCAGTTCTTGTATGGCACTGGTCTCTCGCACCCAGTCAGTAACATCATGTGTGTATTTATAATTAGAATGCAATTAAACACTTTAGATCAGGCACACTGGGTTTTATTGAAGTGACAATACTGAATATAAGAGAAGTGTTCCCATTGATTGGAGTCAGAGATGGGGAAATAGATAATGTTTGTTGGTGCAGAAAACATGTAACAGGCTGTTAGGTACTCAAGTGCTTTGTCAAGGTACGGTCATTTTTCAAAACATGGCAGACAGGAAACCAGAGGCATTGAAATCTAACCACTTATCACAATTATTCACTCATGTTCATTCAATGAAGATCTACATGAACGCTAAGAGTCTAACTACTGGTGAATACAGGTGAATGCCCTGTCCATTTGGAGTTACGGCAGCCTCACATTTTTAACAAAGCCCTAGCTGTCTCCTCGATGGCTTCGCGAGGCTCGTTTGGAGGCGGGATCTTCAGATCCGTGGGCTCCACTCCCCACACCTCTGTAGCGTAGTCTGTGATGGTGCGATCGCTGGAGAACTTCCCAGAGGCAGCGATGTTCTTGATCACCATCTTGGTCCACTCCTTCGGGTTCTTTCAAACAAGAAGCATGATCAAATGTTAATCGTTTAATGCCTTTGCTCTTGTATTTCAACTATGACCTGTTCATTAACTAAAAGTCTTTGGTATATGTTGAATACCTGATAAAGTTGGCTGACTTTGTCCTGGCTCTTCACATACTCCTCATAGTCTGCAAACACTTTGAAACTGAGGAGAGAAAGATAATCAACACCCAGACTCATTGAGGAAGCACACAGGAGGAACTACAGCAGACAGACAGAAAGAAAATACCCACCGATCATGGTTGAACAGCATGTCAGTGATGTCCTTGAAAAGGTCTGGATTTTTGGGGCTGAAAAATCCACTCTTGATCTGGTCGATGACTTGTTTCAGCTCTGGGATCTTCTTGTAATACGTCATGGCTTCGTAACTTAGAAGAGAGGCGCAAAATGTTTCACAGCAGAGACCTGGCATAACTATAGTCACCTCTCCAAACCTTGAATTAATTAGTAAACACAGGGCTTGGTGTGCCCTCATGTGGTAAACCGGTTTCTGAATTTAGCATCACACAAGTGAATTTCTTGGATCATATAAGACTGCAGATAGGACTTCCATACCCCGTTTTGTCCATTTCAGCCACATCGTCCACCCTCATGCCGAAGATGAAGAGGTTCTCCTCGCCAGCCTCCTCAGCCATCTCCACGTTGGCTCCATCCATGGTGCCAATGGTGAGGGCCCCATTCAGCATGAACTTCATGTTGCCCGTGCCTGAGGCCTCAGTGCCAGCAGTGGAGATCTGCTGAGACAGGTCTGTGGCTGGAATCACTGCAGGAAGACAACAGGAATTCTTAAATCTCACAAAAGCTCATGAAGGATTATTGATACGTCCCACTGAATTAAAGATTGTTCTGCAGATTGTACCTTTCTCTGCCAGAGAGACTCTGTAGTTCTCCAGATAGATGACCTTCAGTTTACTTCCCACCACAGGGTCATTGTTCACCACCTCACCCACAGCTGTAATGAGCTTGATGATCATCTTGGCCATGTGGTACCCTGGCGCAGCCTTTTAGGGGGAGACAGTGATTGAGGGGAATAAATACATTGCGGACCTATTTGTGTAACAGGTTTTGAGATGAGCCATTTACCTTGCCACCAATGATCACAGTCCGGGGAACAAAAGGTGTTTTTGGGTTCATCTTTATGCCTGCAGGAAAACAAACAAAGAGACATTCTTAGAAGCAACACAGTCAGACAAATGGGGACCATAATGCTGGGCGGTGTGTGTGTGTGTGGGTGTGTGCGTGTACGTACGGTTGTACATGGTGACGATATGCAGACAGTTGAGGAGCTGGCGCTTGTACTCATGGATTCTCTTCACATGGACGTCAAACATGGAGGATGGGTTGATTTTCACCTTGTACTCGTTCTCCAGGTATTGGGCAAACTTGACTTTGTTATCCTGGGAACATAATTACATGACTTGTCATAATGGGATGATAGTGAAGTAAGCGCGAAGTTATCAAGTCATAGCTCAAGCCGTGGCAAGTCTTAACATACCCTGTAACAGAGTCACAAAATGCAATGTTGCAACAATCTTTCAATAAATCATGTGGTCAAATCTCTGCATGATCAGAGTTCCAACAGAGAAGTGTGCGCGTTGGTTGCATTGCTTACCAGGAACAGAGCTACAAAGAGATCTGTTATAGTCACTAAGAGGAATGTAATCAAATAAGAGGAAGACTGAACTTACCTGTTTCACTTTTGAGACATCTCGAATGAAGGCCTCATCATCGACGAGGTCATTCAGCTTCTGTAACTGACTGAGTTCTTTAACATACTCCTCTCCAATGGCCTTCAAAAGTGAATAAAGTGTCATTTTTATTTATTTAGACAAAACATGCTTTAAATTACAATGTTTTTGACATTCAAAGTTCAGCAATCATTTTGTATGTTTGATAAACATATCTGTAATTGGTCAACTTGTTTTTGGTTTGATAATACTTTGAGTGAGACATATGCATGCATCAAACCTCAGCAATGAGCTCAGCCAATCCTGGGTTACAGAGCAGGAGCCAGCGTCTAGGAGTGATGCCATTGGTCTTGTTCTGGAACTTGTCTGGTTCTAGTTCGCTGAAGTCACGGAATCTATAGAAACAAAAACAAAGATGTTCTAGAGGTGGAATTCTTCAAGAGAGTGCATCTGAATGGCTGACAACAACATGAGTAGTCCATCTTACACATCAGTCTTGATGATGTTGGAGTGTATCTCAGCAACTCCATTGACAGCGTGAGATCCCACGATGCACAGGTGAGCCATGTTGACCCTCTTGCCACCGTCTTCCTCGATCAGAGACATCCTGCGCACACGGGCATCGTCTCCAGGAAAGAGGGCTGTAATCCCCTGGAGGAATGATGGAAAATACAGTCAGTCTTGTAAATAGTGTTCATGAGTCTTGCATAGAACATAATTCAAGAGTTATATAATATCAATGCATTCAAACAGAGTACTGAGCTGATACGTACATCCAGGTGGATCTGGTTGATCTGGTAGATGATCTGCAGGTGTCTGGGCAGCAGGGTCTCCAGCAGCTGCACAGGCCAGCGCTCCAGAGCCTCAGGAAGCACTGTGTGGTTGGTGTAGGCAAAAGTACGCTTGGTGATGTCCCAGGCCTGAGAAAGAAGGGTTTATATGAACAACACACATCGAATGACAGGCAGGACCAAGGTTTTTGAGAAAAGTGAAAGAAAAATTAATTTGAATATGTATCTTATGTCAAATTGAATGATACAATTGTCTCTCATGGTGCTCACTGATTTATTGATTTCTGTGATGTATGTTAGCCATAATGAAGAGTAGGATTTAGGGTTAGGGTCATATAATGAATGCATGTTTTTAATCTCTACCGTATCCCAGTCGAGTTTCTCAATGTCCACAAAGACCCTCATGAGCTCTGGAATGGCCATAGCAGGATGAGTATCGTTCAACTGGATAGCAACCTGTCAACACAATTATCTACAGCTTTAGAAAACTCTTGAGCCTGTTGTCTTTTTGTTGCAACTCAGTCATGCTAGTCATGAAGTGACCTACTTTGTCTGGGAAAGTGTCAAAGGAGATGGGACCAGTGGAACCCTTCTTGGAGGTCTTGAAGCGGCGGATAATATCCTGGAGAGTGGCCGCCACTACAAAGTACTCCTGCTTGAGACGCAGCTCCTTCCCCTCAAAGAACTACAGCACAGGAGCATGAGCAGACCAGAGAAATCCACTGACAGTTAGAAATAATCCAACATGTGCCAAAATCACTCACACCTATGTGGCAAATGTGGGACTTACATTATCGTTGGGGTAGAGCACACGAGAGATATTCTCTGCCAGATTCCTGTCCAGAACAGCCTGGATGTAATCTCCGACATTGACTGTAAATAGTCAGTGTACATTTCAGCTTTCAAAAATAAGGAACTGCTAACAGATGTCTGGCCAAGATCATTAAGCAGGGGTAAAATCTATTAAAAAAAAAAAAAAAAAAAAAAAAAAGATGATTCACTTACAATCCCGCAAGTTGAAGTCATTAGGAGCGCGAGCAGACCACAACCTCATGGTGTTGACTGTGTTGTTCATGTAGCCAGGGATGGGTGTGTCATAGGGCATGGCCAGAACCACCTGCAGAGTCAAGGATGGGTGGAGTAGGATTCAACCTCATAACTGTACATATCAATTTAAAAACACTATTCATTTACAAGTACTGTACCTGTGTATCCACCCATTTGCTGCCTTCCTGAGACTCCTCCACTCGACCATAGAAGTGTACAGGCAGCATGTACTCAGGACGGGCCTTCTCCCAGGGATTACCATGCCTCAGCCAATCATCTGCTTCCTCCACCTGAGAACAAGTCCATTTATGTACACTATACTGCAAATACACTATAATGTTTATTGACTAAACACAACTGCACTCATCATAATGGTTCATGGCATTCTGTTTATACGGGCATATTGGATTGAAAGTGCTCATCCAACTTCTCAAACAACAAGGAATTCCATCTTTCACGTACAGTCTGAAACCATTCACGACGTGCAGGTTGCATGCACTAGTTGCATGCTTCTCCACTTCAGTAGTTATCAAACCAAATCAAATTCAGTGTTCAAAAGTGCATGTTTACATTGAGGCTTTGCACTGCAAGTACAAAGCCAAAAACAAAAGGGCAAAACCTTCAGCTGTTATCAGTCAAATGCAATGAGCTTTCTCAACCCTGAGCCAACCACCCACTATCGCAAGCATGGTTTCATCACTGCAACGGGGCTAAGGGGGCAGGACGCAACCTCTCTTCCTGTTAATGATTGGCCCACACTGCTGTAAGTAGTGTCCCTCCCTTCCTCCCAACCTAGACTCCAACAGTGCAAACACACTTTTAGACCTTCACCTCATTCTAAATGATACAAATGTGCACCACAACCTTTAGAATGGGAGGCTGTAGTATTTACTGCTTATGGTTATCCTGAAGACTGCTTGAATCCATTCAATATGAATGAGTGAACTTTATTCAGAGATAAAGTTATCCTTAAATAGACTGTTGAAAAAAAGAGATGACTTTATCTAATGTAAAGTGGGGTTACCTGCCAACCCTCTTTGATCTTCTGATTGAAGATTCCGTATTCATAGCGAATGCCATAGCCATACGCTGCAAGACCCAGGGTGGCCATCGAGTCCAAGAAGCATGCTATGTAAAAGGGAATATGCAAATACACAATACAAACTCCAACTGTAAGTGAGAATGATTTATGGTGTGATATGGGATAGGTGCTTATAGGCATTTGTACTATATTAGTCTCCCTTTAATAATGTGGGCAAAGGCTTTAAATGCTTTGCTTGTGGGGTTTGAGGAGGTTGTATGATATTGCAAGTTTGTGAGATGTTGCAGTCTTGAACGAGGCACATATTTTCCCATGGCAAACAATACATGAATTGTGTTGAAAAATGTATCTTGAGGCAGGCAACATCAACCTCCTGCAGTTGCATTGAAAGTATTTCCTGTTGAGGCTTGCAGAGGTGAGGCTGGCTGTAGTTTTCCATCTCCAGTCACCAAACACAAAGTATTCTGCAGCACTTTTCCAAATAGGCCTATAAAAGGCCTTGGCCTGAACTACTGCAAAGTACCTGCTAGTCTGCCCAAACCCCCGTTCCCAAGACCTGCATCCTCCTCCATCTCCTCCAAGTCTTCCATGTCCAAGCCCAGCTAGAGGAGAATGACAACAAAAACAAGTTCTAACATCACCTTCATTCACATCAGTCTTGTCTTACCAAAAACAAAGCATATAAAATCAATTGAAAAACCACATAATGTTCCTTCATGAAATAAGGAAATTCTTAATGAATTTCAGCTCATTGAAGCCACCTATCAACACAAAGAGCATTGAGTTCGTCAGAGCATAACTGAGTGTGACTGCTATGAACAATTAATCAGGAAGTTAGACCATGCGTATGTTTCTCATTCCACCTCACCTGGTAGATAGCTTCGTCACAGGCATTCTGCAGACCGAGGTTGATCATTGTATTCTGGAGGGTTCTGCCCATATAGAACTCCAGAGAGAGATAATAGACCCGCTAGACAGAGAAAAGGCCAATTTTAGAGCAATATGCAACCGAGATTCAATGCAAGTGAATCAATTTGGAAAATCATGATGCAGAGAAGGTACTCCCAAATGACTCCATGTACAGTACAGGTCATCAGATCTATCAGGGTGTGGTAAATACAATAATGAAAAATTACTATGAAGAGCAGTAGAGGGTTACATATCCCCTATAGCAAGCATATGATCGACTAAGATGAGAAAGAGTTTCCTGAAAAAAATACATATTAGCAAATAAAAGAATATTATCTTCTCAGAATCTCGAACATACTAAAAGCAGATACTGAAAAAATGTAATCTGCCAATCTCTCATACCGTACTCAATGTTCAGAGGGGCGAGGCACTGACTAGCTGATACTGGATTAAAGGAAGACAGGCCTGAGAAAGGGCAACGCTACGTGCATAATAATTAATTGTATAACTTTACCTTGGGGTCAGCCTCATAGTAGAATTGCTGAGTTCTGATCCATCTTCCCACCAGGTGATCCCGAACCGTGTGTGCGAGAGCGAAATAATAATCACGCGGCGTTGCAACATTCCTATCTTTCACCAAAGTGAAGTGCAGGTGTCGGTTAAAACTCTTCTTGAGCTCGGCAACATTTTCAACGCCTACTATTCCTCGAATACTGATCTGCTTACGCTTCTCCTGGTCAGTCAGAGGTGCCGCCATACTGACCAACAGTCCTACACTGTCTGCTGTCCAAACTGAAAAAAGGTTCAGTGTAAAAGTTTTATGTAGTTGTAAGTGGTGGCAGGCAGTCCCCTCCTCTTTTATCTATTGGTGAGTGAAGTAGGAGGTGTGTCCCTCCGCAACTTCTTCCAGATATTCAGAGCACAGCAGAAAAAAACTTATTAGAGCCAGAGAAATTGTAGGACACCTATAATTTATTGAATATTCACGAATACAGAAAACACCAAGAGCTGAACTTTTTCAATAATCATAATAATAATAATAATAATAATAATAATTGTAATTGTAATCGGTATTGACATAAGAATGACCGAAATTAGCATTAATGTTAGGAAAATTCCACCTTTTACATTATCCGTCAAGCAAAGCACAATTAATCACTTTGGGGTTACAGTATAGGACCATGAGTAACGCACGCACTGCACGCGCAACATATTGTCTTGAAAATATTGCAAAGTCGCTCAGCGACAGTATGCAATTACTAGAATGATAATTTATGAGAGTAAAACAGGTGGGGTAAGGGATTACTACAGGATGCACTTTTGTGACAGACCAGGTTGTCTCTGCTCTAACCACTGATGTGTACCAACAGTCATCTAAGTGTATTTGGTTGGTACAAATAAAAAATACTTCGATCTCAAACATTATATAAAGACAAGCTTTCAGAATAATAAACTGTTTCCTGGAATAGTTATGTAACCTTGTTATAATAATGACTATGCTTGTCTTCATTTGGCCTGAATAGAGGCAAACCTTCTCTCACACTGTTAGTCCAGTAGTGACCCCTCAGAGATGGGCCTTTGTAGATATTTTGGGCAGTGTTTGAGACAGTGTCTAGTCTCCATTATGGCTCAACAAAGGAGGAAACACAGAAAAACAACCAATTAAGCTTTTTGTGATGTGGCATTAATGAAGAATTAACTCAGTCATGCAGCAAGGCCAGGCAGACCATGCTAACACTCTAACACACACGCACACACACACACACACACACACACACACACACACACACACACACACACACACACACACACACACACACACACACAATAAAATGCAATTGAAATGTCAGCGTCTAACCCACCCTGTAGTATCTTCCTAATGACTTAAAATCAATGGATATTCTTACAAAATGATGCCTCAAGAGGGAAATGTGTCATCCCGGCCCAGACATACTTTAGATTCTCTTTGAAATACTGTCCAGCTAAGGGCTGTATACTACTGTACAGCCCATAACATGACTGGGTCATTGTATCTGTTGCCCATATGAAAACATGTGTTGGCAAGCTGAAAGTCATCACTGATGTCATTATGTATGGGATGTGACTATATGGCAAAGGTACTTCAGGTCTATGGTTGTAGGTGAAAAGGCACACCCATGAAGCTTCAACAGAGGATAGCACCTTTAGTACGGTTTAAGTTTTGCTTTTGGAGCCCCATCAACTAGCGCATAGTCTCGCTAGAATTGCAGTCACTGTACAGTTGAAGAGCACACATCAAAGATCACACAAAAAATAACTGCCTGTCGGCAACCGCCTTCACTTACGAGAATATTCCATTCATTAAATTCATGTAAAGTTGAAATAAAGAACAACAATGACTTTACGTGGAAAAGCCACAACAGAGATGCCCTAAACATCAATAAGTTATCTATACACCTCTTTACATAAGAGCATATCATGAACGATAGTACAAAATCTACTGGGATCCAGTCACCTACAGTGAGAGAGCCATTAGTAAGCAAGTTGCAGTAGCACCTTATTCAAATAGCCAATCAATTTAAGAGTGAAATATCAATCATCATCATCATCGTCGTCGTCACCATCTTCTTCATCACCACCAGCACCCATCATCATATTCACTATACAAGGTTCGTATTCTTACCAATAAGCAGAATAATTGTTCTATAACAGATGCAGCACAATTATACAGTATCATCCTTTCTGAGAGCTGCACGGTGGAGAAAGGCTGAAGAAATGGCCTGCTTCCAGCTGGATATAAGTAGACTGCAGTTACAAACTAGAGGGATAAGGATCACACAAGCAAAGCCACTGATAGCATCTCATGTACATCAACGAGGGAACAGTAGTAGTAATACAGTTGAGAGTCCATTGCTTTCTGCCAGGGATCATTGCATCCGTCAGCCTGTCCTCCTTATCTGCAGGCACTCCAGTGTACTAGCGCCCTCTAGTGTTCGCCCTGCTCCCCCTGGTTAACATAAAGGGAATTCACCTCTGTGCGCTTGTCAGTTTCATATATTACATATTGATGGTAACTGAGACATTGTGGATGAAGAAGTTTAGTGTGTGTGCGTGTGTGTACATGTGTGTGTGTGTGTGTGTGTGTGTGTGTGTACATGTGTGTAAGTGTGTTGTAGTGTGTGTGTGTGTGTGTGTCTGTGTGTGTATGGGGAGCAAGATGTTGTTTTTAGTCGATTTATTTCCCCATGGATGTGAAGTAACAAGTTCTTGACTGGAGCACAGTGATGTTAGTTAGAATATCAATTGCTTCTCAGTGAGCTATTTCTTTGAACAGCAGCCGGAGTAGATGGTACCATTTTATGTCCTCCAGAGATGGTAGTCTGGTTCACTTTCATCCATCAGAATTATGTACAGAGTAAACATGACAAACAAAAACAGAGTTGTAATGACGTTTTTTCCTTTTCCATTTTTCCCATTTTTTAGTCCAGAAGTCCAGTTGTGTCGCGGTCCAAACATGGCTCAGTCCTGGGGTCTCCTTCTATGCCATGGCTGGGGGTCAGATGGTTGAAGGCGGCAGGGGAGAGGGGTTGAAAGAGCCCTAGAGAGCCCAGGAATGAGCTGATGCCCCTTCTGTACTGCTGACTGTTTAACACACAGAGCCAGAGGGGTCCACTTCTCCTGGAGTGTAAAAATCTGGGACGGGCAAGCCAGTATGCAAGGTCACCTACACAATGAAAGAAAAACAACATCATTAACATATATTGTAATAATAATTTGATTACTTTGATATAATTTAAAATTTAATTAGACATTGATGGGGCCTACACTACACGTGATAATTCTTTGAACAAATTGAGGTGGAGAGATCTTTTTCAGCAAATAGAAAAACTGTAAAAAATAAAATGCCACTGTTTGGCCTACAGGTGGAGCTGTTGAGCCACGGTTTCATATGGTGAGACTGACTCAACTTACCCTACCGATGTCATGAGGCATTTGCAACTCCATTGTCATTACCAATACATATGAATATAGATGAGAAAGTTATCGACATGCATGCATAATTTCATAAATATTAATCACGACCATCCTCTTGCTTCAGGGGTCGGCACTTTGGTTGATATGATGTTGTTTCTGTGTTCGAGGACTAACCTGTACGTTGCGGTTTAGACTGATGGCAGGGTAGTAGATCCCCTCGACGCCCTCGAACGCCACAGGACCCTGCTGCTCGTCATTGATGAGGAAGAGGAGGATCCCCCGGGTGAAGTCCAGCAGCACTCCGATTGTGGCACCTTTACTGATGCCCCCGTCGGTCCTGACACAACACACAAAGAGATTAATCTAAACACTGTACATAGAAGGACAGTTTCCCAAACACAGATTAAACCAAGTCCTGGATGAAATCACACTTTCAATGGAGAATCTCCACTGAGGATGCCTTTTCGTCTAGCAGTAGGCTTAATCTGTGTCCGGGAAACCAGCCAATAAGGACGGTGTCCTGGATTCAGGTTAAATCAAGTTCTGGACAAAATCGAAAGCAGTCTAGGATTAGGCTAAACTAGGTACAGGAAACCATAGAGCATTAACCACAGAGTGAGCGACAGGTCAATTACCCACACATTACCCACATATTAAACATGAGGCACGGGGTAAATAGTATAGATATGATATCTACATACACAGTATGTAAAGGTGAGACTCTGATTCCAGTAGAGAATTTAGGAGCTCACACTGATTGGCTGGTTGTCTATTACTGTACCTGTTGGTGTGGGAGTTGTTGTGCATGAACCAGGAGCGGTTGTTGTCCACATACATGGCCCAGGCCTTGTCATCCTTCCCCAGCATAACATCCTTCAGGACGTCAACACGGGCAACCCCAAAGGCTGGGTCAGGGTGGTTGTCATAGCGATCCACTGTCATTTCCCAGTAGTGCACGCCACGGGAGAAGCCAGAGTTTCCCATCAACACCCTGTCATCGTAACTGTTGCACGTAACCGTCAGGTTGTCGTTGGAGAATATGATGTCAGGGTGGGCCGACGCAGGGTCGAAGGTGAACCAGGCAACTGCAGTATGCAGACAGACGTAAAGATATTTGTCAAACATATTCATTTATTAACCGTTTATTGCCCTAAACTACAGAGCTCAAGGTGTTATCAAATGGACTAATCAACTATCTGCTGTTAGATGATTATTGAGAAATGATTGAGTTGCAATGACACATACAGTACTGTATTACTATGTATTTTTTTCTGTGGTTAATTCTCTGGCTGTTGTTGTATGATAATGTTTAATCAAAGTTTGAAATATTTTGTCTAATATGGTTTTCTTTTGAAATTGGACCCATAACCACATCACAAGCAAAGCACGATGTTCACTGAGAAACATTATCTGCCATTTAGAACCAATGGTATGAGCATACTGTACTGAACACATACTGAACACTGCATAGAGATGATGGGACAAGAAGTTGGGGTAGGGTGAGGTAGGGTTACACTAGGCCACCTTGTGATGTAACAAGACCAAATGATGAGAATGACCACCTAATTAGACAAAAATACATAACACTTCTATCTATACAGTAGAGGCAATCAAATACCTACATGGTAAACAACTACAGTAGGAACCATTCAAGGAGTGGGCAGTTGCTTTCTTTGTGGGCACCAGAGGACTTGCTTTACATATTATCTTAAGATTCTTACATGATGTCGTTATAGTAATTGGACCTATCATATCTGGGTGTTTCAAGAGTAACAAAGCTATTGATTGGACGTCCACTGTAGCCCATATGACAGCAATTGCCAATTCCTTGTTTATCAAGTCAACGAGCACTCTGATGACACAGGCAATGATGAAGATTCTGTACATGTAGGTGCAGAGCAGAGGAGACATTCAGCACTGACATGTTAAAAGTGACCCATCCATACCTGTGGCTAGAGTTTGAATATCGCATGGGGGGAGTCCAGCTGAAATGTGAAATGCATGGAGTGAGTGAGTGTTTGTGTGTGTGTGTGTAAGAGAGAGAGAGAGAGAGAGAGAGAGAGAGAGAGAGAGAGAGAGAGATGTGAAAAAGCACAGTGTAGAGGTGGTGAGAGTGGAGGAGAGGGTAAAAGCAGGTTTGATCAGGGAAGCTGGTTCAGCTCAGTGGCTGTATCATCAGAGGGATGATCGCAGCACAATCCTGGGGATTAAGTTAAAGAGCTCCAGTAGAAGAAGGACATATTGTTCACGCTCAAAAATAGCCAAGCCGACCCCTTGCCACCTACTCTAAATCATGGATGACCTGTAAAAGGTGTTTATCAATATCATAGAAAAAATAACTTCAGGAGGGATGTCAAGACTATACACACAGCCTATAGGATTACTGAAGGTGAGAGAAAAAAGCTACTTCTGCTAATAAAACAACCCAGAGCAGGTGCTGAGGCCTCGGGGGAGAGGCGTGTCAGGGCTCACAGGTCCACTGAAGGATGACGAGCTCCCCTGTCTAAGCACAGCGGCATATCTAATGGCAAAGCAGGCGCATGGGAACTTAGTGCATACAAGCTCTTTTATACTATGTGTGCTATAGAGACATTAACATACGAATGGGAAGAGAGATCACTTACTCTCAGAGGTCTGCATGAACAGTGTTTTGCTGTACTGGCCCACCCCGCTGGCATTGAAGGCCTTGACTCTGGACATGTAGGTACTGTTGAAGTGTAGCCCATCCACTGTGCAGATGGTCTCCGTTCCTACGTACACTTCCTGTAAGGACATTCAAACTTCCTGTTAGCAAGACACACTTTGATGATGACATGACAGGTATACTTTGTCACGGAGATCTTTGTAACTTTATAACCTAACATTGAGATCATAAGTGTGTAAACTGTAGCTTGTTGTCACCCAAGGCAAACAGAGAGTGCATGCTTTATCTGTAATTCGAGAATGACCCATTTAAAATTGGTGGTGATGAGAGAGTGAGTTTGTACACTTGAGCGTGGGTAAAGCAGTGAACACGGTAGGGACAGTATAAATAGAACTGGCAGGGTCTGTGTTGCACTGCGTCTGTGATCAAGCATTAGTCAGATATCAGAGGAAAACTATCTCCCTCCACCACACACTTAGTTTGGGATGTTTGTTTTTGCATTTGAGTCGTATACAATCTACTTCTGCGTGCGTAGAGTTTTTACAGTTTAAATACTTTGCTATACAGTATATTTTGTGCACGTGTGTTGGTGTATTGCATATCCGTGCACGATGTGAGTGGTTAGTTTCTATAGCGGTGTGTGTGTGTGGCCAAATTGCAGGATAACACAGGATACACTGGACGCCAAGAGCAAAATGACTCCAAGCTGTGCAGCAGCAGTTTGGCACAGACTCCCCACCAATTAACACCTAGCGCGTCCATTTTGTGCATCTGTCTCCTGTTGTAAGTAAATATCTGCATACTATAGTAGCAGCAGGTATTGCCAAAAAAAAGTTTATATCCAGTGATAAGTTCAGGAGCCTGTCACAGATACCCCAGCCATTGTACTTGGGCATTGTTCAAAAGGAAAAAGCAACTCACTACAACAAAGCAAGGGGCCCACTGTGGCAGGGTCTTGGGAGGGACTTTAAAGGGTGGATTACACAGCTAACCTTTGTGAGCGCCTGTCTATAGCTTTGATCTTGGGATCCCACTTCCTGTGGGATCATCCCAGCTGTCAGCTGTGTTACGCGCCCTTCCCTCTGACACGGTGTCATTAAATTCCCTCTCAGTCACATGAGCTACCTATACCAATCAGAGCCTTGCATTCAGGCCCTACACACGACACCAGCAGTGACAAGTCGACCCTAGTGGGGGATTCAGTGACAATGCATTGCTTTCACATTCTCCTAGCTGCACTGATGCCCCCCCTGGCACCCCATAAAGGAACCTTTGTTTAAATAGCTCCGTGAAAGAGAGAGAGAGTTACTGTTCATTTATGGAAAGGTGAAGGCAGAATAATTCAAACCCAAATCAAGATTTATATATCTGTGTTTCGCAGAGTAAATGTTTACACTCTGCTTTAGTCGAGTAAGTACGTAGATACAGTATAGTCAGAATGGTTGGTTGTCATGGGGACACCCACCCTGAACTGGCCCCCCATCCCATCATCCAGCTCCAGGATGTATCCGTCCACGGTGATGGTGGAGAGAGGTGGCTGTTTCCATGACAGCGTGGCACTGTTGTTCTGAGTGCAGCATTCCTCCAGCTGGAGCATGGGGGCAGCTGGGACTGAGGAGGGAAATGAGGCCAGATTACACACAGCTTCACACACACACACACACAAACACACACACACACACACACACACAAACACACACACACACACACACACACAAACACACAAACACACACACACACACACACACACACACACACACACACACACACACACACAAACAAACACACACATATCAACACAAACCTAGACACAAGCTCTAGCTCTAATGCGCACTGCATGACTCTGCAATTAATTAAGCCTTTTCCGATAAGCAGACTTTCAATTGACCCATTTGTAACTACAGCCAATTAATCAACCCCTCTCTGGAAGATGAATGGCCAACATTCAGGGTAATGATCTGGTAGCACAGGAAAAGGAATAGATGTTTGAAATCTTCACCTTAGAGTATACTATATGAAGTTCAGCTTTGTTCTAAGTGCTCTGACCTTTACTGAACTGAACATGCTCAACTCCTACAGACACCAACAGTTTCTGCCCAAACATCTACAATATACAACATACTCCTCTACCTTTCATCTGCACAAACATCTACAATATACAACATACTCCTCTACCTTTCATCTGCACAAAGTCCAGCTGGTGGATGGTCTGTAGGAGGGGGCCGCTGTCCAGGGTCAGGTCAAAGTCGCTGGTCATCCTGGGGGTGAGGGTGCCCTTCCCCCATTGGCCCTCTGTCATGTGGACCCTCCTGATGAGGGCGTCGGAGATCTGAGGGGAGCACAGCATCACAGTGTCATCTCAGGGTAATTCTCAGAAACATCCCAAAACAAAACAACGGAATTAAACAGAATAAAAAAACTACTTCATTATCGTACTGAGCAAGGAGCAGCCTATCTACATAGCACAAAAACAAACATTCCTGGCAGAGCTTATCATCACTACAAATTACCAAATCAAATCCCCTCAGTAACGGTGATTTAGCTACAGGCCTGGGGTTCCAGTGAACCAGCAGATATGATCAGATCAGCTGTATGTCATTGTGTAGCTGCACAGACATACAACAGGGAGGGGGGACCCACCTGCAAGAAACCACTGGGGTCGTTCTCCTTGATGACCTCCAGACAGTACTCCATCAGCCCAGTTGTCTGACGCAGCTTCACCGTGCAATGGGAGATCTGATCCCTCACCACCTGGGAGGGGGGACAGAGGGGGGGATTTTTGTTTATGAAAGATGAACAATGGACAAAGATGTGGGGATAACACATTGTTTGGGGGCAATGGGGAGATGACTTAGGTTCAGTGACCGGACATCAGAGAGAAGGACAGATTGTCAGGGGAGAAGAAGACGAAAAAAGGAAAAGGAAAATGAAGGGGAAGTGACACAGTATTTTCATAGACCCCTTAGTCACCATCACCGGTTGATGCATCTCATCCCACACTGCTTTGAGTGGCAGAGATTCACATTCTGCTGTGGGGAACTGCACTGATAATGTCCAAATGCCTCAATTTCAACATTTCAAAAATCAGTGTAGGTGCTGGACCAGGGTTGCTAGGTAACAGTACTTCACTGCTTCTATCCAAACAGCTCCAGGGCTAGGAAGAGCCTCAGTGCGATGAAACGAATTTAAAATGAATCTGATGTGAACCACGCATGCATGCATGCATGCACACATGCACGCACGTGTGCACACACACACACACACACACACACACACACACACACACACACACACACACACACACACACACAGCTAACCTTCATTGTGATAAATTCACTGTAATCCATCTATTCATCAATACCCAACGTGAAGAGGATTGTCACAAAGTTCGACCTGTTTTTCTATACAGTACGTGAGGCTTGTGGACTCGCCTCACCCCAGGACTCTGATGATTTGGGCTTGTCTATGTTCCCCTGGCCCCGGGCCCAGTCTGCGGTGCTGTGTCAGGGCCGGACAATCCACACCCCTGCAGTGGCCTGGCACAGCTCCAGGAGGTGCTTCTCACCGCTGTTGCTGCCTGTTTAACGGCCGAGTTAAAAAAAAAAAAACTCCCCCTCCTGTCCTCTCCCCCCTTCTCCCAATCCCACCACGACCCAGACAATCTCAGCACTGAGTGATCTGCTTACAAAGCAGTTTCTCTCAGCATTCCAGTCATTCAGCCTGAAATCTCACATCAGCTTGAGACAAAGATATTAAACTGCTACAGACAATATCACCCACTCCAGCTGATGAACTGATGACGAGCGCAGGGTGGATTCATTCTTCTTGGTTATGTCAGGGGGAGGGAATTTAATTTAGAAAGAGAGAGAGAGAGAGAGAAGAGAGAAACAGAGAAGAGACATAGAGAGAGAGAGAGAGAGAGAGAGAGAGAGAGAGAACACACAAATGAATGAGATGGGGGACGACAGTGTGTGAGAGAGAGGGAGAGAATGTGCGCATGTGTGTGCATGTGAGAGTGAGAGAGAGAGAGAGAGAGAGAGAGAGAGAGAGAGAGAGAACAGTGGGAGAGGTGTAGGGGTAGAGGACAGAGCTGTCTAAGTGGGCCAGTGTCTCTGCAGCAGCAGGGAAGGAGGAGATGAATGGAGACCGGAGCCAGTGGGGCCAGGAACACGTCCTCTCTGAGACACATGTGGTTGGGGTAATTAAACACTGTCACACAAATTCAGCAGCACCCCTAAAATGGTCCCAGATAGAGGCAGGGCAGGTCAAAAATAAGAGCAGAGAGTGAGACTGTGATACTGTAGAGTGTCCAATTGAACATTCACCACATACAGATATCATATCTGGTTTGAACAGAATCATTGTACAGTGAGCACTGCCTGTGTGAAGTCAACCAAAATAACACTGGAGGATAAGGCAAAACGGGGATATGTACTGTAGAGAGCCAATATCTGTCCGCTATATATATGCATTTGTGGTTTTGTTAGATTTTGTGTATCTCTGTAATAGCTTGTCCCCTTCCCTCTGTTGTAATTATGAGGCCACTGCGGCACTCGGGGCTCCAGTGAGTAGCTGCAGTCTCTCAAACTGCTTCAGGAGGCCATTCTGCTATCCAACAGCATGGGCTCACCTCCAGGTTTCCATATTAAGCTTAAACCACTCAGATTGTGATGTGTGCTCAGGTTGCTGGGCATACATCACAGCTACAAAGATGGGCAACTCTTCTTCAACAACTCTATAGGGGCCTACTCTGCACTCCAGTTCCGAACACTCTGGTCTCATCATCATCCTGTTCTTCCTACTGTATTCATGTTTGATACATTCTATAGAAGCGTTGCTTTGAATCCTACAGCGACAGGGACATTCTGCGGGGCTGTGAGACCGTAGCACACAGGTAACAATAACAACCATGAATTGTCATTACTCCTCAGCAGCGATAATGAAAACACTCATGACATTGCTTTTCCTATCGATGAATAGATAAACAGACATTCAGAGCTATTGCTGCCGGCGAAAATTCCATTCACGTCGATAGAATAAATGGTTCCCCTCCGGCAGACTCTATACAGTATTCTCCAGAAGACTCTTATCTCCATCCATCAGCCACAGAACACCTTCCCCCTGTCTGAGTGAGTGCAGAGAGCCATTGATGATGGCCTCGGGGGAGAAGGGGACTCCAGGGATATACACACTGTAACACAGCAGTGGATGGGTGAACAGACAGCAGATTTTTAAAGAGGGAATAAATAAAAATAAAAAGCCTCTGAGCTCTTCGTATTAGAGAAACCTGGCTGTGCATCCCTTAGGGCAGGGTATGGAATGACTAAGACCACAGCACAACGTCAGAGGACAGCCTTACAGTGCAGTGCACTGGGCATTGCTCTGATCGTCAATGGAATCACAGAGCTGAGCCAGTACTTATGATGTCGCTAGATGGTGAGACTTTCATATTAGCAGCTAGGGCTGACCCTATGGTTAATCCACACTAAGAGAAAGGCATCTTCATCCCAGAGGAAGACCGTGTAGTGGCAACTACAGTGTTCCAGAGGGTGCAAGGATGGTATGCTGTACTATGATTGGTTGGCTCAGAAGTTACGCATGCTTTTGCATAAGTGTGTGTGTGTGTGTGTGTGTGTGTGTGTGTGTGTGTGTGTGTGTGTGTGTGTGTGTGTGTGTGTGTGTGTGTGTGTGTGTGTGTGTGTGTGTCTGTGTGTGTCTGTGTGTGTGTGTGTGTTTTATAGTACTTGACATTTAAGATAAATGGAGGGATGGGAAAAAGACAATTGAAGGCTTTCATAATGCCTCAGCATGACAAGCTGAGTGCTACCGCCTCTGCTATCTTTAATAATAACAGCTAAGAAGAACCCCAACCTGATGTTATGAAAAATGAACCTGAGTCATGTTTCTGAGGACTTTTCGCCTCCACAGGTTTGACAACAAGCTCTCCACATCCTGCTCACCATGGAGACGGGCCTCTGGCGTCAGTGAGTTTGTCTCAGAGACCAGAGGAGAGGAACAGGCAAAAAAAACAAAACAGGCTTGAATAGCTCTCTATGAGAAGACAGTCCAGCTACAAGGCTACAGCAACCGCACTTAACCAGCTCGGTGGTTTTAAGGTTTGTTCAAAGCATGATATAATCCATGTTTACATAAGCAACCTGGAGAACATCAATCAGCAAATTTCTGTGGCTTTTTGGTACAGTAGATACAGCTTCTGGCATTTTTCTCAAAGTAACGCAGCTACCTCAAAAGAGATAACTATTTTTTTTCTCATCGGGCTGCTAAATTTTCAGGGTGTACAAAATTATAGCTTCATAGTACTAGCTACATTCATAGATAGCCTAGCCGAGAGATGTAAATTAATCTACCTCGATTAGTCAAATGTTAATGGACCAGAAAACATCCTCTCAACTGGCCCTGTCAGGAGGTCTCCAATTACCCTTCCTGTACTTAGAAGCCAAGCCCCATGTCTCATGTTTAACAAAGCCCCACGATGTCTGTCTGACATGATCCACACTCACAATAGGGAGGAGCTTTAATGAGGATTACTGACAATTCCCTGTAAATGGAAAATATAGAGGATGCACCTGTGCAGTCTCTAGAACAGTGTTTTGCATGTGGAATAGATGTCTTTATGTGTAGTTCATTAAGAAGCATTTCTCCCTTACTTGAGATGCAACCCCCTTGGCGAAGCATGAAACGTGTGTGTGTGTGTGTGTGTGTGTGTGTGTGTGTGTGTGTTTGTATGTGTGTGTGTCCATGCACGCATGTATGTAGGCACATGCTGTGTTTTGCAATCAACCCCACATGTGTGAAACCTTAATTCCACAGACCACCCAGGCATGAAATTGGATGGTGTATGGCACCAATGTATCTCCCCCTCCTCCTCTTGTGTCAACTCTTGAGATACAGAATGCAGGGGAATAAACTGGAACTATAAAATCATGTTCTGAGCAGCTCACTGTTCCATGTCTTACATCTCTGCACTTAAACAAATATGACATTGAATATAAATATGACATCTTTCTTTGTTCGTATGAAGTAAAACTTCCCCATCTACAGTACCACACCCCTCTAAATGTGAGTCAAGGAGTTTACAACACAGTACGTCTCCATTATATAACATTTAAAACTGAGGTCTTATGCTAATTCTGTGTGTTTCTTTATTCATCAGATTCATAACTCCATGAATGCCCCAGGGCTTGGTCCTGTGCGCTCACCTTGAGCTTGTGCTCGTGCTCCTTGTTGACGCGGGACAGCAGCTGGGCCTTGCGACGGTTCAGGGCATCAATGAGGGCGTCACACTGTGCCACCAGACAAGCCTCAAACTCCACCCCGTTCTCCTACAGGACAGATACACAGGGGCTAGGACACTGCAGTACAGGCCACAGGCAAAGAGACTCTGACAGAGAAACATGGGGACTAATGGATCCTTGAGCAGGCATTTATGGACAGACAGAGAACAGGTAAAGGCAGACATACAGACACACTCAAAAAGGCTGGATAGATTCTGTCAACGGCATACAGAGACAAACAGACAGGAAACATGTAGACTAACACTCCTAAAACAAAGAGGAAATCTGACAGACAGACAGAGATAGAGTGAGAAAGGGAGAGAGAGAGAGAGAGAGAGAGAGAGAGAGAGAGTGAGAGAGAGAGAGAGAGTGAGAGAGAGAGAGAGAGCGATATTGACAGACACACAGACAATGTGAGCCCTATTTCATGCTGACAACTGACATTTAAATGAGAGAGGAGAACGTGGGAGACCACAGGGACAGGAACATTAGAGGGGAGAGTAGTAGCAATGTTCTTGGTATTTTGTCATTTGAAATGGTTGACTGTAACCTACAGTACAGTCGACCTTTAATGGGCAGAGAAGGTTCCTTTGAGATCTGCTTCTCATGTAGATCTTATCTTATCTGGTGTCATCACACGGAGAGGGCAGGAACAACCATCAAGGTGAAGAAGCACCAAGTGTTTGATTGTGTTGTGTAGAGAATCAGTACATGTTCAGGCCTGGCCATCCCACCCAGCTCTACTCCTCCTCTCCACTCCTCCTCTCCACTCCTCCTCTCCACTCCTCCTCTTCCTCTCTTTGGTGGTGACCTCACCTTCAATGTTCCCCACCCTGACGTCACTAGTAAGGGTCGCCCTGGAGCGTCAGCCGGCTGTGTGACAAGAAGACGGATCAGAGTGGACATCTAATCCCATTTCCACCCCTCCTAATCTGGCCATGGCCTTATCTCCACACAGTGGAACATGTCGGGAGACTAGTACAACATACTGTATGACACCCAATGTTTTACCATATTCACTGTTGCTGAGTGGCTCTATAACACTCAGGGCAAAGTTAATTAATCATACATAGGGAGTGACCTTATGTAATATCCATATGATTAAACAATGCCTACAGGATGATATGGTGTGATGTGTTTGTTTGCTTGTTTGTTTGTGTCTGTCTTTGTGGTATGCCTGTGGTGGAGTGCCTGAGGGAAGAGAGGAGCTTGACCATGGAAGGGTGGGGGGCGGGGGGTGAGAGTATAGGGAGGAGCTACAGTATGTAGAGGGAGGAGCTGTGTGACTGTACCTGGATGTGCTGCACCATGTTCCTCAGCTGCACCAGGAACTCCTTGGCCTCTGTGGCCCTGTCCGACAGGATGTTGAGAGCCTGGGAGAGCTGGCCCTGCGGGTGAGAGGGCAAGAGAGCATGAGGAGAGGCAGAAACATGGACATTTGACACAAATGATTCAGAATGGACAAATATTCTGCCTGACTCCATCTTCCCAGCATCAGAGTCTGTCACAGTGTTAGGCATACTCATAATTGAAAAAACACGACAAGACATCTGCAATGATGTCTGAATGCAGGTGGAATGGAATGGCTTCCTTACAAGCGTCACCTTTTCATAATTTTTCCAACTCCGTATTTTATCTCCCTTAGGGATGACGGGTGTGAGCTGAGCTCTGTGCCCTGGCCGGCGCTGACATTTGTTCCATATCCTGCACGTAACAGGAAATGCCTCTGCCGTAGTTGTGTGTTATGACACACAAACGTCCTTGTTTGGATAGCATGGAGCTGAGGGGAGGGGAGGTCGAGTATACATAAATGGGGTTGTGTGAACAGGGAGGTGATGAAGTGAGAGGCCGCGGCCTGCCCCCACCTCCTAACTCAGCGCTGGGAACCCAGTTCGGTTGAGTAGGTTGGAAAGCCGCCAAGTGAGGGGCTTGTTATCTTTCGGGAAGACTGAGGCGGAAAAGAGGGTGCTCGGCTTTATCCAGCCAGAAAATAACCTTAGTTCCGGAATGCAGCAATAAAACCAGCACCAAACTAATACAGTGAAAAATCCTGTGAAAACAACCCATGACACCCTTTGTCAACCTAACTCCTCTACAGTACGTCAACCCCACTTCGCTGTGTCAACCCCACTCCTCTGTGTCAACTCCACCCCACTGTCTGCAAAGGAGGAGAAGATGGCCTTTGACCCCAGGGTTTGGGAAACCATGGCAGCTGCTGTTAAGAGTGACCCCACTGTGCCATGGGACTGTCTGTGGCAACAGCTGCGCAAAGAGTGAACATACACTTCAAGTATCATGTAGGACTTCAGATAACTTCCTCTGTGGCAGCTTGGGACTCACATTTCAATATCCCATGACCCCCATAATAGAACATAGGGTATTGGACATGGGATAGACTAGTAGACCATGGGCATGGGATGAAATGAAACACATAGAGAAGCTAGATACAGGGATAATTTCGGTGAGCCCTACTTTCTGTGAGGTATTTCTCCAAGGAGTCTCTTTCTGGGTCCCTGCACCACAAATCAATCTACTCCATTTCCATCGGATCACCAAGCAGCCAACAAGGTTTAGAGATCCTGTCAATCATACTCCCAAAACAATCTATGCTCTGCCAAAACAACTCCTCAGCTCCTATCCCTTCCTCACATTCAGTCCATCAGCACACCTGTGCACAACTGCCCCTTCAGCCATGCTTTATTGGACCCCTTTTTTATCTCTCACAGGCTGTTCTAATTTCCCTCTCTCCCTCCCTCTCTGAATCAATGACAAGCGATCCGTGTGCACTCGCCTTGTTAACAGTCACTGTGTGTTCGGTGACAGAGCAGAGTCTCCCTGCCACACTGATGAAATGTGCGCGGTTGATTGTCTGGAGGCGTTTTTCCGCAGTGTCTGTTAGTAAGCATGTACGCTCCTCAAAACCAGGTCAAAACGTGTGATGCAAGTTAAGGCCTGTTTTTCCACCACTGAAGGATACTGGCTGTTTTGAAAAGATGACAGTTGGTGCCATGGTTGGCAGGTCAGCATACAGAAAAACAACCTTCAGCTATTGAGGGGTGAAAGATCTCAACGGGGTAGAACCCTCACTTCACAGCGTGAGATCAGATATTTGACTTACAATGGGGCAATAATAAAGAGATTTAAGTGGCTTCTCAGACTGACTCATCAGTGGTGTGGTATTAGCAATGGCTTATCTTACATGATATATTCATCTCATAACCCCTTGGATTTGCATTTTTATTTCATTGAGGGAAACAGAACGCATTAAGCCATGGCGAAGAAAAACGAGCCATCGTTTTTTAAGGGTGGTCGATCAATATCCTTTGGGGACAAAAACTCCATCCTTGGGTTTGACATACAGTGAATCTCCATATGCATTAGTTGAATGTGAGTTACAGTGTGCCTCCGAGGATAAGAGAATCACTGGCAGCCAGGCAAAGAAACATAAACAACATTTTGTATGCTACATTAGGGGCACTGATAAGGATGTTGGAATGTTTGGAATGAGACCCAATCGTGGTTTCACAGGGGGGCCTTAGGATGTCCCTGCTATTTGGGGAGGGCGGGGGGGTAATCATCTCAGTAATTAAGACGAGTGAGAACACGTGCTCATCGTGAATAATTCACTCCAAGCTCTGGGGCCATTCCGCATGTTTCATTTTCCCTCCACGGTCGAGCGAACAAGCCAATCTGTCACAGGAAAGCGTGGATGTCAGGGAGGCGTCAGAGCCAATTTGGATTAAAGCCCCCAACAGCAAGTGGCCTGTTTTGTACCACAAGGAAGGAGAGAAATGGGTAGGTGTAATAATGTCACTTATTTAAAGCCTCAAAACGGATCCAGCAGTGAAATCTTCCTTCTGCTGTGTGAACTCATTAACCACGGCTGTAGCTCTCCGCATTATGCCTGGGTTTCACACTGACTGGAGCGCAACAGTTGGAGGGCAAAGATAGCTCCTGGTTCCCATGACCTATTTTCCAAAAGCTACATTCAGAGAAAGAATCAAACAAACTTTATTAGTTCACTGCTCTACAGAGCTTCTATAAGTGTGGGTTTTCTCACTGGTCTTGGATAGAGGACCTGCACATGTTTATACGCTTTTTCTTTAAGGGAATTGTATCTGGTTTAACATACAGAGGTATTGATGACTTCTTGAGAAAACATCAGCACTTCACAAATCAAGTTTGCACTCACTATGCAGATAAATAAGCTTGTTAGCATATACTGTTGGACACTTGACTTGTGAGGTGCTGATGTTATCATACACCGTAGCTCTGCTCAACCAATGTCAAACAGGGTGAATGCTACACGGCTCAGATCAGAAGAGCTCATACACCGCAGCCCTGAGAGAGTCTGGCTTGAAATATTAAGTGGACCAGTTTAAGCCCTTCGCTGTTTGGGGAACCTTCTCAAGTTAACAAATTGAGAGCTTACACCATCTAACATGTTGGATCAACAGAGCTTCCGATACCTCTCCTTGTTCAACCAGATACAATGTATCCCCCTCCCCCACAAGCAAACCCTATGTGGCCGATACATTATTTATTTGTTATTTCTGCAGTCATCAATAATGCATCCGAAATCATTAACACTACACATACAAAGTGTCATACCCTGGACAATAAAGGAGGCTTTAAAGCGCCCGAAGACACATCGAATCCCAATTTGGTGTATACCTGGGATGGTACGGGGCGAATTAGGACAGAGAAATATACTATTGTGGTCAAAAATAGCTGGTGATGATTGTCCAGTGTTGATGATGTACCTTTTATCTACTTACTGTACAAAGGACCCTTTCTAACTATAACTATAGAACTGAGAGGGTTGTCAAGATATCCTGAGGAAAAATAGCATGCTTTTAGTGTTACTCTCATAACACGGTTGAGTTCATTGGTAATTGAGCCCATCTGGTCAGCCAGCAACAGGTGTGGCTCATTGCAATCAAGGGCAGGGTCATTGTTGCTACAGTACAGTATAAAACCTGTCTTATTCCTCCCCTTCATTTTGTATCTCATTCCGGCCTGGTTATTTCCATGCTCCCTACATGATTTTAACTAACCTATTTTCATAGTTGCCTGAGGACCTCCCCTCCTGATACAAAAAGGTAGTGTACTGTGGTCTGGTTGTTTTCCCTTTTATAGGCTAGTCCTCCGCGTTACCTTCTAAAAGCAGAGTTGTACCACACTGTTCGTTCCCAACCAACCCAGAGGACCAACCCCTCCAGGAGGTGTGAGCTAGGACAGCCTGGGTTAGAGGACTAACCACAGAGGAGTGTGGTTGCCATGAAGATAGCAGCCTTGGTGACAAACTAACCCAGGGATTTCAAACAGGAAGAGTCCCTCTGCATGTGCTGACTGGGAGGAGCGTGTAATTACATAAGTGCTTCTTAACGACCCTCAGCAGACCAAGACGACCAAGCGTTACACACACACACACACACACACACACACACACACACACACACACGCACACACACCCTGAGGTGGCTCTCCCCCACTGCTCCACACAGCAGGCCTGTGGTTCTGCTGCCAAGTTAACTCAGTCAAACCAGCCTGCATGTCTCCAACACATTTGCCTCGCCTCGTCAATCAAAGGAAATAACAGAAAGTGATGATGGAGCAGTAGGGCTGGGTTGAGTGAACACTAGCTGTTCACAGGCTGGCTTTATTTTCACATGCAACCAGTGGCCTCATTTTGGATAGTAACGTATCAAAGGAGCCTCCATATGAGGGAGGGTAATGAACCATCCTGTTTAACAATGTAGCGTTATAGTCAAGAACACTGTGATACCAACTTTTAGGGACTCATCTGTCCAAAAACAATTCCTTCTTGTATTGTCGTTAGCCACTGCCAAAGAAAAAAAAGGCATGAAGTGGATTTCGTGACATTTATAGTTTACTCCAATTCCCTGCCTTTAGCAAGCTGAAACGTTCAGCTGCTGCTCTGCTTCTCTCCCTAACAGACATCAAAAACAATGAACCGGCTCCAAAAACAAAACAATGTATTCGATGCTGGTCACCGGTAAATGCAAAGGACAGGTTTCTGATTCACTGACCAAAATGAATGAAATCCAGGCACAGTGTCAGATCCTATCATGCAATCTTCATGAGTGAGTGTCAGTGCATAAAACAAACCTAGCCTTCAGCTACTACAGTCTATGAGGCATAAGGGGCATGTTAGGTCTCTCTGCATCTCCCTATCCAATTATGTTTACACCGTTAATCTCTTTACACGGCAGATGGGTAAATATCACAGCATCTTATGGTATCACAGCTTCTTATAGTATCAAACCATGCGCCTTTCAGACATCCCACCCCCTGCTGAATCTCATTCTCTTCCCATGGTAGTCCTTTGTCCTCCTGCTCATCTCATATCGTTGGATCAGTCTTCGCTATCTTTAAGAATCTGATAATTATGTTTTTCTGCAATCA